>NW_027278248.1:0-332481 GCF_030028105.1 Mobula birostris
CAACTTTCAGACATCTCAGAATCATGTGGGAAGTTAATCTAAGTTGTTTCCATTAGGTTTGCAGTAAGTGCTTTGGTGTAAAATTGAAATGTTTTCTATTTGTATTCTCTAAGCATTGCATGCACTGAGATAACAACTTTTTTTGTGTTGATGTGTACAGCAATGAAACAACTTTCAAACTACTCATAATCATTTGGGAATGTAACCTAAAGTGTTTCCATTAGGTTTGCAGTAAGTACTTTGGTGGAAAATTGAGATGTATACTACCTTAATGTCAGAACATAGTAGCACTGAGAAAGTAACTTTTTTGTCTTGATGAACTGAGGCATGAAACAACTTTAAACCTACTCATACACATGTGGGAAGTTAACCAAATGTGTTTTCATTAGGTTTGCAGTCAGGACTTTTGAGTACAATTGAAATGTATACTACTTTTATGTCAAACCATTCTATTCACTGTGAAATCAACTTTTTTTTCCCTGATGTGCACAGGTATTAAACAACTTTCAGACATCTCAGAATCATGTGGGAAGTTAATCTAAGTTGTTTCCATTAGGTTTGCAGTAAGTACTTTGGTGTAAAATTGAAATGTATACTATTTGTATTGTCTAAGCATTGCATGCACTGAGATAACAACTTCTTTGTGTTGATGTTTACAGCAATCAAACAACTTTCAAACTACTCATAATCATGTGGGAAGTTATCCTGAGGTGTTTCCATTAGGTTTGCAGACAGGACTTTTGAGTACAATTGAAATGTATACTACGTATATGTCAAAGCATTCTATTCACTGTGAAATCACCTTTTTTGTCTCTATGTGCACAGGTATGAAACAACTTTCAGACATCTCAGAATCATGTCGGAAGTTAACCTAAAGTGTTTCCATTAGGTTTGCAGTAAGTGTTTTTGTGTCAAATTGAAATGTATACTACTTTTATGTCAAAGCATTCCATTCACTGTGAAATCAACTTTTTTGTCTTTATGTGCACAGGTATGAAACAACTTACAGACATCTCAGAATCATGTGGGAAGTTAACCTAAAGTGTTTCCATTAGGTTTGCAGTAAGTGCTTTGGTGTAAAATTGAAATGTATACTATTTGTATTGTAAAAAGCATTGCATTGCACTGAGAAAACAACTTTTTTGTCTTGATGTGCACAGGTATGAAACAACTTTCAGACATCTCAGAATCATGTGGGAAGTTAATCTAAGTTCTTTCCATTTGGTTTGCAGTAAGTGCTTTGGTGTAAAATTGAAATGTATACTATTTGTATTGTCTAAGCATTGCATGCACTGAGATAACAACTTTTTTGTGTTGATGTGTACAGCCATGAAACAACTTTCAAACTACTCATAATCATGTGGAAAGTTAACCTAATTTGTTTCCATTAGGTTTCCAGACAGGACTTTTGAGTACAATTGAAAATGGAAACTACATTTATGTCAAAGCATTCTATTCACTGAGAAATCAACTTTTTTCTCTTTATGTGCACAGGTACGAAACAACTTTCAGACATCTCAGAATCATGTGGGAAGTTAATCTAAGTTGTTTCCATTAGGTTTGCAGTAAGTGCTTTGGTGTAAAATTGAAATGTATACTATTGGTATTCTCTAAGCATTGCATGCACTGAGATAACAACTTTTTTGTGTTGATGTGTACAGCAATGAAACAACTTTAAACTACTCATAATCATTTGGGAATGCAACCTAAAGTGTTTCCATTAGGTTTGCAGTAAGGACTTTGGTGGAAAATTGAGATGTTATACTACCTTAATGTCAGAACATAGTAGAACTGAGAAAGTAACTTTTTTGTCTTGATGATCTGAGGCATGAAGCAACTTTAAACCTACTCATACACATGTGGGAAGTTAACCAAATGTGTTTGCATTAGGTTTTGCAGTCAGGACTTTTGAGTACAATTGAAATGTATACTACTTTTATGTCAAACCATTCTATTCACTGTGAAATCAACTTTTTATATCTTTATGTGCACAGGTATGAAACAACTTTCAGACATCTCAGAATCATGTGGGAAGTTAATCTAAGTTGTTTCCTTTAGGTTTGGCAGTAAGTACTTTGGTGTAAAATTGAAATGTATACTATTTGTATTGTCTAAGCATTGCATGCACTGAGATAACTACTTTTTTGTGTTGATGTGTACAGCCATGAAACAACTTTCAAACTACTCATAATCATGTGGGAAGTTAACCTAAGGTGTTTTCCATTAGTTTGCAGTAAGTACTTTGGTGTAAAATTGAGATGTATACTACCTTAATGTCAGAGCATAGTCGTACTGAGAAAGTAACTTTTTTGTCTTGATGAACTGAGGCATGAAACAACTTTAAACCTAGTCATACTCATCTGGGGAAGTTAACCAAATGTGTTTGCATTAGCTTTGCAGTCAGGACTTTTGAGTACAATTGAAATGTATACTACTTTTATGTCAAAGCATTCTATTCACTGTGAAATCAACTTTTTTGTCTTTGTGTGCACAGGTATGAAACAACTTTTCAGACATCTCAGAATCTTGTGGGAAGTTAACCTAAAGTGTTTCCATTAGGTTTGCAGTAAGTGCTTTGGTGTAAAATTGAAATGTATACTATTTGTATTGTCTAAGCATTGCATGCACTGAGATAACAACTTTTTTGTGTTGATGTGTACAGCCATGGAACAACTTTCAAGCTACTCATAATCATGTGGAAAGTTAACCTATGGTGTTTCCATTAGGTTTGCAGTCAGGACTTTTTGAGTACAATGAAATGGAAACTACATTTATGTCAAAGCATTCTATTCCCTGAGCAATCAACTTTTTTCTCTTTATGTGCACAGGTATGAAATAACTTTCAGACATCTCAGAATCATGTGGGAAGTTAATCTAAGTTGTTTCCATTAGGTTTGCAGTAAGTGCTTTGGTGTAAAATTGAAATGTATACTATTTGTATTTCTCTAAGCATTGCATGCACTGAGATAACAACTTTTTAGTGTTGATGTGTACAGCAATGAAACAACTTTCAAACTACTCTTAATCATTTGGGAATGTAACCTAAAGTGTTTCCATTAGTTTTGCAGTAAGTACTTTGGTGGAAAATTGAGATGTATACTACCTTAATGTCAGAACATGGTAGCACTGAGAAAATAACTTTTTTGTCTTGATGAACTGAGGCATGAAACAACTTCAAACCTACTCAAACACATGTGGGAAGTTAACCAAATGTGTTTGCATTAGGTTTGCAGTCAGGACTTTTGAGTACAATTGAAATGTACACTACTTTTATGTCAAAGCATTCTATTCACTGTGAAATCATTTTTTTGTCTTTGTGTGCACAGGTATGAAACAACTTTCAGACATCTCAGAAACATGTGGGAAGTTAATCTAAGTTGTTTCCATTTGCTTTGCAGTAAGTGCGTTGGTGTAAAATTGAAATGTATACTATTTGTATTCTCTAAGCATTGCATGCACTGAGATAACAACTTTTTTGTGTTGATGTGTACAGCCATGAAACAACTTTCAAACTACTCATAATCATGTGGAAAGTTAAGCTATGGTGTTTCCATTAGGTTTGCAGTCAGGACTTTTGAGTACAATTGAAATGTATACTACTTTTATGTCAAAGCATTCTATTCACTGAGAAATCAACTTTTTTCTCTTTATGTGCACAGGTATGAAACAACTTTCAGACATCTCATAATCATGTGGGAAGTTAATCTAAGGTGTTTCCATTAGGTTTGCAGTAAGTGCTTTGGTGTAAAATTGAAATGTATACTATTTGTATTGTAAAAGCATTGCATGCACTGAGAAAACAACTTTTTTGTCTTGATGTGCACAGGTATGAAACAACTTTCAGACATCTCAGAATCATGTGGGAAGTTAATCTAAGTTGTTTCCATTTGGTTTGCAGTAAGTGCTTTGGTGTAAAATTCAAATGTATACTATTTGTATTGTCTAAGCATTGCATGCACTGAGATAACAACTTTTTTGTGTTGATGTGTACAGCCATGAAACAACTTTCAAACTACTCATAATCATGTGGAACGTTAACCTATGGTGTTTCCATATAGGTTTGCAGTCAGGACTTTTGAGTACAATTGAAATTGAAACTACGTATATGTCAAAGCATTCTATTCACTGTGAAATCACCTTTTTTGACTCTATGTGCGCAGGTATGAAACAACTTTCAGACATCTCAGAATCATGTCGGAAGTTAACCTAAAGTGTTTCCATTAGGTTTGCAGTTAGTGTTTTGGTGTAAAATTGAAATGTATACTACTTTTATGTCAAAGCATTCTATTCACTGTGAAATCAACTTTTTTGTCTTTATGTGCACAGGTGTGAAACAACTTTCAGACATCTCAGAAATCATGTGGGAAGTTAACCTAAAGTGTTTCCATTAGGTTTGCAGTAAGTGCTTTGGTGTAAAATTGAAATGTATACTATTTGTATTGTAAAAGCATTGCATGCGCTGAGAAAACAACTTTTTTGTCTTGATGTGCACAGGTATGAAACAACTTTCAGACATCTCAGAATCATGTGGGAAGTTAATCTAAGTTGTTTCTATTTGGTTTGCAGTAAGTGCTTTGGTGTAAAATTGAAATGTCTACTATTTGTATTGTCTAAGCATTGCATGCACTGAGATAACAACTTTTTTGTGTTGATGTGTACAGCCATGAAACAACTTTCAAACTACTCATAATCATGTGGAAAGTTAACCTATGGTGTTTCCATTAGGTTTGCAGTCAGGACTTTTGAGTACAATTGAAATTGAAACTACGTATATGTCAAAGCATTCTATTCACTGTGAAATCACCTTTTTTGTCTCTATGTGCGCAGGTATGAAACAACTTTCAGACATCTCAGAATCATGTCGGAAGTTAACCTAAAGTGTTTCCATTAGGTTTGCAGTAAGTGTTTTGGTGTAAAATTGAAATGTATACTACTTTTATGTCAAAGCATTCTATTCACTGTGAAATCAACTTTTTTGTCTTTATGTGCACAGGTATGAAACAACTTTCAGACATCTCAGAATCATGTGGGAAGTTAACCTAAAGTGTTTCCATTAGGTTTGCAGTAAGTGCTTTGGTGTAAAATTGAAATGTATACTATTTGTATTATAAAAGCATTGCATGCGCTGAGAAAACAACTTTTTTGTCTTGATGTGCACAGGTATGAAACAACTTTCAGACATCTCAGAATCATGTGGGAAGTTAACCTAAGTTGTTTCCATTTGGTTTGCAGTAAGTGCTTTGGTGTAAAACTGAAATGTATACTATTTGTATTGTCTTAAACATTACATGCACTGAGATAACAACTTTTTTGTGTTGATGTGTACAGCCATGAAACAACTTTCAAACTACTCATAATCATGTGGAAAGTTAACCTATGGTGTTTCCATTAGGTTTGCAGTCAGGACTTTTGAGTACAATTGAAATGTATACTACTTTTATGTCAAAGCATTCTATTCACTGAGAAATCAACTTTTTTCTCTTTATGTGCACAGGTATGAAACAACTTTCAGACATCTCAGAATCATGTGGGAAGTTAATCTAAGTTGTTTCCATTAGGTTTGCAGTAAGTGCTTTGGTGTAAAATGAAATGTATACTATTTGTATTCTCTAAGCATTGCATGCACTGAGATAACAACTTTTTTGTGTTGCTGTGTACAGCCATGGAACAACTTTCAAGCTACTCATAATCATGTGGAAAGTTAACGTATGGTGTTTCCATTAGGTTTGCAGTCAGGACTTTTGAGTGCAATTGAAATGGAAACTAAATTTATGTCAAAGCATTCTATTCCCTGAGAAATCAACTTTTTTCTCTTTATGTGCACAGGTATGAAACAACTTTCAGACATCTCAGAATCATGTGGGAAGTTAATCTAAGTTGTTTCCATTAGGTTTGCAGTAAGTGCTTTGGTGTAAAATTGAAATGTTTTCTATTTGTATTCTCTAAGCATTGCATGCACTGAGATAACAACTTTTTTGTGTTGATGTGTACAGCAATGAAACAACTTTCAAACTACTCATAATCATTTGGGAATGTAACCTAAAGTGTTTCCATTAGGTTTGCAGTAAGTACTTTGGTGGAAAATTGAGATGTATACTACCTTAATGTCAGAACATAGTAGCACTGAGAAAGTAACTTTTTTGTCTTGATGAACTGAGGCATGAAACAACTTTAAACCTACTCATACACATGTGGGAAGTTAACCAAATGTGTTTTCATTAGGTTTGCAGTCAGGACTTTTGAGTACAATTGAAATGTATACTACTTTTATGTCAAACCATTCTATTCACTGTGAAATCAACTTTTTTTCCCTGATGTGCACAGGTATTAAACAACTTTCAGACATCTCAGAATCATGTGGGAAGTTAATCTAAGTTGTTTCCATTAGGTTTGCAGTAAGTACTTTGGTGTAAAATTGAAATGTATACTATTTGTATTGTCTAAGCATTGCATGCACTGAGATAACAACTTCTTTGTGTTGATGTTTACAGCAATCAAACAACTTTCAAACTACTCATAATCATGTGGGAAGTTATCCTGAGGTGTTTCCATTAGGTTTGCAGACAGGACTTTTGAGTACAATTGAAATGTATACTACGTATATGTCAAAGCATTCTATTCACTGTGAAATCACCTTTTTTGTCTCTATGTGCACAGGTATGAAACAACTTTCAGACATCTCAGAATCATGTCGGAAGTTAACCTAAAGTGTTTCCATTAGGTTTGCAGTAAGTGTTTTTGTGTCAAATTGAAATGTATACTACTTTTATGTCAAAGCATTCCATTCACTGTGAAATCAACTTTTTTGTCTTTATGTGCACAGGTATGAAACAACTTACAGACATCTCAGAATCATGTGGGAAGTTAACCTAAAGTGTTTCCATTAGGTTTGCAGTAAGTGCTTTGGTGTAAAATTGAAATGTATACTATTTGTATTGTAAAAGCATTGCATGCACTGAGAAAACAACTTTTTTGTCTTGATGTGCACAGGTATGAAACAACTTTCAGACATCTCAGAATCATGTGGGAAGTTAATCTAAGTTCTTTCCATTTGGTTTGCAGTAAGTGCTTTGGTGTAAAATTGAAATGTATACTATTTGTATTGTCTAAGCATTGCATGCACTGAGATAACAACTTTTTTGTGTTGATGTGTACAGCCATGAAACAACTTTCAAACTACTCATAATCATGTGGAAAGTTAACCTAATTTGTTTCCATTAGGTTTCCAGACAGGACTTTTGAGTACAATTGAAATGGAAACTACATTTATGTCAAAGCATTCTATTCACTGAGAAATCAACTTTTTTCTCTTTATGTGCACAGGTACGAAACAACTTTCAGACATCTCAGAATCATGTGGGAAGTTAATCTAAGTTGTTTCCATTAGGTTTGCAGTAAGTGCTTTGGTGTAAAATTGAAATGTATACTATTGGTATTCTCTAAGCATTGCATGCACTGAGATAACAACTTTTTTGTGTTGATGTGTACAGCAATGAAACAACTTTTAAACTACTCATAATCATTTGGGAATGCAACCTAAAGTGTTTCCATTAGGTTTGCAGTAAGGACTTTGGTGGAAAATTGAGATGTATACTACCTTAATGTCAGAACATAGTAGAACTGAGAAAGTAACTTTTTTGTCTTGATGATCTGAGGCATGAAGCAACTTTAAACCTACTCATACACATGTGGGAAGTTAACCAAATGTGTTTGCATTAGGTTTGCAGTCAGGACTTTTGAGTACAATTGAAATGTATACTACTTTTATGTCAAACCATTCTATTCACTGTGAAATCAACTTTTTTATCTTTATGTGCACAGGTATGAAACAACTTTCAGACATCTCAGAATCATGTGGGAAGTTAATCTAAGTTGTTTCCTTTAGGTTTGCAGTAAGTACTTTGGTGTAAAATTGAAATGTATACTATTTGTATTGTCTAAGCATTGCATGCACTGAGATAACTACTTTTTTGTGTTGATGTGTACAGCCATGAAACAACTTTCAAACTACTCATAATCATGTGGGAAGTTAACCTAAGGTGTTTCCATTAGTTTGCAGTAAGTACTTTGGTGTAAAATTGAGATGTATACTACCTTAATGTCAGAGCATAGTCGTACTGAGAAAGTAACTTTTTTGTCTTGATGAACTGAGGCATGAAACAACTTTAAACCTAGTCATACTCATCTGGGAAGTTAACCAAATGTGTTTGCATTAGCTTTGCAGTCAGGACTTTTGAGTACAATTGAAATGTATACTACTTTTATGTCAAAGCATTCTATTCACTGTGAAATCAACTTTTTTGTCTTTGTGTGCACAGGTATGAAACAACTTTCAGACATCTCAGAATCTTGTGGGAAGTTAACCTAAAGTGTTTCCATTAGGTTTGCAGTAAGTGCTTTGGTGTAAAATTGAAATGTATACTATTTGTATTGTCTAAGCATTGCATGCACTGAGATAACAACTTTTTTGTGTTGATGTGTACAGCCATGGAACAACTTTCAAGCTACTCATAATCATGTGGAAAGTTAACCTATGGTGTTTCCATTAGGTTTGCAGTCAGGACTTTTGAGTACAATTGAAATGGAAACTACATTTATGTCAAAGCATTCTATTCCCTGAGCAATCAACTTTTTTCTCTTTATGTGCACAGGTATGAAATAACTTTCAGACATCTCAGAATCATGTGGGAAGTTAATCTAAGTTGTTTCCATTAGGTTTGCAGTAAGTGCTTTGGTGTAAAATTGAAATGTATACTATTTGTATTCTCTAAGCATTGCATGCACTGAGATAACAACTTTTTAGTGTTGATGTGTACAGCAATGAAACAACTTTCAAACTACTCTTAATCATTTGGGAATGTAACCTAAAGTGTTTCCATTAGTTTTGCAGTAAGTACTTTGGTGGAAAATTGAGATGTATACTACCTTAATGTCAGAACATGGTAGCACTGAGAAAATAACTTTTTTGTCTTGATGAACTGAGGCATGAAACAACTTCAAACCTACTCAAACACATGTGGGAAGTTAACCAAATGTGTTTGCATTAGGTTTGCCGTCAGGACTTTTGAGTACAATTGAAATGTACACTACTTTTATGTCAAAGCATTCTATTCACTGTGAAATCATTTTTTTGTCTTTGTGTGCACAGGTATGAAACAACTTTCAGACATCTCAGAAACATGTGGGAAGTTAATCTAAGTTGTTTCCATTTGCTTTGCAGTAAGTGCGTTGGTGTAAAATTGAAATGTATACTATTTGTATTCTCTAAGCATTGCATGCACTGAGATAACAACTTTTTTGTGTTGATGTGTACAGCCATGAAACAACTTTCAAACTACTCATAATCATGTGGAAAGTTAAGCTATGGTGTTTCCATTAGGTTTGCAGTCAGGACTTTTGAGTACAATTGAAATGTATACTACTTTTATGTCAAAGCATTCTATTCACTGAGAAATCAACTTTTTTCTCTTTATGTGCACAGGTATGAAACAACTTTCAGACATCTCATAATCATGTGGGAAGTTAATCTAAGGTGTTTCCATTAGGTTTGCAGTAAGTGCTTTGGTGTAAAATTGAAATGTATACTATTTGTATTGTAAAAGCATTGCATGCACTGAGAAAACAACTTTTTTGTCTTGATGTGCACAGGTATGAAACAACTTTCAGACATCTCAGAATCATGTGGGAAGTTAATCTAAGTTGTTTCCATTTGGTTTGCAGTAAGTGCTTTGGTGTAAAATTCAAATGTATACTATTTGTATTGTCTAAGCATTGCATGCACTGAGATAACAACTTTTTTGTGTTGATGTGTACAGCCATGAAACAACTTTCAAACTACTCATAATCATGTGGAACGTTAACCTATGGTGTTTCCATTAGGTTTGCAGTCAGGACTTTTGAGTACAATTGAAATTGAAACTACGTATATGTCAAAGCATTCTATTCACTGTGAAATCACCTTTTTTGACTCTATGTGCGCAGGTATGAAACAACTTTCAGACATCTCAGAATCATGTCGGAAGTTAACCTAAAGTGTTTCCATTAGGTTTGCAGTTAGTGTTTTGGTGTAAAATTGAAATGTATACTACTTTTATGTCAAAGCATTCTATTCACTGTGAAATCAACTTTTTTGTCTTTATGTGCACAGGTGTGAAACAACTTTCAGACATCTCAGAATCATGTGGGAAGTTAACCTAAAGTGTTTCCATTAGGTTTGCAGTAAGTGCTTTGGTGTAAAATTGAAATGTATACTATTTGTATTGTAAAAGCATTGCATGCGCTGAGAAAACAACTTTTTTGTCTTGATGTGCACAGGTATGAAACAACTTTCAGACATCTCAGAATCATGTGGGAAGTTAATCTAAGTTGTTTCTATTTGGTTTGCAGTAAGTGCTTTGGTGTAAAATTGAAATGTCTACTATTTGTATTGTCTAAGCATTGCATGCACTGAGATAACAACTTTTTTGTGTTGATGTGTACAGCCATGAAACAACTTTCAAACTACTCATAATCATGTGGAAAGTTAACCTATGGTGTTTCCATTAGGTTTGCAGTCAGGACTTTTGAGTACAATTGAAATGTATACTACTTTTATGTCAAAGCATTCTATTCACTGAGAAATCAACTTTTTTCTCTTTATGTGCACAGGTATGAAACAACTTTCAGACATCTCAGAATCATGTGGGAAGTTAATCTAAGTTGTTTCCATTAGGTTTGCAGTAAGTCCTTTGTTGTAAAATTGAAATGTATACTATTTGTATTGTCTAAGCATTGCATGCACTGAGATAACAACTTTTTTGTGTTGATGTTTACAGCAATCAAACAACTTTCAAACTACTCATAATCATGTGGGAAGTTAACCTAAGGTGTTTCCATTAGGTTTGCAGTAAGTGCTTTGGTGTAAAATTGAAATGTATACTACTTTTATGTCAAAGCATTCTATTCACTGTGAAATCACTTTTTTGTCTTTATGTGCACAGGTATGAAACAACTTTCAGACATCTCAGAATCATGTGGGAAATTAACCTAAGGTGTTTCCATTAGTTTGCAGTAAGTACTTTGGTGTAAAGTTGAGATGTATACTACCTTAATGTCAGAGCATAGTAGTACTGAGAAAGTAACTTTTTTGTCTTGATGAACTGAGGCATGAAACAACTTTAAACCTAGTCATACTCATCTGGGAAGTTAACCAAATGTGTTTGCATTAGCTTTGCAGTCAGGACTTTTGAGTACAATTGAAATCTATACTATTTGTATTGTCTAAGCATTGCATGCACTGAGATAACAACTTTTTTGTGTTGTTGTGTACAGCCATGAAACAACTTTCAAACTACTCATAATCATGTGGAAAGTTAACCTAAGGTGTTTCCATTAGGTTTGCAGACAGGACTTTTGAGTACAATCGAAATGTATACTACTTGTATGTCAAAGCATTCTATTGACTGTGAAATCAACTTTATTGTCTCTATGTGCACAGGTATGAAACAACTTTCAGACATCTCAGAATCATGTGGGAAGTTAACCTAAAGTGTTTCCATTAGGTTTCCAGTAAGTGCTTTGGTGTAAAATTGAAATGTATACTATTTGTATTGTCTAAGCATTGCATGCACTGAGATAACAACTTTTTTGTGTTGATGTGTACAGCCATGGAACAGCTTTCAAGCTACTCATAATCATCTGGAAAGTTAACCTATGGTGTTTCCATTAGGTTTGCAGTCAGGACTTTTGAGTACAATTGAAATGGAAACTACATTTATGTCAAAGCATTCTATTCACTGAGAAATCAACTTTTTTCTCTTTATGTGCACAGGTATGAAACAACTTTCAGACATCTCAGAATCACGTGGGAAGTTAATCTAAGTTGTTTCCATTAGGTTTGCAGTAAGTGCTTTGGTGTAAAATTGAAATGTATACTATTTGTATTGTCTAAGCATTGCATGCACTGAGATAACAACTTTTTTGTGTTGATGTTTACAGCAATGAAACAACTTTCAAACTACTCATAATCATGTGGGAAGTTAACCTAAGGTGTTTCCATTAGGTTTGCAGACAGGACTTTTGAGTACAATTGAAATGTATACTACGTATATGTCAAAGCATTCTATTCACTGTGAAATCACCTTTTTTGTCTCTATGTGCACAGGTATGAAACAACTTTCAGACATCTCAGAATCATGTCGGAAGTTAACCTAAAGTGTTTCCATTAGGTTTGCAGTAAGTGTTTTGGTGTAAAATTGAAATGTATACTACTTTTATGTCAAAGCATTCTATTCACTGTGAAATCATTTTTTTGTCTTTATGTGCACAGGTATGAAACAACTTTCAGACATCTCAGAATCATGTGGGAAGTTAATCTAAGTTGTTTCCATTAGGTTTGCAGTAAGTGCTTTGGTGTAAAATTGAAATGTATACTATTTGTATTGTCTAAGCATTACATGCACTGAGATAACAACTTTTTTGTGTTGATGTTTACAGCAATGAAACAACTTTCAAACTACTCATAATCATGTGGGAAGTTAACCTAAGGTGTTTCCATTAGGTTTGCAGTAAGTGCTTTGGTGTAAAATTGAAATGTATACTATTTGTACTGTAAAAGCATTGCATGCACTGAGAAAACAACTTTTTTGTCTTGATGTGCACAGGTATGAAACAACTTTCAGACATCTCAGAATCATGTGGGAAGTTAATCTAAGTTGTTTCCATTTGGTTTGCAGTAAGTGCTTTGGTGTAAAATTGAAATGTATACTATTTGTATTGTCTAAGCATTGCATGCACTGAGATAACAACTTTTTTGTGTTGATGTGTACAGCCATGAAACAACTTTCAAACTACTCATAATCATGTGGAAAGTTAACCTATGGTGTTTCCATTAGGTTTGCAGTCAGGACTTTTGAGTACAATTGAAATTGAAACTACGTATATGTCAAAGCATTCTATTCACTGTGAAATCACCTTTTTTGTCTCTATGTGCGCAGGTATGAAACAACTTTCAGACATCTCAGAATCATGTCGGAAGTTAACCTAAAGTGTTTCCATTAGGTTTGCAGTAAGTGTTTTGGTGTAAAATTGAAATGTATACTACTTTTATGTCAAAGCATTCTATTCACTGTGAAATCAACTTTTTTGTCTTTATGTACACAGGTATGAAACAACTTTCAGACATCTCAGAATCATGTGGGAAGTTAACCTAAAGTGTTTCCATTAGGTTTGCAGTAAGTGTTTTGGTGTAAAATTGAAATGTATACTATTTGTATTTTAAAAGCATTGCATGCGCTGAGAACACAACTTTTTTGTCTTTATGTGCACAGGTATGAAACAACTTTCAGACATCTCAGAATCATGTGGGAAGTTAATCTAAGTTGTTTCCATTTGGTTTGCAGTAAGTGCTTTGGTGTAAAATTGAAATGTATACTATTTGTATTGTCTAAGCATTGCATGCACTGAGATAACAACTTTTTTGTGTTGATGTGTACAGCCATGAAACAACTTTCAAACTACTCATAATCATGTGGAAAGTTAACCTATGGTGTTTCATTAGGTTTGCAGTCAGGACTTTTGAGTACAATTGAAATTGAAACTACGTATATGTCAAAGCATTCTATTCACTGTGAAATCACCTTTTTTGTCTCTATGTGCGCAGGTATGAAACAACTTTCAGACATCTCAGAATCATGTCGGAAGTTAACCTAAAGTGTTTCCATTAGGTTTGCAGTAAGCGTTTTGGTGTAAAATTGAAATGTATACTACTTTTATGTCAAAGCATTCTATTCACTGTGAAATCAACTTTTTTGTCTTTATGTGCACAGGTATGAAGCAACTTTCAGACATCTCAGAATCATGTGGGAAGTTAACCTAAAGTGTTTCCATTAGGTTTGCAGTAAGTGCTTTGGTGTAAAATTGAAATGTATACTATTTGTATTGTAAAAGCATTGCATGCGCTGAGAAAACAACTTTTTTGTCTTGATGTGCACAGGTATGAAACAACTTTCAGACATCTCAGAATCATGTGGGAAGTTAATCTAAGTTGTTTCCATTTGGTTTGCAGTAAGTGCTTTGGTGTAAAACTGAAATGTATACTATTGGTATTGTCTAAACATTACATGCACTGAGATAACAACTTTTTTGTGTTGATGTGTACAGCCATGAAACAACTTTCAAACTACTCATAATCATGTGGAAAGTTAACCTATGGTGTTTCCATTAGGTTTGCAGTCAGGACTTTTGAGTACAATTGAAATGTATACTACTTTTATGTCAAAGCATTCTATTCACTGAGAAATCAACTTTTTTCTCTTTATGTGCACAGGTATGAAACAACTTTCAGACATCTCAGAATCATGTGGGAAGTTAATCTAAGTTGTTTCCATTATGTTTGCAGTAAGTGCTTTGTTGTAAAATTGAAATGTATACTATTTGTATTGTCTAAGCATTGCATGCACTGAGATAACAACTTTTTTGTGTTGATGTGTACAGCCATGGAACAACTTTCAAGCTACTCATAATCAAGTGGAAAGTTAACCTATGTTGTTTCCATTAGGTTTGCAGTCAGGACTTTTGAGTACAATTGAAATGGAAACTACTTTTATGTCAAAGCATTCTATTCCCTGAGAAATCAACTTTTTTCTCTTTATGTGCACAGGTATGAAATAACTTTCAGACATCTCAGAATCATGTGGGAAGTTAATCTAAGTTGTTTCCATTAGGTTTGCAGTAAGTACTTTGGTGTAAAATTGAAATGTATACTATTTGTATTGTCTAAGCATTGCATGCACTGAGATAACAACTTTTTTGTGTTGATGTTTACAGCAATCAAACAACTTTCAAACTACTCATAATCATGTGGGAAGTTAACCTAAGGTGTTTCCATTAGGTTTGCAGTAAGTGCTTTGGTGTAAAATTGAAATGTATACTATTTGTATTGTCTAAGCATTGCATGCACTGAGATAACAACTTTTTTGTGTTGATGTTTACAGCAATGAAACAACTTTCAAACTACTGATAATCATGTGGGAAGTTAACCTAAGGTGTTTCCATTAGGTTTGCAGACAGGACTTTTGAGTACAATTGAAATGTATACTACGTATATGTCAAAGCATTCTATTCACTGTGAAATCACCTTTTTTGTCTCTATGTGCACAGGTATGAAACAACTTTCAGACATCTCAGAATCATGTCGGAAGTTAACCTAAAGTGTTTCCATTAGGTTTGCAGTAAGTGTTTTGGTGTAAAAATGAAATGTATACTACTTTTATGTCAAAGCATTCTATTCACTGTGAAATCATTTTTTTGTCTTTATGTGCACAGGTATGAAACAACTTTCAGACATCTCAGAATCATGTGGGAAGTTAATCTAAGTTGTTTCCATTAGGTTTGCAGTAAGTGCTTTGGTGTAAAATTGAAATGTATACTATTTGTATTGTCTAAGCATTACATGCACTGAGATAACAACTTTTTTGTGTTGATGTTTACAGCAATGAAACAACTTTCAAACTACTCATAATCATGTGGGAAGTTAACCTAAGGTGTTTCCATTAGATTTGCAGTAAGTGCTTTGGTGTAAAATTGAAATGTATACTATTTGTACTGTAAAAGCATTGCATGCACTGAGAAAACAACTTTTTTGTCTTGATGTGCACAGGTATGAAACAACTTTCAGACATCTCAGAATCATGTGGGAACTTAATCTAAGTTGTTTCCATTTGGTTTGCAGTAAGTGCTTTGGTGTAAAATTGAAATGTATACTATTTGTATTGTCTAAGCATTGCATGCACTGAGATAACAACTTTTTTGTGTTGATGTGTACAGCCATGAAACAACTTTCAAACTACTCATAATCATGTGGAAAGTTAACCTATGGTGTTTCCATTAGGTTTGCAGTCAGGACTTTTGAGTACAATTGAAATTGAAACTACGTATATGTCAAAGCATTCTATTCACTGTGAAATCACCTTTTTTGTCTCTATGTGCGCAGGTATGAAACAACTTTCAGACATCTCAGAATCATGTCGGAAGTTAACCTAAAGTGTTTCCATTAGGTTTGCAGTAAGTGTTTTGGTGTAAAATTGAAATGTATACTACTTTTATGTCAAAGCATTCTATTCACTGTGAAATCAACTTTTTTGTCTTTATGTACACAGGTATGAAACAACTTTCAGACATCTCAGAATCATGTGGGAAGTTAACCTAAAGTGTTTCCATTAGGTTTGCAGTAAGTGCTTTGGTGTAAAATTGAAATGTATACTATTTGTATTATAAAAGCATTGCATGCGCTGAGAACACAACTTTTTTGTCTTTATGTGCACAGATATGAAACAACTTTCAGACATCTCAGAATCATGTGGGAAGTTAATCTAAGTTGTTTCCATTTGGTTTGCAGTAAGTGCTTTGGTGTAAAATTGAAATGTATACTATTTGTATTGTCTAAGCATTGCATGCACTGAGATAACAACTTTTTTGTGTTGATGTGTACAGCCATGAAACAACTTTCAAACTACTCATAATCATGTGGAAAGTTAACCTATTGTGTTTCCATTAGGTTTGCAGTCAGGACTTTTGAGTACAATTGAAATTGAAACTACGTATATGTCAAAGCATTCTATTCACTGTGAAATCACCTTTTTTGTCTCTATGTGCGCAGGTATGAAACAACTTTCAGACATCTCAGAATCATGTCGGAAGTTAACCTAAAGTGTTTCCATTAGGTTTGCAGTAAGTGTTTTGGTGTAAAATTGAAATGTATACTACTTTTATGTCAAAGCATTCTATTCACTGTGAAATCAACTTCTTTGTCTTTATGTACACAGGTATGAAACAACTTTCAGACATCTCAGAATCATGTGGGAAGTTAACCTAAAGTGTTTCCATTAGGTTTGCAGTAAGTGCTTTGGTGTAAAATTGAAATGTATACTATTTGTATTATAAAAGCATTGCATGCGCTGAGAACACAACTTTTTTGTCTTTATGTGCACAGATATGAAACAACTTTCAGACATCTCAGAATCATGTGGGAAGTTAATCTAAGTTGTTTCCATTTGGTTTGCAGTAAGTGCTTTGGTGTAAAATTGAAATGTATACTATTTGTATTGTCTAAGCATTGCATGCACTGAGATAACAACTTTTTTGTGTTGATGTGTACAGCCATGAAACAACTTTCAAACTACTCATAATCATGTGGAAAGTTAACCTATGGTGTTTCATTAGGTTTGCAGTCAGGACTTTTGAGTACAATTGAAATTGAAACTACGTATATGTCAAAGCATTCTATTCACTGTGAAATCACCTTTTTTGTCTCTATGTGCGCAGGTATGAAACAACTTTCAGACATCTCAGAATCATGTCGGAAGTTAACCTAAAGTGTTTCCATTAGGTTTGCAGTAAGCGTTTTGGTGTAAAATTGAAATGTATACTACTTTTATGTCAAAGCATTCTATTCACTGTGAAATCAACTTTTTTGTCTTTATGTGCACAGGTATGAAGCAACTTTCAGACATCTCAGAATCATGTGGGAAGTTAACCTAAAGTGTTTCCATTAGGTTTGCAGTAAGTGCTTTGGTGTAAAATTGAAATGTATACTATTTGTATTGTAAAAGCATTGCATGCGCTGAGAAAAGAACTTTTTTGTCTTGATGTGCACAGGTATGAAACAACTTTCAGACATCTCAGAATCATGTGGGAAGTTAATCTAAGTTGTTTCCATTTGGTTTGTAGTAAGTGCTTTGGTGTAAAATTGAAATGTATACTATTTGTATTGTGTAAACATTATATGCACTGAGATAACAACTTTTTTGTGTTGATGTGTACAGCCATGAAACAACTTTCAAACTACTCATAATCATGTGGAAAGTTAACCTATGGTGTTTCCATTAGGTTTGCAGTCAGGACTTTTGAGTACAATTGAAATGTATACTACTTTTATGTCAAAGCATTCTATTCACTGAGAAATCAACTTTTTTCTCTTTATGTGCACAGGTATGAAACAACTTTCAGACATCTCAGAATCATGTGGGAAGTTAATCTAAGTTGTTTCCATTAGCTTTGCAGTAAGTGCTTTGTTGTAAAATTGAAATGTATACTATTTGTATTGTCTGAGCCTTGCATGCACTGAGATAACAACTTTTTTGTGTTGTTGTGTACAGCCATGAAACAACTTTCAGACATCTCAGAATCATGTGGGAAGTTAATCTAAGTTGTTTCCATTTGGTTTGCAGTAAGTGCTTTGGTGTAAAATTGAAATGTATACTATTTGTATTGTCTAAGCATTGCATGCACTGAGATAACAACTTTTTTGTGTTGATGTGTACAGCCATGAAACAACTTTCAAACTACTCATAATCATGTGGAAAGTTAACCTATGGTGTTTCCATTAGGTTTGCAGTCAGGACTTTTGAGTACAATTGAAATTGAAACTACGTATATGTCAAAGCATTCTATTCACTGTGAAATCACCTTTTTTGTCTCTATGTGCGCAGGTATGAAACAACTTTCAGACATCTCAGAATCATGTCGGAAGTTAACCTAAAGTGTTTCCATTAGGTTTGCAGTAAGTGTTTTGGTTTAAAATTGAAATGTATACTACTTTTATGTCAAAGCATTCTATTCACTGTGAAATCAACTTTTTTGTCTTTATGTGCACAGGTATGAAACAACTTTCAGACATCTCAGAATCATGTGGGAAGTTAACCTAAAGTGTTTCCATTAGGTTTGCAGTAAGTGCTTTGGTGTAAAATTGAAATGTATACTATTTGTATTATAAAAGCATTGCATGCGCTGAGAAAACAACTTTTTTGTCTTGATGTGCACAGGTATGAAACAACTTTCAGACATCTCAGAATCATGTGGGAAGTTAATCTAAGTTGTTTCCATTTCGTTTGCAGTAAGTGCTTTGGTGTAAAACTGAAATGTATACTATTTGTATTGTCTAAACATTACATGCACTGAGATAACAACTTTTTTGTGTTGATGTGTACAGCCATGAAACAACTTTCAAACTACTCATAATCATGTGGAAAGTTAACCTATGGTGTTTCCATTAGGTTTGCAGTCAGGACTTTTGAGTACAATTGAAATGTATACTACTTTTATGCCAAAGCATTCTATTCACTGAGAAATCAACTTTTTTCTCTTTATGTGCACAGGTATGAAACAACTTTCAGACATCTCAGAATCATGTGGGAAGTTAATCTAAGTTGTTTCCATTATGTTTGCAGTAAGTGCTTTGTTGTAAAATTGAAATGTATACTATTTGTATTGTCTAAGCATTGCATGCACTGAGATAACAACTTTTTTGTGTTGATGTGTACAGCCATGGAACAACTTTCAAGCTACTCATAATCAAGTGGAAAGTTAACCTATGTTGTTTCCATTAGGTTTGCAGTCAGGACTTTTGAGTACAATTGAAATGGAAACTACTTTTATGTCAAAGCATTCTATTCCCTGAGAAATCAACTTTTTTCTCTTTATGTGCACAGGTATGAAATAACTTTCAGACATCTCAGAATCATGTGGGAAGTTAATCTAAGTTGTTTCCATTAGGTTTGCAGTAAGTACTTTGGTGTAAAATTGAAATGTATACTATTTGTATTGTCTAAGCATTGCATGCACTGAGATAACAACTTTTTTGTGTTGATGTTTACAGCAATCAAACAACTTTCAAACTACTCATAATCATGTGGGAAGTTAACCTAAGGTGTCTCCATTAGGTTTGCAGTAAGTGCTTTGGTGTAAAATTGAAATGTATACTATTTGTATTGTCTAAGCATTGCATGCACTGAGATAACAACTTTTTTGTGTTGATGTGTACAGCCATGAACCAACTTTCAAACTACTCATAATCATGTGGAAAGTTAACCTATGGTGTTTCCATTAGGTTTGCAGTCAGGACTTCTGAGTACAATTGAAATGTATACTATTTTTATGTCAAAGCATTCTATTCACTGAGAAGTCAACTTTTTTCTCTTTATGTGCACAGGTATGAAACAACTTTCAGACATCTCAGAATCATGTGGGAAGTTAATCTAAGTTGTTTCCATTAGGTTTGCAGTAAGTGCTTTGGTGTAAAATTGAAATGTATACTATTTGTATTGTCTAAGCATTACATGCACTGAGATAACAACTTTTTTGTGTTGATGTTTACAGCAATCAAACAACTTTCAAACTACTCATAATCATGTGGGAAGTTAACCTAAGGTGTTTCCATTAGGTTTGCAGTAAGTGCTTTGGTGTAAAATTGAAATGTATACTATTTGTATTGTCTAAGCATTGCATGCACTGAGATAACAACTTTTTTGTGTTGATGTGTACAGCAATGAAACAACTTTCAAACTACTCTTAATCATTTGGGAATGTAACCTAAAGTGTTTCCATTAGGTTTGCAATAAGTACTTTGGTGGAAAATTGAGATGTATACTACCTTAATGTCAGAACATGGTAGCACTGAGAAAGTAACTTTTTTGTCTTGATGAACTGAGGCATGAAACAACTTTAAACCTACTCATACACATGTGGGAAGTTAACCAAATGTGTTTGCATTAGGTTTGCAGTCAGGACTATTGAGTACAATTGAAATGTATACTACTTTTATGTCAAAGCATTCTATTCACTGTGAAATCACTTTTTTGTCTTTATGTGCACAGGTATGAAACAACTTTCAGACATCTCAGAATCATGTGGGAAGTTAACCTAAAGTGTTTCCATTTCATTTGCAGTAAGTGCTTTGGTGTAAAATTGAAATGTATACTATTTGTATTGTCTAAGCATTGCATGCACTGAGATAACAACTTTTTTGTGTTGATGTGTACAGCCATGAAACAACTTTCAAACTACTCATAATCATGTGGAAAGTTAACCTAAGGTGTTTCCATCAGGTTTGCAGTAAGTGCTTTGGTGTAAAATTGAAATGTATACTATATGTATTGTAAAAGCATTGCATGCACTGAGGAAACAACTTTTTTGTCTTGATGTGCACAGGCATGAAACAACTTTCAGACATCTCAGAATCATGTAGGAAGTTAATCTAAGTCGTTTCCATTAGGTTTGCAGTAAGTACTTTGGTGTAAAATTGAAATGTATACTATTTGTATTGTCTAAGCATTGCATGCACTGAGATAACAACTTTTTTGTGTTGATGTGTACAGCCATGAATCAACTTTCAAACTACTCATAATCATGTGGGAAATTAACCTAAGGTGTTTCCATTAGTTTGCAGTAAGTACTTTGGTGTAAAGTTGAGATGTATACTACCTTAATGTCAGAGCATAGTAGTACTGAGAAAGTAACTTTTTTGTCTTGATGAACTGAGGCATGAAACAACTTTAAACCTAGTCATACTCATCTGGGAAGTTAACCAAATGTGTTTGCATTAGCTTTGCAGTCAGGACTTTTGAGTAC
Organism: Mobula birostris; assembly: GCF_030028105.1. Classification (NCBI taxonomy): domain Eukaryota; kingdom Metazoa; phylum Chordata; class Chondrichthyes; order Myliobatiformes; family Myliobatidae; genus Mobula; species Mobula birostris. The sequence goes on from NW_027278248.1 coordinate 21,385, forward strand.
AATTGAAATGTATACTACTTTTATGTCAAAGCATTCTATTCACTGTGAAATCAACTTTTTTGTCTTTATGTGCACAGGTATGAATCAACTTTCAGACATCTCAGAATCATGTGGGAATGTAACCTAAAGTGTTTCCATTAGGTTTGCAGTAAGTGCTTTGGTGTAAAATTGAAATGTATACTATTTGTATTGTCTAAGCATTGCATGCACTGAGATAACAACTTTTTTGTGTTGATGTGTACAGCCATGGAACAACTTTCAAGCTACTCATAATCATGTGGAAAGTTAACCTTAAGTGTTTCCATTAGGTTTGCAGTAAGTGCTTTGGTGTAAAATTGAAATGTATACTATTTGTATTGTCTAAGCATTGCATGCACTGAGATAACAACTTTTTTGTGTTGATGTGTACAGCCATGGAACAGCTTTCAAGCTACTCATAATCATGTGGAAAGTTAACCTATGGTGTTTCCATTAGGTTTGCAGTCAGTACTTTTGAGTACAATTGAAATGTATACTACTTTTATGTCAAAGCATTCTATTCACTGAGAAATCAACTTTTTTCTCTTTATGTGCACAGGTATGAAACAACTTTCAGACATCTCAGAATCATGTGGGAAGTTAATCTAAGTAGTTTTCATTAGGTTTGCAGTAAGTGCTTTGGTGTAAAATTGAAATGTATACTATTTGTATTGTCTAAGCATTGCATGCACTGAGATAACAACTTTTTTGTGTTGATGTGTACAGCCATGGAACAACTTTCAAGCTACCCATAATCATGTGGAAAGTTAACCTATGGTGTTTCCATTAGGTTTGCAGTCAGGACTTTTGAGTACAATTGAAATGGAAACTACATTTATGTCAAAGCATTCTATTCCCTGAGAAATCAACTTTTTTCTCTTTATGTGCACAGGTATGAAACAACTTTCAGACATCTCAGACTCATGTGGGAAGTTAATGTAAGTTGTTTCCATTAGGTTTGCAGTAAGTGCTTTGGTGTAAAATTGAAATGTATACTATTTGTATTCTCTAAGCATTGCATGCACTGAGATAACAACTTTTTTGTGTTGATGTGTACAGCAATGAAACAACTTTCAAACTACTCTTAATCATTTGGGAATGTAACCTAAAGTGTTTCCATTAGGTTTGCAGTAAGTACTTTGGTGGAAAATTGAGATGTATACCACCTTAATGTCAGAACATGGTAGCACTGAGAAAGTAACTTTTTTGTCTTGATGAACTGAGGCATGAAACAACTTTAAACCTACTCATACACATGTGGGAAGTTAACCAAATGTGTTTGCATTAGGTTTGCAGTCAGGACTTTTGAGTACAATTGAAATGTATACTACTTTTATGTCAAAGCATTCTATTCACTGTGAAATCACTTTTTTGTCTTTATGTGCACAGGTATGAAACAACTTTCAGACATCTCAGAATCATGTGGGAAGTTAACCTAAGGTGTTTCCATTTCGTTTGCAGTAAGTGCTTTGGTGTAAAATTGAAATGTATACTATTTGTATTGTCTAAGCATTGCATGCACTGAGATAACAACTTTTTTGTGTTGATGTGTACAGCCATGAAACAACTTTCAAACTACTCATAATCATGTGGAAAGTTAACCTAAGGTGTTTCCATCAGGTTTGCAGTAAGTGCTTTGGTGTAAAATTGAAATGTATACTATATGTATTGTAAAAGCATTGCATGCACTGAGGAAACAACTTTTTTGTCTTGATGTGCACAGGCATGAAACAACTTTCAGACATCTCAGAATCATGTAGGAAGTTAATCTAAGTCGTTTCCATTAGGTTTGCAGTAAGAACTTTGGTGTAAAATTGAAATGTATACTATTTGTATTGTCTAAGCATTGCATGCACTGAGATAACAACTTTTTTGTGTTGATGTGTACAGCCATGAATCAACTTTCAAACTACTCATAATCATGTGGGAAATTAACCTAAGGTGTTTCCATTAGTTTGCAGTAAGTACTTTGGTGTAAAGTTGAGATGTATACTACCTTAATGTCAGAGCATAGTAGTACTGAGAAAGTAACTTTTTTGTCTTGATGAACTGAGGCATGAAACAACTTTAAACCTAGTCATACTCATCTGGGAAGTTAACCAAATGTGTTTGCATTAGCTTTGCAGTCAGGACTTTTGAGTACAATTGAAATGTATACTACCTTTATGTCAAAGCATTCTATTCACTGTGAAATCAACTTTTTTGTCTTTATGTGCACAGGTATGAATCAACTTTCAGACATCTCAGAATCATGTGGGAATGTAACCTAAAGTGTTTCCATTAGGTTTGCAGTAACTGCTTTGGTGTAAAATTGAAATGTATACTATTTGTATTGTCTAAGCATTGCATGCACTGAGATAACAACTTTTTTGTGTTGTTGTGTACAGCCATGAAACAACTTTCAAACTACTCATAATCATGTGGAAAGTTAACCTAAGGTGTTTCCATTAGGTTTGCAGACAGGACTTTTGAGTACAATCGAAAAGTATACTACTTATATGTCAAAGCATTCTATTCACTGTGAAATCAACTTTATTGTCTCTATGTGCACAGGTATGAAACAACTTTCAGACATCTCAGAATCATGTGGGAAGTTAACCTAAAGTGTTTCCATTAGGTTTCCAGTAAGTGCTTTGGTGTAAAATTGAAATGTATACTACTTTTATGTCAAAGCATTCTATTCACTGTGAAATCAACTTTTTTGTCTTTATGTGCACAGGTATGAAACAAATTTCAGACATCTCAGAATCATGTGGGAAGTTAACCTAAAGTGTTTCCATTAGGTTTGCAGTAAGTGCTTTGGTGTAAAATTGAAATGTATACTATTTGTATTGTCTAAGCATTGCATGCACTGAGATAACAACTTTTTTGTGTTGATGTGTACAGCCATGGAACCGCTTTCAAGCTACTCATAATCATGTGGAAAGTTAACCTATGGTGTTTCCATTAGGTTTGCAGTCAGGACTTTTGAGTACAATTGAAATGTATACTACTTTTATGTCAAAGCATTCTATTCACTGAGAAATCAACTTTTTTCTCTTTATGTGCACAGGTATGAAACAACTTTCAGACATCTCAGACTCATGTGGGAAGTTAATGTAAGTTGTTTCCATTAGGTTTGCAGTAAGTGCTTTGGTGTAAAATTGAAATGTATACTATTTGTATTCTCTAAGCATTGCATGCACTGAGATAACAACTTTTTTGTGTTGATGTGTACAGCAATGAAACAACTTTCAAACTACTCTTAATCATTTGGGAATGTAACCTAAAGTGTTTCCATTAGGTTTGCAGTAAGTACTTTGGTGGAAAATTGAGATGTATACTACCTTAATGTCAGAACATGGTAGCACTGAGAAAGTAACTTTTTTGTCTTGATGAACTGAGGCATGAAACAACTTTAAACCTACTCATACACATGTGGGAAGTTAACCAAATGTGTTTGCATTAGGTTTGCAGTCAGGACTTTTGAGTACAATTGAAATGTATACTACTTTTATGTCAAAGCATTCTATTCACTGTGAAATCACTTTTTTGTCTTTATGTGCACAGGTATGAAACAACTTTCAGACATCTCAGAATCATGTGGGAAGTTAACCTAAGGTGTTTCCATTTCGTTTGCAGTAAGTGCTTTGGTGTAAAATTGAAATGTATACTATTTGTATTGTCTAAGCATTGCATGCACTGAGATAACAACTTTTTTGTGTTGATGTGTACAGCCATGAAACAACTTTCAAACTACTCATAATCATGTGGAAAGTTAACCTAAGGTGTTTCCATCAGGTTTGCAGTAAGTGCTTTGGTGTAAAATTGAAATGTATACTATATGTATTGTAAAAGCATTGCATGCACTGAGGAAACAACTTTTTTGTCTTGATGTGCACAGGCATGAAACAACTTTCAGACATCTCAGAATCATGTAGGAAGTTAATCTAAGTCGTTTCCATTAGGTTTGCAGTAAGTACTTTGGTGTAAAATTGAAATGTATACTATTTGTATTCTCTAAGCATTGCATGCACTGAGATAACAACTTTTTTGTGTTGATGTGTACAGCCATGAATCAACTTTCAAACTACTCATAATCATGTGGGAAATTAACCTAAGGTGTTTCCATTAGTTTGCAGTAAGTACTTTGGTGTAAAGTTGAGATGTATACTACCTTAATGTCAGAGCATAGTAGTACTGAGAAAGTAACTTTTTTGTCTTGATGAACTGAGGCATGAAACAACTTTAAACCTAGTCATACTCATCTGGGAAGTTAACCAAATGTGTTTGCATTAGCTTTGCAGTCAGGACTTTTGAGTACAATTGAAATGTATACTACTTTTATGTCAAAGCATTCTATTCACTGTGAAATCAACTTTTTTGTCTTTATGTGCACAGGTATGAATCAACTTTCAGACATCTCAGAATCATGTGGGAATGTAACCTAAAGTGTTTCCATTAGGTTTGCAGTAAGTGCTTTGGTGTAAAATTGAAATGTATACTATTTGTATTGTCTAAGCATTGCATGCACTGAGATAACAACTTTTTTGTGTTGTTGTGTACAGCCATTAAACAACTTTCAAACTACGCATAATCATGTCGAAAGTTAACCTAAGGTGTTTCCATTAGGTTTGCAGACAGGACTTTTGAGTACAATCGAAATGTATACTACTTATATGTCAAAGCATTCTATTCACTGTGAAATCAACTTTATTGTCTCTATGTGCACAGGTATGAAACAACTTTCAGACATCTCAGAATCATGTGGGAAGTTAACCTAAAGTGTTTCCATTAGGTTTCCAGTAAGTGCTTTGGTGTAAAATTGAAATGTATACTACTTTTATGTCAAAGCATTCTATTCACTGTGAAATCAACTTTTTTGTCTTTATGTGCACAGGTATGAAACAAATTTCAGACATCTCAGAATCATGTGGGAACTTAACCTAAAGTGTTTCCATTAGGTTTGCAGTAAGTGCTTTGGTGTAAAATTGAAATGTATACTATTTGTATTGTCTAAGCATTGCATGCACTGAGATAACAACTTTTTTGTGTTGATGTGTACAGCCATGGAACAGCTTTCAAGCTACTCATAATCATCTGGAAAGTTAACCTATGGTGTTTCCATTAGGTTTGCAGTCAGGACTTTTGAGTACAATTGAAATGGAAACTACATTTATGTCAAAGCACTCTATTCACTGAGAAATCAACTTTTTTCTCTTTATGTGCACAGGTATGAAACAACTTTCAGACATCTCAGAATCATGTGGGAAGTTAATCTAAGTTGTTTCCATTAGGTTTGCAGTAAGTGCTTTGGTGTAAAATTGAAATGCATACTATTTGTATTCTCTAAGTATTGCATGCACTGAGATAACAACTTTTTTGTGTTGATGTGTACAGCAATGAAACAACTTTCAAACTACTCATAATCATTTGGGAATGTAACCTAAAGTGTTTCCATTACGTTTGCAGTAAGTACTTTGGTGTAAAATTGAGATGTATACTACCTTAATGTCAGAACATAGTAGCACTGAGAAAGTAACTTTTTTGTCTTGATGAACTGAGGCATGAAACAACTTTAAACCTACTCATACACATGTGGGAAGTTAACCAAATGTGTTTGCATTAGGTTTGCAGTCAGGACTTTTGAGTACAATTGAAATGTATACTACTTTTATGTCAAAGCATTCTATTCACTGTGAAATCAACTTTTTTGTCTTTATGTGCACAGGTATGAAACAACTTTCAGACATCTCAGAATCATGTGGGAAGTTAACCTAAAGTGTTTCCATTAGGTTTGCAGTAAGTGTTTTGGTGTAAAATTGAAATGTATACTACTTTTATGTCAAAGCATTCTATTCACTGTGAAATCATTTTTTTGTCTTTATGTGCACAGGTATGAAACAACTTTCAGACATCTCAGAATCATGTGGGAAGTTAATCTAAGTTGTTTCCATTAGGTTTGCAGTAAGTGCTTTGGTGTAAAATTGAAATGTATACTATTTGTATTGTCTAAGCATTGCATGCACTGAGATAACAACTTTTTTGTGTTGATGTGTACAGCAATGAAACAACTTTCAAACTACTCATAATCATGTGGGAAGTTAACCTAAGGTGTTTCCATTAGGTTTGCAGTAAGTGCTTTGGTGTAAAATTGAAATGTATACTATTTGTACTGTAAAAGCATTGCATGCACTGAGAAAACAACTTTTTTGTCTTGATGTGCACAGGTATGAAACAACTTTCAGACATCTCAGAATCATGTGGGAAGTTAATCTAAGTTGTTTCCATTTGGTTTGCAGTAAGTGCTTTGGTGTAAAATTGAAATGTATACTATTTGTATTGTCTAAGCATTGCATGCACTGAGATAACAACTTTTTTGTGTTGATGTGTACAGCCATGAAACAACTTTCAAACTACTCATAATCATGTGGAAAGTTAACCTATGGTGTTTCCATTACGTTTGCAGTCAGGACTTTTGAGTACAATTGAAATTGAAACTACGTATATGTCAAAGCATTCTATTCACTGTGAAATCACCTTTTTTGTCTCTATGTGCGCAGGTATGAAACAACTTTCAGACATCTCAGAATCATGTCGGAAGTTAACCTAAAGTGTTTCCATTAGGTTTGCAGTAAGTGTTTTGGTGTAAAATTGAAATGTATACTACTTTTATGTCAAAGCATTCTATTCACTGTGAAATCAACTTTTTTGTCTTTATGTGCACAGGTATGAAACAACTTTCAGACATCTCAGAATCATGTGGGAAGTTAACCTAAAGTGTTTCCATTAGGTTTGCAGTAAGTGCTTTGGTGTAAAATTGAAATGTATACTATTTGTATTATAAAAGCATTGCATGCGCTGAGAAAACAACTTTTTTGTCTTGATGTGCACAGGTATGAAACAACTTTCAGACATCTCAGAATCATGTGGGAAGTTAATCTAAGTTGTTTCCATTAGGTTTGCAGTAAGTGCTTTGGTGTAAAATTGAAATGTATACTATTTGTATTGTCTAAGCATTGCATGCACTGAGATAACAACTTTTTTGTGTTGATGTGTACAGCAATGAAACAACTTTCAAACTACTCATAATCATGTGGGAAGTTAACCTAAGGTGTTTCCATTAGGTTTGCAGTAAGTGCTTTGGTGTAAAATTGAAATGTATACTATTTGTACTGTAAAAGCATTGCATGCACTGAGAAAACAACTTTTTTGTCTTGATGTGCACAGGTATGAAACAACTTTCAGACATCTCAGAATCATGTGGGAAGTTAATCTAAGTTGTTTCCATTTGGTTTGCAGTAAGTGCTTTGGTGTAAAATTGAAATGTATACTATTTGTATTGTCTAAGCATTGCATGCACTGAGATAACAACTTTTTTGTGTTGATGTGTACAGCCATGAAACAACTTTCAAACTACTCATAATCATGTGGAAAGTTAACCTATGGTGTTTCCATTACGTTTGCAGTCAGGACTTTTGAGTACAATTGAAATTGAAACTACGTATATGTCAAAGCATTCTATTCACTGTGAAATCACCTTTTTTGTCTCTATGTGCGCAGGTATGAAACAACTTTCAGACATCTCAGAATCATGTCGGAAGTTAACCTAAAGTGTTTCCATTAGGTTTGCAGTAAGTGTTTTGGTGTAAAATTGAAATGTATACTACTTTTATGTCAAAGCATTCTATTCACTGTGAAATCAACTTTTTTGTCTTTATGTGCACAGGTATGAAACAACTTTCAGACATCTCAGAATCATGTGGGAAGTTAACCTAAAGTGTTTCCATTAGGTTTGCAGTAAGTGCTTTGGTGTAAAATTGAAATGTATACTATTTGTATTATAAAAGCATTGCATGCGCTGAGAAAACAACTTTTTTGTCTTGATGTGCACAGGTATGAAACAACTTTCAGACATCTCAGAATCATGTGGGAAGTTAATCTAAGTTGTTTCCATTTGGTTTGCAGTAAGTGCTTTGGTGTAAAACTGAAATGTATACTATTTGTATTGTCTAAACATTACATGCACTGAGATAACAACTTTTTTGTGTTGATGTGTACAGCCATGAAACAACTTTCAAACTACTCATAATCATGTGGAAAGTTAACCTATGGTGTTTCCATTAGGTTTGCAGTCAGGACTTTTGAGTACAATTGAAATGTATACTACTTTTATGTCAAAGCATTCTATTCACTGAGAAATCAACTTTTTTCTCTTTATGTGCACAGGTATGAAACAACTTTCAGACATCTCAGAATCATGTGGGAAGTTAATCTAAGTTGTTTCCATTATGTTTGCAGTAAGTGCTTTGTTGTAAAATTGAAATGTATACTATTTGTATTGTCTAAGCATTGCATGCACTGAGATAACAACTTTTTTGTGTTGATGTGTACAGCCATGGAACAACTTTCAAGCTACTCATAATCAAGTGGAAAGTTAACCTATGTTGTTTCCATTAGGTTTGCAGTCAGGACTTTTGAGTACAATTGAAATGGAAACTACTTTTATGTCAAAGCATTCTATTCCCTGAGAAATCAACTTTTTCCTCTTTATGTGCACAGGTATGAAATAACTTTCAGACATCTCAGAATCATGTGGGAAGTTAATCTAAGTTGTTTCCATTAGGTTTGCAGTAAGTACTTTGGTGTAAAATTGAAATGTATACTATTTGTATTGTCTAAGCATTGCATGCACTGAGATAACAACTTTTTTGTGTTGATGTTTACAGCAATCAAACAACTTTCAAACTACTCATAATCATGTGGGAAGTTAACCTAAGGTGTTTCCATTAGGTTTGCAGTAAGTGCTTTGGTGTAAAATTGAAATGTATACTATTTGTATTGTCTAAGCATTGCATGCACTGAGATAACAACTTTTTTGTGTTGATGTGTACAGCCATGAACCAACTTTCAAACTACTCATAATCATGTGGAAAGTTAACCTATGGTGTTTCCATTAGGTTTGCAGTCAGGACTTCTGAGTACAATTGAAATGTATACTATTTTTATGTCAAATCATTCTATTCACTGAGAAATCAACTTTTTTCTCTTTATGTGCACAGGTATGAAACAACTTTCAGACATCTCAGAATCATGTGGGAAGTTAATCTAAGTTGTTTTCATTAGGTTTGCAGTAAGTGCTTTGGTGTAAAATTGAAATGTATACTATTTGTATTGTCTAAGCATTGCATGCACTGAGATAACAACTTTTTTGTGTTGATGTGTACAGCCATGGAACAACTTTCAAGCTACTCATAATCATGTGGAAAGTTAACCTATGGTGTTTCCATTAGGTTTGCAGTCAGGACTTTTGAGTACAATTGAAATGGAAACTACATTTATGTCAAAGCATTCTATTCCCTGAGAAATCAACTTTTTTCTCTTTATGTGCACAGGTATGAAACAACTTTCAGACATCTCAGACTCATGTGGGAAGTTAATGTAAGTTGTTTCCATTAGGTTTGCAGTAAGTGCTTTGGTGTAAAATTGAAATGTATACTATTTGTATTCTCTAAGCATTGCATGCACTGAGATAACAACTTTTTTGTGTTGATGTGTACAGCAATGAAACAACTTTCAAACTACTCTTAATCATTTGGGAATGTAACCTAAAGTGTTTCCATTAGGTTTGCAATAAGTACTTTGGTGGAAAATTGAGATGTATACTACCTTAATGTCAGAACATGGTAGCACTGAGAAAGTAACTTTTTTGTCTTGATGAACTGAGGCATGAAACAACTTTAAACCTACTCATACACATGTGGGAAGTTAACCAAATGTGTTTGCATTAGGTTTGCAGTCAGGACTATTGAGTACAATTGAAATGTATACTACTTTTATGTCAAAGCATTCTATTCACTGTGAAATCACTTTTTTGTCTTTATGTGCACAGGTATGAAACAACTTTCAGACATCTCAGAATCATGTGGGAAGTTAACCTAAGGTGTTTCCATTTCATTTGCAGTAAGTGCTTTGGTGTAAAATTGAAATGTATACTATTTGTATTGTCTAAGCATTGCATGCACTGAGATAACAACTTTTTTGTGTTGATGTGTACAGCCATGAAACAACTTTCAAACTACTCATAATCATGTGGAAAGTTAACCTAAGGTGTTTCCATCAGGTTTGCAGTAAGTGCTTTGGTGTAAAATTGAAATGTATACTATATGTATTGTAAAAGCATTGCATGCACTGAGGAAACAACTTTTTTGTCTTGATGTGCACAGGCATGAAACAACTTTCAGACATCTCAGAATCATGTAGGAAGTTAATCTAAGTCGTTTCCATTAGGTTTGCAGTAAGTACTTTGGTGTAAAATTGAAATGTATACTATTTGTATTGTCTAAGCATTGCATGCACTGAGATAACAACTTTTTTCTGTTGATGTGTACAGCCATGAATCAACTTTCAAACTACTCATAATCATGTGGGAAATTAACCTAAGGTGTTTCCATTAGTTTGCAGTAAGTACTTTGGTGTAAAGTTGAGATGTATACTACCTTAATGTCAGAGCATAGTAGTACTGAGAAAGTAACTTCTTTGTCTTGATGAACTGAGGCATGAAACAACTTTAAACCTAGTCATACTCATCTGGGAAGTTAACCAAATGTGTTTGCATTAGCTTTGCAGTCAGGACTTTTGAGTACAATTGAAATGTATACTACTTTTATGTCAAAGCATTCTATTCACTGTGAAATCAACTTTTTTGTCTTTATGTGCACAGGTATGAATCAACTTTCAGACATCTCAGAATCATGTGGGAATGTAACCTAAAGTGTTTCCATTAGGTTTGCAGTAAGTGCTTTGGTGTAAAATTGAAATGTATACTATTTGTATTGTCTAAGCATTGCATGCACTGAGATAACAACTTTTTTGTGTTGATGTGTACAGCCATGGAACAACTTTCAAGCTACTCATAATCATGTGGAAAGTTAACCTAAAGTGTTTCCATTAGGTTTGCAGTAAGTGCTTTGGTGTAAAATTGAAATGTATACTATTTGTATTGTCTAAGCATTGCATGCACTGAGATAACAACTTTTTTGTGTTGATGTGTACAGCCATGGAACAGCTTTCAAGCTACTCATAATCATGTGGAAAGTTAACCTATGGTGTTTCCATTAGGTTTGCAGTCAGGACTTTTGAGTACAATTGAAATGGAAACTACATTTATGTCAAAGCATTCTATTCCCTGAGAAATCAACTTTTTTCTCTTTATGTGCACAGGTATGAAACAACTTTCAGACATCTCAGACTCATGTGGGAAGTTAATGTAAGTTGTTTCCATTAGGTTTGCAGTAAGTGCTTTGGTGTAAAATTGAAATGTATACTATTTGTATTCTCTAAGCATTGCATGCACTGAGATAACAACTTTTTTGTGTTGATGTGTACAGCAATGAAACAACTTTCAAACTACTCTTAATCATTTGGGAATGTAACCTAAAGTGTTTCAATTAGGTTTGCAGTAAGTACTTTGGTGGAAAATTGAGATGTATACTACCTTAATGTCAGAACATGGTAGCACTGAGAAAGTAACTTTTTTGTCTTGATGAACTGAGGCATGAAACAACTTTAAACCTACTCATACACATGTGGGAAGTTAACCAAATGTGTTTGCATTAGGTTTGCAGTCAGGACTTTTGAGTACAATTGAAATGTATACTACTTTTATGTCAAAGCATTCTATTCACTGTGAAATCACTTTTTTGTCTTTATGTGCACAGGTATGAAACAACTTTCAGACATCTCAGAATCATGTGGGAAGTTAACCTAAGGTGTTTCCATTTCGTTTGCAGTAAGTGCTTTGGTGTAAAATTGAAATGTATACTATTTGTATTGTCTAAGCATTGCATGCACTGAGATAACAACTTTTTTGTGTTGATGTGTACAGCCATGAAACAACTTTCAAACTACTCATAATCATGTGGAAAGTTAACCTAAGGTGTTTCCATCAGGTTTGCAGTAAGTGCTTTGGTGTAAAATTGAAATGTATACTATATGTATTGTAAAAGCATTGCATGCACTGAGGAAACAACTTTTTTGTCTTGATGTGCACAGGCATGAAACAACTTTCAGACATCTCAGAATCATGTAGGAAGTTAATCTAAGTCGTTTCCATTAGGTTTGCAGTAAGAACTTTGGTGTAAAATTGAAATGTATACTATTTGTATTGTCTAAGCATTGCATGCACTGAGATAACAACTTTTTTGTGTTGATGTGTACAGCCATGAATCAACTTTCAAACTACTCATAATCATGTGGGAAATTAACCTAAGGTGTTTCCATTAGTTTGCAGTAAGTACTTTGGTGTAAAGTTGAGATGTATACTACCTTAATGTCAGAGCATAGTAGTACTGAGAAAGTAACTTTTTTGTCTTGATGAACTGAGGCATGAAACAACTTTAAACCTAGTCATACTCATCTGGGAAGTTAACCAAATGTGTTTGCATTAGCTTTGCAGTCAGGACTTTTGAGTACAATTGAAATGTATACTACTTTTATGTCAAAGCATTCTATTCACTGTGAAATCAACTTTTTTGTCTTTATGTGCACAGGTATGAATCAACTTTCAGACATCTCAGAATCATGTGGGAATGTAACCTAAAGTGTTTCCATTAGGTTTGCAGTAACTGCTTTGGTGTAAAATTGAAATGTATACTATTTGTATTGTCTAAGCATTGCATGCACTGAGATAACAACTTTTTTGTGTTGTTGTGTACAGCCATGAAACAACTTTCAAACTACTCATAATCATGTGGAAAGTTAACCTAAGGTGTTTCCATTAGGTTTGCAGACAGGACTTTTGAGTACAATCGAAATGTATACTACTTATATGTCAAAGCATTCTATTCACTGTGAAATCAACTTTATTGTCTCTATGTGCACAGGTATGAAACAACTTTCAGACATCTCAGAATCATGTGGGAAGTTAACCTAAAGTGTTTCCATTAGGTTTCCAGTAACTGCTTTGGTGTAAAATTGAAATGTATACTACTTTTATGTCAAAGCATTCTATTCACTGTGAAATCAACTTTTTTGTCTTTATGTGCACAGGTATGAAACAAATTTCAGACATCTCAGAATCATGTGGGAACTTAACCTAAAGTGTTTCCATTAGGTTTGCAGTAAGTGCTTTGGTGTAAAATTGAAATGTATACTATTTGTATTGTCTAAGCATTGCATGCACTGAGATAACAACTTTTTTGTGTTGATGTGTACAGCCATGGAACAGCTTTCAAGCTACTCATAATCATGTGGAAAGTTAACCTATGGTGTTTCCATTAGGTTTGCAGTCAGGACTTTTGAGTACAATTGAAATGTATACTACTTTTATGTCAAAGCATTCTATTCACTGAGAAATCAACTTTTTTCTCTTTATGTGCACAGGTATGAAACAACTTTCAGACATCTCAGACTCATGTGGGAAGTTAATGTAAGTTGTTTCCATTAGGTTTGCAGTAAGTGCTTTGGTGTAAAATTGAAATGTATACTATTTGTATTCTCTAAGCATTGCATGCACTGAGATAACAACTTTTTTGTGTTGATGTGTACAGCAATGAAACAACTTTCAAACTACTCTTAATCATTTGGGAATGTAACCTAAAGTGTTTCCATTAGGTTTGCAGTAAGTACTTTGGTGGAAAATTGAGATGTATACTACCTTAATGTCAGAACATGGTAGCACTGAGAAAGTAACTTTTTTGTCTTGATGAACTGAGGCATGAAACAACTTTAAACCTACTCATACACATGTGGGAAGTTAACCAAATGTGTTTGCATTAGGTTTGCAGTCAGGACTTTTGAGTACAATTGAAATGTATACTACTTTTATGTCAAAGCATTCTATTCACTGTGAAATCACTTTTTTGTCTTTATGTGCACAGGTATGAAACAACTTTCAGACATCTCAGAATCATGTGGGAAGTTAACCTAAAGTGTTTCCATTTCGTTTGCAGTAAGTGCTTTGGTGTAAAATTGAAATGTATACTATTTGTATTGTCTAAGCATTGCATGCACTGAGATAACAACTTTTTTGTGTTGATGTGTACAGCCATGAAACAACTTTCAAACTACTCATAATCATGTGGAAAGTTAACCTAAGGTGTTTCCATCAGGTTTGCAGTAAGTGCTTTGGTGTAAAATTGAAATGTATACTATATGTATTGTAAAAGCATTGCATGCACTGAGGAAACAACTTTTTTGTCTTGATGTGCACAGGCATGAAACAACTTTCAGACATCTCAGAATCATGTAGGAAGTTAATCTAAGTCGTTTCCATTAGGTTTGCAGTAAGTACTTTGGTGTAAAATTGAAATGTATACTATTTGTATTCTCTAAGCATTGCATGCACTGAGATAACAACTTTTTTGTGTTGATGTGTACAGCCATGAATCAACTTTCAAACTACTCATAATCATGTGGGAAATTAACCTAAGGTGTTTCCATTAGTTTGCAGTAAGTACTTTGGTGTAAAGTTGAGATGTATACTACCTTAATGTCAGAGCATAGTAGTACTGAGAAAGTAACTTTTTTGCCTTGATGAACTGAGGCATGAAACAACTTTAAACCTAGTCATACTCATCTGGGAAGTTAACCAAATGTGTTTGCATTAGGTTTGCAGACAGGACTTTTGAGTACAATCGAAATGTATACTACTTATATGTCAAAGCATTCTATTCACTGTGAAATCAACTTTATTGTCTCTATGTGCACAGGTATGAAACAACTTTCAGACATCTCAGAATCATGTGGGAAGTTAACCTAAAGTGTTTCCATTAGGTTTCCAGTAAGTGCTTTGGTGTAAAATTGAAATGTATACTACTTTTATGTCAAAGCATTCTATTCACTGTGAAATCAACTTTTTTGTCTTTATGTGCACAGGTATGAAACAAATTTCAGACATCTCAGAATCATGTGGGAACTTAACCTAAAGTGTTTCCATTAGGTTTGCAGTAAGTGCTTTGGTGTAAAATTGAAATGTATACTATTTGTATTGTCTAAGCATTGCATGCACTGAGATAACAACTTTTTTGTGTTGATGTGTACAGCCATGGAACAGCTTTCAAGCTACTCATAATCATCTGGAAAGTTAACCTATGGTGTTTCCATTAGGTTTGCAGTCAGGACTTTTGAGTACAATTGAAATGGAAACTACATTTATGTCAAAGCACTCTATTCACTGAGAAATCAACTTTTTTCTCTTTATGTGCACAGGTATGAAACAACTTTCAGACATCTCAGAATCATGTGGGAAGTTAATCTAAGTTGTTTCCATTAGGTTTGCAGTAAGTGCTTTGGTGTAAAATTGAAATGCATACTATTTGTATTCTCTAAGTATTGCATGCACTGAGATAACAACTTTTTTGTGTTGATGTGTACAGCAATGAAACAACTTTCAAACTACTCATAATCATTTGGGAATGTAACCTAAAGTGTTTCCATTAGGTTTGCAGTAAGTACTTTGGTGTAAAATTGAGATGTATAGTACCTTAATGTCAGAACATAGTAGCACTGAGAAAGTAACTTTTTTGTCTTGATGAACTGAGGCATGAAACAACTTTAAACCTACTCATACACATGTGGGAAGTTAACCAAATGTGTTTGCATTAGGTTTGCAGTCAGGACTTTTGAGTACAATTGAAATGTATACTACTTTTATGTCAAAGCATTCTATTCACTGTGAAATCAACTTTTTTGTCTTTATGTGCACAGGTATGAAACAACTTTCAGACATCTCAGAATCATGTGGGAAGTTAACCTAAAGTGTTTCCATTTGGTTTGCAGTAAGTGCTTTGGAGTAAAATTGAAATGTATACTATATGTATTGTAAAAGCATTGCATGCACTGAGAAAACAACTTTTTTGTCTTGATGTGCACAGGTATGAAACAACTTTCAGACATCTCAGAATCATGTGGGAAGTTAATCTAAGTTGTTTCCATTAGGTTTGCAGTAAGTGCTTTGGTGTAAAATTGAAATGTATACTATTTGTATTGTCTAAGCATTGCATGCACTGAGATAACAAATTTTGTGTTGATGTTTACAGCAATGAAACAACTTTCAAACTACTCATAATCATGTGGGAAGTTAACCTAAGGTGTTTCCATTAGGTTTGCAGACAGCACTTTTGAGTACAATTGAAATGTATACTACGTATATGTCAAAGCAATCTATTCACTGTGAAATCACCTTTTTTGTCTCTATGTGCACAGGTATGAAACAACTTTCAGACATCTCAGAATCATGTCGGAAGTTAACCTAAAGTGTTTCCATTAGGTTTGCAGTAAGTGTTTTGGTGTAAAATTGAAATGTATACTACTTTTATGTCAAAGCATTCTATTCACTGTGAAATCATTTTTTTGTCTTTATGTGCACAGGTATGAAACAACTTTCAGACATCTCAGAATCATGTGGGAAGTTAATCTAAGTTGTTTCCATTAGGTTTGCAGTAAGTGCTTTGGTGTAAAATTGAAATGTATACTATTTGTATTGTCTAAGCATTACATGCACTGAGATAACAACTTTTTTGTGTTGATGTTTACAGCAATGAAACAACTTTCAAACTACTCATAATCATGTGGGAAGTTAACCTAAGGTGTTTCCATTAGGTTTGCAGTAAGTGCTTTGGTGTAAAATTGAAATGTATACTATTTGTACTGTAAAAGCATTGCATGCACTGAGAAAACAACTTTTTTGTCTTGATGTGCACAGGTATGAAACAACTTTCAGACATCTCAGAATCATGTGGGAAGTTAATCTAAGTTGTTTCCATTTGGTTTGCAGTAAGTGCTTTGGTGTAAAATTGAAATGTATACTATTTGTATTGTCTAAGCATTGCATGCACTGAGATAACAACTTTTTTGTGTTGATGTGTACAGCCATGAAACAACTTTCAAACTACTCATAATCATGTGGAAAGTTAACCTATGGTGTTTCCATTACGTTTGCAGTCAGGACTTTTGAGTACAATTGAAATTGAAACTACGTATATGTCAAAGCATTCTATTCACTGTGAAATCACCTTTTTTGTCTCTATGTGCGCAGGTATGAAACAACTTTCAGACATCTCAGAATCATGTCGGAAGTTAACCTAAAGTGTTTCCATTAGGTTTGCAGTAAGTGTTTTGGTGTAAAATTGAAATGTATACTACTTTTATGTCAAAGCATTCTATTCACTGTGAAATCAACTTTTTTGTCTTTATGTGCACAGGTATGAAACAACTTTCAGACATCTCAGAATCATGTGGGAAGTTAACCTAAAGTGTTTCCATTAGGTTTGCAGTAAGTGCTTTGGTGTAAAATTGAAATGTATACTATTTGTATTATAAAAGCATTGCATGCGCTGAGAAAACAACTTTTTTGTCTTGATGTGCACAGGTATGAAACAACTTTCAGACATCTTAGAATCATGTGGGAAGTTAATCTAAGTTGTTTCCATTAGTTTGCAGTAAGTACTTTGGTGTAAAATTGAGATGTATACTACCTTAATGTCAGAGCATAGTAGTACTGAGAAAGTAACTTTTTTGTCTTGATGAACTGAGGCATGAAACAACTTTAAACCTAGTCATACTCATCTGGGAAGTTAACCAAATGTGTTTGCATTAGCTTTGCAGTCAGGACTTTTGAGTACAATTGAAATGTATACTACTTTTATGTCAAAGCATTCTATTCACTGTGAAATCAACTTTTTTGTCTTTATGTGCACAGGTATGAATCAACTTTCAGACATCTCAGAATCATGTGGGAAGTTAACCTAAAGTGTTTCCATTAGGTTTGCAGTAAGTGCTTTGGTGTAAAATTGAAATGTATACTATTTGTATTCTCTAAGCATTGCATGCACTGAGATAACAACTTTTTTGTGTTGTTGTGTACAGCCATGAAACAACTTTCAAACTACTCATAATCATGTGGAAAATTAACCTAAGGTGTTTCCATTAGGTTTGCAGACAGGACTTTTGAGTACAATCGAAATGTATACTACTTATATGTCAAAGCATTCTATTCACTGTGAAATCAACTTTATTGTCTCTATGTGCACAGGTATGAAACAACCTTCAGACATCTCAGAATCATGTGGGAAGTTAACCTAAAGTGTTTCCATTAGGTTTCCAGTAAGTGCTTTGGTGTAAAATTGAAATGTATACTAGTTTTATGTCAAAGCATTCTATTCACTGTGAAATCAACTTTTTTGTCTTTATGTGCACAGGTATGAAACAAATTTCAGACATCTCAGAATCATGTGGGAAGTTAACCTAAAGTGTTTCCATTAGGTTTGCAGTAAGTGCTTTGGTGTAAAATTGAAATGTATACTACTTGTATTGTCTCAGCATTGCATGCACTGAGATAACAACTTTTTTGTGTTGATGTGTACAGCCATGGAACAGCTTTCAAGCTACTCATAATCATCTGGAAAGTTAACCTATGGTGTTTCCATTAGGTTTGCAGTCAGGACTTTTGAGTACAATTGAAATGGAAACTACATTTATGTCAAAGCATTCTATTCACTGAGAAATCAACTTTTTTCTCTTTCTGTGCACAGGTATGAAACAACTTTCAGACATCTCAGAATCATGTGGGAAGTTAATCTAAGTTGTTTCCATTAGGTTTGCAGTAAGTGCTTTGGTGTAAAATTGAAATGCATACTATCTGTATTCTCTAAGCATTGCATGCACTGAGAAAACAACTTTTTTGTGTTGATGTGTACAGCAATGAAACAACCTTCAAACTACACATAATCATTTAGGAATGTAACCTAAAGTGTTTCCATTAGGTTTGCAGTAAGTACTTTTGTGTAAAATTGAGATGTATACTACCTTAATGTCAGAACATAGTAGCACTGAGAAAGTAACTTTTTTCTCTTGATGAACTGAGGCATGAAACAACTTTAAACCTACTCATACACATGTGGGAAGTTAACCAAATGTGTTTGCATTAGGTTTGCAGTCAGGACTTTTGAGCACAATTGAAATGTATACTACTTTTATGTCAAAGCATTCTATTCACTGTGAAATCAACTTTTTTGTCTCTATGTGCACAGCTATGAAACAACTTTCAGACATCTCAGAATGATGTGGGAAGTTAACCTAAAGTGTTTCCATTAGGTTTGCAGTAAGTGCTTTGGAGTAAAATTGAAATGTATACTATATGTATTGTAAAAGCATTGCATGCACTGAGATAACAACTTTTTTGTGTTGATGTGTACAGCCATGAAACAACTTTCAAACTACTCATAATCATGTGGGAAGTTAACCTAAGGTGTTTCCATTAGGTTTGCAGACAGACTTTTGAGTACAATTGAAATGTATACTACATATATGTCAAAGCATTCTATTCACTGTGAAATCACCTTTTTTGTCTCTATGTGCACAGGTATGAAACAACTTTCAGACATCTCAGAATCATGTCGGAAGTTAACCTAAAGTGTTTCCATTAGGTTTGCAGTAAGTGTTTTGGTGTAAAATTGAAATGTATACTACATTTATGTCAAAGCATTCTATTCACTGTGAAATCAACTTTTTTGTCTTCATGTGCACAGGGATGAAACAACTTTCAGACATTTCAGAATCATGTGGGAAGTTAACCTAAAGTGTATCCGTTAGGTTTGCAGTAAGTGCTTTGATGTAAAATTGAAATGTATACTATTTGTATTGTAAAAGCATTGCATGCACTGAGAAAACAACTTTTTTGTCTTGATGTGCACAGGTATGAAACAACTTTCAGACATCTCAGAATCATGTGGGAAGTTAATCTAAGTTGTTTCCATTTGGTTTGCAGTAAGTGCTTTGGTGTAAAATTGAAATGTATACTATTTGTATTGTCTAAGCATTGCATGCATTGAGATAACAACTTTTTTGTGTTGATGTGTACAGCCATGAAACAACTTTCAAACTACTCATAATCATGTGGAAAGTTAACCTATGGTGTTTCCATTAGGTTTGCTGTCAGGACTTTTGAGTACAATTGAAATGTATACTACTTTTATGTCAAAGCATTCTATTCACTGAGAAATCAACTTTTTTCTCTTTATGTGCACAGGTATGAAACAACTTTCAGACATCTCAGAATCATGTGGGAAGTTAATCTAAGTTGTTTTCATTAGGTTTGCAGTAAGTGCTTTGGTGTAAAATTGAAATGTATACTATTTGTATTGTCTAAGCATTGCATGCACTGAGATAACAACTTTTTTGTGTTGATGTGTACAGCCATGGAACAACTTTCAAGCTACTCATAATCATGTGGAAAGTTAACCTATGGTGTTTCCATTAGGTTTGCAGTCAGGACTTTTGAGTACAATTGAAATGGAAACTACATTTATGTCAAAGCATTCTATTCCCTGAGAAATCAACTATTTTCTCTTTATGTGCACAGGTATGAAACAACTTTCAGACATCTCAGAATCATGTGGGAAGTTAATCTAAGTTGTTTCCATTAGTTTTGCAGTAAGTGCTTTGGTGTAAAATTGAAATGTATACTATTTGTATTCTCTAAGCATTGCATGCACTGAGATAACAACTTTTTTGTGTTGATGTGTACAGCAATGAAACAACTTTCAAACTACTCATAATCATTTGGGAATGTAACCTAAAGTGTTTCCATTAGGTTTGCAGTAAGTACTTTGGTGGAAAATTGAGATGTATACTACCTTAATGTCAGAACATAGTAGCACTGAGAAAGTAACTTTTTTGTCTTGATGAACTGAGGCATGAAACAACTTTAAACCTACTCATACACATGTGGGAAGTTAACCAAATGTGTTTGCATTAGGTTTGCAGTCAGGACTTTTGAGTACAATTGAAATGTATACTACTTTTATGTCAAACCATTCTATTCACTGTGAAATCAACTTTTTTGTCTTGATGTGCACAGGTATGAAACAACTTTCAGACATCTCAGAATCATGTGGGAAGTTAATCTAAGTTGTTTCCATTAGGTTTGCAGTAAGTACTTTGGTGTAAAATTGAAATGTATACTATTTGTATTATCTAAGCATTGCATGCACTGAGATAACAACTTTTTTGTGTTGATGTGTACAGCCATGAAACAACTTTCAAACTACTCATAATCATGTGGAAAGTTAACCTATGGTGTTTCCATTAGGTTTGCAGTCAGGACTTTTGAGTACAATTGAAATTGAAACTACGTATATGTCAAAGCATTCTATTCACTGTGAAATCACCTTTTTTGTCTCTATGTGCACAGGTATGAAACAACTTTCAGACATCTCAGAATCATGTCGGAAGTTAACCTAAAGTATTTCCATTAGGTTTGCAGTAAGTGTTCTGGTGTAAAATTGAAATGTATACTACTTTTATGTCAAAGCATTCTATTCACTGTGAAATCAACTTTTTTGTCTTTATGTGCACAGGTATGAAACAACTTTCAGACATCTCAGAATCATGTGGGAAGTTAACCTAAGGTGTTTCCATTAGGTTTGCAGACAGGACTTTTGAGTACAATTGAAATGTATACTACGTATATGTCAAAGCATTCTATTCACTGTGAAATCACCTTTTTTGTCTCTATGTGCACAGGTATGAAACAACTTTCAGACATCTCATAATCATGTGGGAAGTTAACCTAAAGTGTTTCCATTTGGTTTGCAGTAAGTGCTTTGGTGTAAAATTGAAATGTATACTATTTGTATTGTCTAAGCATTGCATGCACTGAGATAACAACTTTTTTGTGTTGATGTGTACAGGCATGAAACAACTTTCAGACATCTCAGAATCATGTAGGAAGTTAATCTAAGTTGTTTCCATTAGGTTTGCAGTAAGTACTTTGGTGTAAAATTGAAATGTATACTATTTGTATTGTCTAAGCATTGCATGCACTGAGATAACAACTTTTTTGTGTTGATGTGTACAGCCATGAAACAACTTTCAAACTACTCCTAATCATGTGGAAAGTTAACCTAAGGTGTTTCTATTAGGTTTGCAGACAGGACTTTTGAGTACAATCGAAATGTATACTACTTATATGTCAAAGCATTCTATTCACTGTGAAATCAACTTTATTGTCTCTATGTGCACAGGTATGAAACAACTTTCAGACATCTCAGAATCATGTGGGAAGTTAACCTAAAGTATTTCCATTAGGTTTCCAGTAAGTGCTTTGGTGTAAAATTGAAATGTATACTACTTTTATGTCAAAGCATTCTATTCACTGAGAAATCAACTTTTTTCTCTTTATGTGCACAGGTATGAAACAACTTTCAGACATCTCAGAATCATGTGGGAAGTTAATCTAAGTTGTTTCCATTAGGTTTGCAGTAAGTGCTTTGGTGTAAAATTGAAATGTATACTATTTGTATTGTCTAAGCATTGCATGCACTGAGATAACAACTTTTTTGTGTTGATGCGAACAGCCATGGAACAACTTTCAAGCTACTCATAATCATGTGGAAAGTTAACCTATGGTGTTTCCATTAGGTTTGCAGTCAGGACTTTTGAGTACAATTGAAATGGAAACTACATTTATGTCAAAGCATTCTATTGCCTGAGAAATCAACTTTTTTCTCTTTCTGTGCACAGGTATGAAACAACTTTCAGACATCTCAGAATCATATGGGAAGTTAACCTAAAGTGTTTCCATTAGGTTTGCAGTAAGTGCTTTGGTGTAAAATTGAAATGTATACTATTTGTATTGTAAAAGCATTGCATGCGCTGAGAAAACAACTTTTTTGTCTTGATGTGCACAGGTATGAAACAACTTTCAGACATCTCAGAATCATGTGTGAAGTTAATCTAAGTTGTTTCCATTAGGTTTGCAGTAAGTGCGTTGGTGTAAAATTGAAATGTATACTATTTGTATTGTCTAAGCATTGCATGCACTGAGATAACAACTTTTTTGTGTTGATGTGTACAGCCATGAAACAACTTTCAAACTACTCATAATCATGTGGAAAGTTAACCTATGGTGTTTCCATTAGGTTTGCAGTCAGGACTTTTGAGTACAATTGAAATGTATACTACTTTTATGTCAAAGCATTCTATTCACTGAGAAATCAACTTTTTTCTCTTTATGTGCACAGGTATGAAACAACTTTCAGACATCTCAGAATCATGTGGGAAGTTAATCTAAGTTGTTTCCATTAGGTTTGCAGTAAGTGCTTTGGTGTAAAATTGAAATGTATACTATTTGTATTGTCTAAGCATTGCATGCACTGAGATAACAACTTTTTTGTGTTGATGCGTACAGCCATGGAACAACTTTCAAGCTACTCATAATCATGTGGAAAGTTAACCTATGGTGTTTCCATTAGGTTTGCAGTCAGGACTTTTGAGTACAATTGAAATGGAAACTACATTTATGTCAAAGCATTCTATTGCCTGAGAAATCAACTTTTTTCACTTTATGTGCACAGGTATGAAACAACTTTCAGACATCTCAGAATCATGTGGGAAGTTAATCTAAGTTGTTTCCATTAGGTTTGCAGTAAGTGCTTTGGTGTAAAATTGAAATGTATACTATTTGTATTCTCTAAGCATTGCATGCACTGAGATAACAACTTTTTTGTGTTGATGTGTACAGCAATGAAACAACTTTCAAACTACTCATAATCATTTGGGAATGTAACCTAAAGTGTTTCCATTAGGTTTGCAGTAAGTACTTTGGTGGAAAATTGAGATGTATACTACCTTAATGTCAGAACATAGTAGCACTGCGAAAGTAACTTTTTTGTCTTGATGAACTGAGGCATGAAACAACTTTAAACCTACTCATACACATGTGGGAAGTTAACCAAATGTGTTTGCATTAGGTTTGCAGTCAGGACTTTTGAGTACAATTGAAATGTATACTACTTTTATGTCAAACCATTCTATTCACTGTGAAATCAACTTTTTTGTCTTGATGTGCACAGGTATGAAACAACTTTCAGACATCTCAGAATCATGTGGGAAGTTAATCTAAGTTGTTTCCATTAGGTTTGCAGTAAGTACTTTGGTGTAAAATTGAAATGTATACTATTTGTATTGTCTAAGCATTGCATGCACTGAGATAACAACTTTTTTGTGTTGATGTGTACAGCCATGAAACAACTTTCAAACTACTCATAATCATGTGGAAAGTTAACCTATGGTGTTTCCATTAGGTTTGCAGTCAGGACTTTTGAGTACAATTGAAATTGAAGCTACGTATATGTCAAAGCATTCTATTCACTGTGAAATCACCTTTTTTGTCTCTATGTGCACAGGTATGAAACAACTTTCAGACATCTCAGAATCATGTCGGAAGTTAACCTAAAGTATTTCCATTAGGTTTGCAGTAAGTGTTCTGGTGTAAAATTGAAATGTATACTACTTTTATGTCAAAGCATTCTATTCACTGTGAAATCAACTTTTTTGTCTTTATGTGCACAGGTATGAAACAACTTTCAGACATCTCAGAATCATGTGGGAAGTTAACCTAAAGTGTTTCCATTAGGTTTGCAGTAAGTGCTTTGGTGTAAAATTGAAATGTATACTATTTGTATTGTCTAAGCATTGCATGCACTGAGACAACAACTTTTTTGTGTTGATGTGTACAGCCATGAAACAACTTTGAAACTACTCATAATCATGTCGAAAGTTAACCTATGGTGTTTCCATTAGGTTTGCAGTCAGGACTTTTGAGTACAATTGAAATGTATACTACTTTTATGTCAAAGCATTCTATTCACTGAGAAATCAACTTTTTTCTCTTTATGTGCACAGGTATGAAACAACTTTCAGACATCTCAGAATCATGTGGGAAGTTAATCTAAGTTGTTTCCATTAGGTTTGCAGTAAGTGCTTTGGTGTAAAATTGAAATGTATACTATTTGTATTGTCTAAGCATTGCATGCACTGAGATAACAACTTTTTTGTGTTGATGCGAACAGCCATGGAACAACTTTCAAGCTACTCATAATCATGTGGAAAGTTAACCTATGGTGTTTCCATTAGGTTTGCAGTCAGGACTTTTGAGTACAATTGAAATGGAAACTACATTTATGTCAAAGCATTCTATTGCCTGAGAAATCAACTTTTTTCTCTTTCTGTGCACAGGTATGAAACAACTTTCAGACATCTCAGAATCATGTGGGAAGTTAATCTAAGTTGTTTCCATTAGGTTTGCAGTAAGTGCTTTGGTGTAAAATTGAAATCTATACTATTTGTATTCTCTAAGCATTGCATGCACTGAGTTAACAACTTTTTTGTGTTGATGTGTACAGCAATGAAACAACTTTCAAACTACTCATAATCATTTGGGAATGTAACCTAAAGTGTTTCCATTAGGTTTGCAGTAAGTACTTTGGTGGAAAATTGAGATGTATACTACCTTAATGTCAGAACATAGTAGCACTGGAAAGTAATTTTTTTGTCTTGATGAACTGAGGCATGAAACAACTTTAAACCTACTCATACACATGTGGGAAGTTAACCAAATGTGTTTGCATTAGGTTTGCAGTCAGGACTTTTGAGTACAATTGAAATGTATACTACTTTTATGTCAAACCATTCTATTCACTGTGAAATCAACTTTTTTGTCTTGATGTGCACAGGTATGAAACAACTTTCAGACATCTCAGAATCATCTGGGAAGTTAATCTAAGTTGTTTCCATTAGGTTTGCAGTAAGTGCTTTCGTGTAAAATTGAAATGTATACTATTTGTATTGTCTAAGCATTGCATGCACTGAGATAACAACTTTTTTGTGTTGATGTTTACAGCAATGAAACAACTTTCAAACTACTCATAATCATGTGGGAAGTTAACCTAAGGTGTTTCCATTAGGTTTGCAGACAGGACTTTTGAGTACAATTGAAATGTATACTACTTTTATGTCAAAGCATTCTATTCACTGTGAAATCATTTTTTTGTCTTTATGTGCACAGGTATGAAACAACTTTCAGACATTTCAGAATCATGTGGGAAGTTAACCTAAAGTGTTTCCATTAGGTTTGCAGTAAGTGCTTTGGTGTAAAATTGAAATGTATACTATTTGTATTGTCTAAGCATTGCATGCACTGAGATAACAACTTTTTTGTGTTGATGTGTACAGCCATGAAACAACTTTCAAACTACTCATAATCATGTGGAAAGTTAACCTAAGGTGTTTCCATTAGGTTTGCAGACAGGACTTTTGAGTACAATCGAAATGTATGCTACTTATATGTCAAAGCATTCTATTCACTGTGAAATCAACTTTATTGTCTCTATGTGCACAGGTATGAAACAACTTTCAGACATCTCAGAATCATGTGGGAAGTTAACCTAAAGTATTTCCATTAGGTTTCCAGTAAGTGCTTTGGTGTAAAATTGAAATGTATACTACTTTTATGTCAAAGCATTCTATTCACTGTGAAATCAACTTTTTTGTCTTTATGTGCACAGGTATGAAACAACTTTCAGACATCTCAGAATCATGTGGGAAGTTAATCTAAGTTGTTTCCTTTAGGTTTGCAGTAAGTGCTTTCGTGTAAAATTGAAATGTATACTATTTGTATTGTCTAAGCATTGCATGCACTGAGATAACAACTTTTTTGTGTTGATGTTTACAGCAATGAAACAACTTTCAAACTACTCATAATCATGTGGGAAGTTAACCTAAGGTGTTTCCATTAGGTTTGCAGACAGGACTTTTGAGTACAATTGAAATGTATACTACTTTTATGTCAAAGCATTCTATTCACTGTGAAATCATTTTTTTGTCTTTATGTGCACAGGTATGAAACAACTTTCAGACATGTCAGAATCATGTGGGAAGTTAACCTAAAGTGTTTCCATTTGGTTTGCAGTAAGTGCTTTGGTGTAAAATTGAAATGTATACTATTTGTATTGTCTAAGCATTGCATGCACTGACATAACAACTTTTTTGTGTTGATGTGTACAGCCATGAAACAACTTTCAAACTACTCATAATCATGTGGAAAGTTAACCTAAGGTGTTTCCATTAGGTTTGCAGTAAGTGCTTTGGTGTAAAATTGAAATGTATACTATATGTATTGTAAAAGCATTGCACGCACTGAGGAAACAACTTTTTTGTCTTGATGTGCACAGGCATGAAACAACTTTCAGACATCTCAGAATCATGTAGGAAGTTAATCTAAGTTGTTTCCATTAGGTTTGCAGTAAGTACTTTGGTGTAAAATTGAAATGCATACTATTTGTATTGTCTAAGCATTGCATGCACTGAGATAACAACTTTTTTGTGTTGATGTGTACAGCCATGAATCAACTGTCAAACTACTCATAATCATGTGGGAAGTTAACCTAAGGTGTTTCCATTAGTTTGCAGTAAGTACTTTGGTGTAAAATTCAGATGTATACTACCTTAATGTCAGAGCATAGTAGTACTGAGAAAGTAACTTTTTTGTCTTGATGAACTGAGGCATGAAACAACTTTAAACCTAGTCATACTCATCTGGGAAGTTAACCAAATGTGTTTGCATTAGCTTTGCAGTCAGGACTTTTGAGTACAATTGAAATGTATACTACTTTTATGTCAAAGCTTTCTTTTCACTGCGAAATAAACTTTTTTGTCTTTATGTGCACAGGTATGAATCAACTTTCAGACATCTCAGAATCATGTGGGAAGTTAACCTGAAGTGTTTCCATTAGGTTTGCAGTAAGTGCTTTGGTGTAAAATTGAAATGTATACTATTTGTATTGTCTAAGCATTGCATGCACTGAGATAACAACTTTTTTGTGTTGATGTGTACAGCCATGAAACAACTTTCAAACTACTCATAATCATGTGGAAAGTTAACCTAAGGTGTTTCCATTAGGTTTGCAGACAGGACTTTTGAGTACAATCGAAATGTATACTACTTATTTTTCAAAGCATTCTATTCACTGTGAAATCAACTTTATTGTCTCTATGTGCACAGGTATGAAACAACTTTCAGACATCTCAGAATCATGTGGGAAGTTAACCTAAAGTGTTTCCATTAGGTTTCTAGTAAGTGCTTTGGTGTAAAATTGAAATGTATACTACTTTCATGTCAAAGCATTCTATTCACTGTGAAATCAACTTTTTTGTCTTTATGTGCACAGGTATGAAACAAATTTCAGACATCTCAGAATCATGTGGGAAGTTAACCTAAAGTGTTTCCATTTGGTTTGCAGTAAGTGCTTTGGTGTAAAATTGAAATGTATACTATTTGTATTGTCTAAGCATTGCATGCACTGAGATAACAACTTTTTTGTGTTGATGTGTACAGCCATGAAACAACTTTCAAGCTACTCATAATCATCTGGAAAGTTAACCTATGGTGTTTCCATTAGGTTTGCAGTCAGGACTTTTGAGTACAATTGAAATGGAAACTACATTTATGTCAAAGCATTCTATTCACTGAGAAATCAACTTTTTTCTCTTTATGTGCACAGGTATGAAACAACTTTCAGACATCTCAGAATCATGTGGGAAGTTAATCTAAGTTGTTTCCATTAGGTTTGCAGTAAGTGCTTTGGTGTGAAATTGAAATGCATACTATTTGTATTCTCTAAGCATTGCATGCACTGAGATAACAACTTTTTTGTGTTGATGTGTACAGCCATGAATCAACTTTCAAACTACTCATAATCATGTGGGAAGTTAACCTAAGGTGTTTCCATTAGTTTGCAGTAAGTACTTTGGTGTAAAATTCAGATGTATACTACCTTAATGTCAGAGCATAGTAGTACTGAGAAAGTAACTTTTTTGTCTTGATGAACTGAGGCATGAAACAACTTTAAACCTAGTCATACTCATCTGGGAAGTTAACCAAATGTGTTTGCATTAGCTTTGCAGTCAGGACTTTTGAGTACAATTGAAATTGAAACTACGCATATGTCAAAGCATTCTATTCACTGTGAAATCACCTTTTTTGTCTCTATGTGCACAGGTATGAAACAACTTTCAGACATCTCAGAATCATGTCGGAAGTTAACCTAAAGTATTTCCATTAGGTTTGCAGTAAGTGTTCTGGTGTAAAATTGAAATGTATACTACTTTTATGTCAAAGCATTCTATTCACTGTGAAATCAACTTTTTTGTCTTTATGTGCACAGGTATGAAACAACTTTCAGACATCTCAGAATCATGTGGGAAGTTAACCTAAAGTGTTTCCATTAGGTTTGCAGTAAGTGCTTTGGTGTAAAATTGAAATGTATACTATTTGTATTGTAAAAGCATTGCATGCGCTGAGAAAACAACTTTTTTGTCTTGATGTGCACAGGTATGAAACAACTTTCAGACATCTCAAAATCATGTGTGAAGTTAATCTAAGTTGTTTCCATTTGGTTTGCAGTAAGTGCTTTGGTGTAAAATTGAAATGTATACTATTTGTATTGTCTAAGCATTGCATGCACTGAGATAACAACTTTTTTGTGTTGATGTGTACAGCCATGAAACAACTTTGAAACTACTCATAATCATGTGGAAAGTTAACCTATGGTGTTTCCATTAGGTTTGCAGTCAGGACTTTTGAGTACAATTGAAATGTATACTACTTTTATGTCAAAGCATTCTATTCACTGAGAAATCAACTTTTTTTCTTTATGTGCACAGGTATGAAACAACTTTCAGACATCTCAGAATCATGTGGGAAGTTAATCTAAGTTGTTTCCATTAGGTTTGCAGTAAGTGCTTTGGTGTAAAATTGAAATGTATACTATTTGTATTGTCTAAGCATTGCATGCACTGAGATAACAACTTTTTTGTGTTGATGCGAACAGCCATGGAACAACTTTCAAGCTACTCATAATCATGTGGAAAGTTAACCTATGGTGTTTCCATTAGGTTTGCAGTCAGGACTTTTGAGTACAATTGAAATGGAAACTACATTTATGTCAAAGCATTCTATTCCCTGAGAAATCAACTTTTTTCTCTTTATGTGCACAGGTATGAAACAACTTTCAGACATCTCAGAATCATGTGGGAAGTTAATCTAAGTTGTTTCCATTAGGTTTGCAGTAAGTACTTTGGTGTAAAATTGAAATGTATACTATTTGTATTCTCTAAGCATTGCATGCACTGAGATAACAACTTTTTTGTGTTGATGTGTACAGCAATGAAACAACTTTCAAACTACTCTTGATCATTTGGGAATGTAACCTAAAGTGTTTCCATTAGGTTTGCAGTAAGTACTTTGGTGGAAAATTGAGATGTATACTACCTTAATGTCAGAACATGGTAGCACTGAGAAAGTAAGTTTTTTGTCTTGATGAACTGAGGCATGAAACAACTTTAAACCTACTCATACACTTGTGGGAAGTTAACCAAATGTGTTTGCATTAGGTTTGCAGTCAGGACTTTTGAGTACAATTGAAATGTATACTACTTTTATGTCAAAGCATTCTATTCACTGTGAAATCATTTTTTTGTCTTTATGTGCACAGGTATGAAACAACTTTCAGACATCTCAGAATCATGTGGGAAGTTAACCTAAAGTGTTTCCATTTGGTTTGCAGTAAGTGCTTTGGTGTAAAATTGAAATGTATACTATTTGTATTGTCTAAGCATTGCATGCACTGAGATAACAACTTTTTTGTGTTGATGTGTACAGCCATGAAACAACTTTCAAACTACTCATAATCATGTGGAAAGTTAACCTAAGGTGTTGCCATTAGGTTTGCAGTAAGTGCTTTCGTGTAAAATTGAAATGTATACTATATGTATTGTAAAAGCATTGAATGCACTGAGAAAACAACTTCTTTGTCCTGATGTGCACAGGTTTGAAACAACTTTCAGACATCTCAGAATCATGTGGGAAGTTAATCTAAGATGTTTCCATTAGGTTTGCAGTAAGTACTTTGGTGTAAAATTGAGATGTATACTACCTTAATGTCAGAACATAGTAGCACTGAGAAAGTAACTTTTTTGTCTTGATGAACTGAGGCATGAAACAACTTTAAACCTACTCATACACATGTGGGAAGTTAACCAAATGTGTTTGCATTAGGTTTGCAGTCAGGACTTTTGAGTACAATTGAAATGTATACTACTTTTATGTCAAAGCATTCTATTGACTGTGAAATCAACTTTTTTGTCTTTAAGTGCACAGGTATGAAACAACTTTCAGACATCTCAGAATCATGTGGGAAGTTAACCTAAAGTGTTTCCATTTGGTTTGCAGTAAGTGCTTTGGTGTAAAATTGAAATGTATACTATATGTATTGTAAAAGCATTGCATGCACTGAGAAAACAACTTTTTTGCCTTGATGTGCACAGGTATGAAACAACTTTCAGACATCTCAGAATCATGTGGGAAGTTAATCTAAGTTGTTTCCATTAGGTTTGCAGTAAGTGCTTTGGTGTAAAATTGAAATGTATACTATTTGTATTGTCTAAGCATTGCATGCACTGAGATAACAACTTTTTTGTGTTGATGTTTACAGCAATGAAACAACTTTCAAACTACTCATAATCATGTGGGAAGTTAACCTAAGGTGTTTCCATTAGTTTGCAGTAAGTACTTTGGTGTAAAATTGAGATGTATACTACCTTAATGTCAGAGCATAGTAGTACTGAGAAAGTAACTTTTTTGTCTTGATGAACTGATGCATGAAACAACTTTAAACCTAGTCATACTCATCTGAGAAGTTAACCAAATGTGTTTGCATTAGCTTTGCAGTCAGGACTTTTGAGTACAATTGAAATGTATACTACTTTTATGTCAAAGCATTTCATTCACTGTGAAATCAACTTTTTTGTCTTTATGTGCACAGGTATGAAACAACTTTCAGACATCTCAGAATCTTGTGGGAAGTTAACCTAAAGTGTTTCCATTAGGTTTGCAGTAAGTACTTTGGTATAAAATTGAAATGTATACTATTTGTATTGTCTAAGCATTGCATGCACTGAGATAACAACTTTTTTGTGTTGATGTGTACAGCCATGGAACAACTTTCAAGCTACTCATAATCATGTGGAAAGTTAACCTATGGTGTTTCCATTAGGTTTGCAGTCAGGACTTTTGTGTACAATTGAAATGGAAACTACATTTATGTCAAAGCATTCTATTCCTTGAGAAATCAACTTTTTTCTCTTTATGTGCACAGGTATGAAACAACTTTCAGACATCTCAGAATCTTGTGGGAAGTTAACCTAAAGTGTTTCCATTAGGTTTGCAGTAAGTACTTTGGTATAAAATTGAAATGTATACTATTTGTATTGTCTAAGCATTGCATGCACTGAGATAACAACTTTTTTGTGTTGATGTGTACAGCAATGAAACAACTTTCAAACTACTCTTGATCATTTGGGAATGTAACGTAAAGTGTTTCCATTAGGTTTGCAGTAAGTACTTTGGTGGAAAATTGAGATGTATACTACCTTAATGTCAGTACATGGTAGCACTGAGAAAGTAAGTTTTTTGTCTTGATGAACTGAGGCATGAAACAACTTTAAACCTACTCATACACATATGGGAAGTTAACCAAATGTGTTTGCATTAGGTTTGCAGTCAGGACTTTTGAGTACAATTGAAATGTATACTACTTTTATGTCAAAGCATTCTATTCACTGTGAAATCATTTTTTTGTCTTTATGTGCACAGGTATGAAACAACTTTCAGACATGTCAGAATCATGTGGGAAGTTAACCTAAAGTGTTTCCATTTGGTTTGCAGTAAGTGCTTTGGTGTAAAATTGAAATGTATACTATTTGTATTGTCTAAGCATTGCATGCACTGAGATAACAACTTTTTTGTGTTGATGTGTACAGCCATGAAACAACGTTCAAACTACTCATAATCATGTGGAAAGTTAACCTAAGGTGTTTCCATTAGGTTTGCAGTAAGTGCTTTGGTGTAAAATTGAAATGTATACTATTTGTATTGTCTAAGCATTGCATGCACTGAGATAACAACTTTTTTGTGTTGATGTTTAGAGCAACGAAACAACTTTCAAACTACTCATCATCATGTGGGAAGTTAACCTATGGTGTTTCCATTAGGTTTGCAGACACGACTTTTGAGTACAATTGAAATGTATACTACTTTTATGTCAAAGCATTCTATTCACTGTGAAATCATTCTTTTGTCTTTATGTGCACAGGTATGAAACAACATTCAGACATCTCAGAATCATGTGGGAAGGTAACCTAAAGTGTTTCCATTAGGTTTCCAGGAAGTGCTTTGGTGTAAAATTGAAATGTATACTACTTTTATGTCAAAGCATTCTGTTCACTGTGAAATCAACTTTTTTGTCTTTATGTGCACAGGTATGAAACAAATTTCAGACATCTCAGAATCATGTGGGAAGTTAACCTAAAGTGTTTCCATTAGGTTTGCAGTAAGTGCTTTGGTGTAAAATTGAAATGTATACTATTTGTATTGTCTAAGCATTGCATGCACTGAGAGAACAACTTTTTTGTGTTGATGTGTACAGCCATGGAACAGCTTTCAAGCTACTCATAATCATCTGGAAAGTTAACCTATGGTGTTTCCATTAGGTTTGCAGTCAGAACTTTTGAGTACAATTGATATGGAAACTACATTTATGTCAAAGCATTCTATTCCCTGAGAAATCAACTTTTTTATCTTTATGTGTACAGGTATGAAACAACTTTCAGACATCTCAGAATCATGTGGGAAGTTAATCTAAGTTGTTTCCATTAGGTTTGCAGTAAGTGCTTTGGTGTAAAATTGAAATGCATACTATTTGTATTCTCTAAGCATTGCATGCACTGAGATAACAACTTTTTTGTGTTGATGTGTACAGCAATGAAACAACTTTCAAACTACTCATAATCATTTGGGAATGTAACCTAAAGTGTTTCCATTAGGTTTGCAGTAAGTACTTTGGTGGAAAATTGAGATGTATACTACCTTAATGTCAGAACATAGTAGCACTGAGAAAGTAACTTTTTTGTCTTGATGAACTGAGGCATGAAACAACTTTAAACCTACTCATACACCTGTGGGAAGTTAACCAAATGTGTTTGCATTAGGTTTGCAGTCAGGACTTCTGAGTACAATTGAAATGTATACTACTTTTATGTCAAAGCATTCTATTCACTGTGAAATCATTTTTTTGTCTTTATGTGCACAGGTATGAAACAACTTTCAGACATCTCAGAATCATGTGGGAAGTTAACCTAAAGTGTTTCCATTAGGTTTGCAGTAAGTGCTTTGGTGTAAAATTGAAATGTATACTATTTGTATTGTCTAAGCATTGCATGCACTGAGATAACAACTTTTTTGTGTTGATGTGTACAGCCATGAAACAACTTTCAAACTACTCATAATCATGTGGAAAGTTAACCTAAGGTGTTTCCATTAGGTTTGCAGTAAGTGCTTTGGTGTAAAATTGAAATGTATACTATATGTATTGTAAAAGCATTGCATGCACTGAGGAAACAACTTTTTTGTCTTGATGTGCACAGGTGTGAATCAACTTTCAGACATCTCAGAATCATGTGGGAAGTTAATCTAAGTTGTTTCCATTAGGTTTGCAGTAAGTACTTTGGTGTAAAATTGAGATGTATACTACCTTAATGTCAGAACATAGTGGCACTGAGAAAGTAACTTGTTTGTCTTGATGAACTGAGGCATGAAACAACTTAAACCTACTCATACACATGTGGGAAGTTAACCAAATGTGTTTGCATTAGGTTTGCAGTCAGGACTTTTGAATACAATTGAAATGTATACTACTTTTATGTCAAAGCATTCTATTCACTGTGAAATCAACTTTTTTGTCTTTATGTGCACAGGTAAGAAACAACGTTCAGACATCTCAGAATCATGTGGGAAGTTAACCTAAAGTGTTTCCATTTGGTTTGCAGTAAGTGCTTTGGTGTAAAATTGAAATGTATACTATATGTATTGTGAAAGCATTGCATGCACTGAGAAAACAACTTTTTTGTCTTGATGTGCACAGGTATGAAACAACTTTCAGACATCTCAGAATCATGTGGGAAGTTAATCTAAGTTGGTTCCATTAGGTTTGCAGTAAGTGCTTTGGTGTGAAATTGAAATGTATACTATTTGTATTGTCTAAGCATTGCATGCACTGAGATAACAACTTTTTTGTGTTGATGTGTACAGCAATGAAACAACTTTCAAACTACTCATAATCATTTCGGAATGTAGCCTAAAGTGTTTCCATTAGGTTTGCAGTAAGTACTTTGGTGGAAAATTGAGATGTATACTACCTTAATGTCAGAACATAGTAGCACTGAGAAAGTAACTTTTTTGTCTTGATGAACTGAGGCATGAAACAACTTTAAACCTACTCATACACCTGTGGGAAGTTAACCAAATGTGTTTGCATTAGGTTTGCAGTCAGGACTTTTGAGTACAATTGAAATGTATACTACTTTTATGTCAAAGCATTCTATTCACTGTGAAATCAACTTTTTTGTCTTTATGTGCACAGGTATGAATCAACTTTCAGACATCTCAGAATCATGTGGGAAGTTAACCTAAAGTGTTTCCATTTGGTTTGCAGTATGTGCTTTGGTGTAAAATTGAAATGTATACTATATGTATTGTAAAAGCATTGCATGCACTGAGAAAACAACTTTTTTGTCTTGATGTGCACAGGTATGAAACAACTTTCAGACATCTCAGAATCATGTGGGAAGTTAATCTAAGTTGTTTCCATTAGGTTTGCAGTAAGTGCTTTGGTGTGAAATTGAAATGTATACTATTTGTATTGTCTAAGCATTGCATGCACTGAGATAACAACTTTTTTGTGTTGATGTTTACAGCAATGAAACAACTTTCAAGCTACTCATAATCATGTGGGAAGTTAACCTAAGGTGTTTCCATTAGGTTTGCAGACAGGACTTTTGAGTACAATTGAAATGTATACTACGTATATGTCAAAGCATTCTATTCACTGTGAAATCACCTTTTTTGTCTCTATGTGCACAGGTATGAAACAACTTTCAGACATCTCAGAATCATATCGGAAGTTAACCTAAAGTGTTTCCATTAGGTTTGCAGTAAGTGCTTCGGTGTAAAATTGAAATGTATACTATTTGTATTGTCTAAGCATTGCATGCACTGAGATAACAACTTTTTTGTGCTGATGTGTACAGCCATGGAACAACTTTCAAGCTACTCATAATCATGTGGAAAGTTAACCTATGGTGTTTCCATTAGGTTTGCAGTCAGAACTTTTGAGTACAATTGAAATGGAAACTACATTTATGTCAAAGCATTCTATTCCTTGAGAAATCAACTTTTTTCTCTTTATGTGCACAGGTATGAAACAACTTTCAGACATCTCAGAATCATGTGGGAAGTTAATCTAAGTTGTTTCCATTAGGTTTGCAGTAAGTACTTTGGTGTAAAATTGAAATGTATACTATTTGTATTCTCTAAGCATTGCATGCACTGAGATAACAACTTTTTTGTGTTGATGTGTACAGCAATGAAACAACTTTCAAACTACTCTTGATCATTTGGGAATGTAACCTAAAGTGTTTCCATTAGGTTTGCAGTAAGTACTTTCGTGGAAAATTGAGATGTATACTACCTTAATGTCAGAACATGGTAGCACTGAGAAAGTAAGTTTTTTGTCTTGATGAACTGAGGCATGAAACAACTTTAAACCTACTCATACACATATGGGAAGTTAACCAAATGTGTTTGCATTAGGTTTGCAGTCAGGACTTTTGAGTACAATTGAAATGTATACTACTTTTATGTCAAAGCATTCTATTCACTGTGAAATCATTTTTTTGTCTTTATGTGCACAGGTATGAAACAACTTTCAGACATCTCAGAATCATGTGGGAAGTTAACCTAAAGTGTTTCCATTAGGTTTGCAGTAAGTGCTTTGGTGTAAAATTGAAATGTATACTATTTGTATTGTCTAAGCATTGCATGCTCTGAGATAACAACTTTTTTGTGTTGATGTGTACAGCCATGAAACAACTTTCAAACTACTCATAATCATGTGGAAAGTTAACCTAAGGTGTTTCCATTAGGTTTGCAGTAAGTGCTTTGGTGTAAAATTGAAATGTATACTATATGTATTGTAAAAGCATTGCATGCACTGAGGAAACAACTTTTTTGTCTTCATGTGCACAGGTGTGAATCAACTTTCAGACATCTCAGAATCATGTGGGAAGTTAATCTAAGTTGTTTCCATTAGGTTTGCAGTAAGTACTTTGGTGTAAAATTGAGATGTATACTACCTTAATGTCAGAACATAGTGGCACTGAGAAAGTAACTTGTTTGTCTTGATGAACTGAGGCATGAAACAACTTAAACCTACTCATACACATGTGGGAAGTTAACCAAATGTGTTTGCATTAGGTTTTCAGTCAGGACTTTTGAATACAATTGAAATGTATACTACTTTTATGTCAAAGCATTCTATTCACTGTGAAATCAACTTTTTTGTCTTTATGTGCACAGGTAAGAAACAACGTTCAGACATCTCAGAATCATGTGGGAAGTTAACCTAAAGTTTTTCCATTTGGTTTGCAGTAAGTGCTTTGGTGTAAAATTGAAATGTATACTATATGTATTGTAAAAGCATTGCATGCACTGAGAAAACAACTTTTTTGTCTTGATGTGCACAGGTATGAAACAACTTTCAGACATCTCAGAATCATGTGGGAAGTTAATCTAAGTTGGTTCCATTAGGTTTGCAGTAAGTGCTTTGGTGTGAAATTGAAATGTATACTATTTGTATTGTCTAAGCATTGCATGCACTGAGATAACAACTTTTTTGTGTAAGATGTTTACAGCAATGAAACAACTTTCAAGCTACTCATAATCATGTGGGAAGTTAACCTAAGGTGTTTCCATTAGGTTTGCAGACAGGACTTTTGAGTACAATTGAAATGTATACTACGTATATGTCAAAGCATTCTATTCACTGTGAAATCACCTTTTTTGTCTCTATGTGCACAGGTATGAAACAACTTTCAGACATCTCAGAATCATGTCGGAAGTTAACCTAAAGTGTTTCCATTAGGTTTGCAGTAAGTGTTTTGGTGTAAAATTGAAATGTATACTACTTTTATGTCAAAGCATTCTATTCACTGTGAAATCAACTTTTTTGTCTTTATGTGCACAGGTATGAAACAACTTTCAGACATCTCAGAATCATGTGGGAAGTTACCCTAAAGTGTTTCCATTAGGTTTGCAGTAAGTGCTTTGGTGTAAAATTGAAATGTGTACTATTTGTATTGTAAAAGCATTGCATGCACTGAGATAACAACTTTTTTGTGTTGATGTGTACAGCCATGAAACAACTTTCAAACTACTCATAATCATGTGGGAAGTTAACCTAAGGTGTTTCCATTAGTTTGCAGTAAGTACTTTGGTGTAAAATTGAGATGTATACTACCTTAATGTCAGAGCATAGTAGTACTGAGAAAGTAACTTTTTTGTCTTGATGAACTGATGCATGAAACAACTTTAAACCTAGTCATACTCATCTGGGAAGTTAACCAAATGTGTTTGCATTAGCTTTGCAGTCAGGACTTTTGAGTGCAATTGAAATGTATACTACTTTTATGTCAAAGCATTTCATTCACTGTGAAATCAACTTTTTTGTCTTTATGTGCACAGGTATGAAACAACTTTCAGACATCTCAGAATCTTGTGGGAAGTTAACCTAAAGTGTTTCCATTAGGTTTGCAGTAAGTGCTTTGGTGTAAAATTGAAATGTATACTATTTGTATTGTCTAAGCATTGCATGCACTGAGATAACAACTTTTTTGTGCTGATGTGTACAGCCATGGAACAACTTTCAAGCTACTCATAATCATGTGGAAAGTTAACCTATGGTGTTTCCATTAGGTTTGCAGTCAGAACTTTTGAGTACAATTGAAATGGAAACTACATTTATGTCAAAGCATTCTATTCCTTGAGAAATCAACTTTTTTCTCTTTATGTGCACAGGTATGAAACAACTTTCAGACATCTCAGAATCATGTGGGAAGTTAATCTAAGTTGTTTCCATTAGGTTTGCAGTAAGTACTTTGGTGTAAAATTGAAATGTATAGTATTTGTATTCTCTAAGCATTGCATGCACTGAGATAACAACTTTTTTGTGTTGATGTGTACAGCAATGAAACAACTTTCAAACTACTCTTGATCATTTGGGAATGTAACCTAAAGTGTTTCCATTAGGTTTGCAGTAAGTACTTTGGTGGAAAATTGAGATGTATACTACCTTAATGTCAGAACATGGTAGCACTGAGAAAGTAAGTTTTTTGTCTTGATGAACTGAGGCATGAAACAACTTTAAACCTACTCATACTCATCTGGGAAGTTAACCAAATGTGTTTGCATTAGCTTTGCAGTCAGGACTTTTGAGTACAATTGAAATGTATACTACTTTTATGTCAAAGCATTTCATTCACTGTGAAATCAACTTTTTTGTCTTTATGTGCACAGGTATGAAACAACTTTCAGACATCTCAGAATCTTGTGGGAAGTTAACCTAAAGTGTTTCCATTAGGTTTGCAGTAAGTGCTTTGGTGTAAAATTGAAATGTATACTATTTGTATTGTCTAAGCATTGCATGCACTGAGATAACAACTTTTTTGTGCTGATGTGTACAGCCATGGAACAACTTTCAAGCTACTCATAATCATGTGGAAAGTTAACCTATGGTGTTTCCATTAGGTTTGCAGTCAGAACTTTTGAGTACAATTGAAATGGAAACTACATTTATGTCAAAGCATTCTATTCCTTGAGAAATCAACTTTTTTCTCTTTATGTGCACAGGTATGAAACAACTTTCAGACATCTCAGAATCATGTGGGAAGTTAATCTAAGTGGTTTCCATTAGGTTTGCAGTAAGTACTTTGGTGTAAAATTGAGATGTATACTACCTTAATGTCAGAACATAGTGGCACTGAGAAAGTAACTTTTTTGTCTTGATGAACTGAGGCATGAAACAACTTTAAACCTACTCATACACATGTGGGAAGTTAACCAAATGTGTTTGCATTAGCTTTGCAGTCAGGACTTTTGAATACAATTGAAATGTATACTACTTTTATGTCAAAGCATTCTATTCACTGTGAAATCAACTTTTTTGTCTTTATGTGCACAGGTAAGAAACAACTTTCAGACATCTCAGAATCATGTGGGAAGTTAACCTAAAGTGTTTCCATTTGGTTTGCAGTAAGTGCTTTGGTGTAAAATTGAAATGTATACTATATGTATTGTAAAAGCATTGCATGCACTGAGAAAACAACTTTTTTGTCTTGATGTGTACAGGTATGAAACAACTTTCAGACATCTCAGAATCATGTGGGAAGTTCATCTAAGTTGTTTCCATTAGGTTTGCAGTAAGTGCTTTGGTGTAAAATTGAAATGTATACTATTTGTATTGTCTAAGCATTGCA
The DNA here is from genome assembly GCF_030028105.1 of Mobula birostris. Lineage (NCBI taxonomy): Eukaryota > Metazoa > Chordata > Chondrichthyes > Myliobatiformes > Myliobatidae > Mobula > Mobula birostris. The sequence continues at coordinate 61,648 of NW_027278248.1, forward strand.
TGCACTGAGATAACAACTTTTTTGTGTTGATGTTTACAGCAATGAAACAACTTTCAAACTACTCATCATCATGTGGGAAGTTAACCTATGGTGTTTCCATTAGGTTTGCAGACAGGACTTTTGAGTACAATTGAAATGTATACTACTTTTATGTCAAAGCATTCTATTCACTGTGAAATCATTTTTTTGTCTTTATGTGCACAGGTATGAAACAACTTTCAGACATCTCAGAATCATGTGGGAAGTTAACCTAAAGTGTTTCCATTAGGTTTCCAGTAAGTACTTTGGTGGAAAATTGAGATGTATACTACCTTAATGTCAGAACATGGTAGCACTGAGAAAGTAAGTTTTTTGTCTTGATGAACTGAGGCATGAAACAACTTTAAACCTACTCATACTCATCTGGGAAGTTAACCAAATGTGTTTGCATTAGCTTTGCAGTCAGGACTTTTGAGTACAATTGAAATGTATACTACTTTTATGTCAAAGCATTTCATTCACTGTGAAATCAACTTTTTTGTCTTTATGTGCACAGGTATGAAACAACTTTCAGACATCTCAGAATCTTGTGGGAAGTTAACCTAAAGTGTTTCCATTAGGTTTGCAGTAAGTGCTTTGGTGTAAAATTGAAATGTATACTATTTGTATTGTCTAAGCATTGCATGCACTGAGATAACAACTTTTTTGTGCTGATGTGTACAGCCATGGAACAACTTTCAAGCTACTCATAATCATGTGGAAAGTTAACCTATGGTGTTTCCATTAGGTTTGCAGTCAGAACTTTTGAGTACAATTGAAATGGAAACTACATTTATGTCAAAGCATTCTATTCCTTGAGAAATCAACTTTTTTCTCTTTATGTGCACAGGTATGAAACAACTTTCAGACATCTCAGAATCATGTGGGAAGTTAATCTAAGTTGTTTCCATTAGGTTTGCAGTAAGTACTTTGGTGTAAAATTGAGATGTATACTACCTTAATGTCAGAACATAGTGGCACTGAGAAAGTAACTTTTTTGTCTTGATGAACTGAGGCATGAAACAACTTTAAACCTACTCATACACATGTGGGAAGTTAACCAAATGTGTTTCCATTAGGTTTGCAGTCAGGACTTTTGAGTACAATTGATATGGAAACTACATTTATGTCAAAGCATTCTATTCACTGTGAAATCAACTTTTTTGTCTTTATGTGCACAGGTAAGAAACAACTTTCAGACATCTCAGAATCATGTGGGAAGTTAACCTAAAGTGTTTCCATTTGGTTTGCAGTAAGTGCTTTGGTGTAAAATTGAAATGTATACTATATGTATTGTAAAAGCATTGCAAGCACTGAGAAAACAACTTTTTTGTCTTGATGTGTACAGGTATGAAACAACTTTCAGACATCTCAGAATCATGTGGGAAGTTCATCTAAGTTGTTTCCATTAGGTTTGCAGTAAGTGCTTTGGTGTAAAATTGAAATGTATACTATTTGTATTGTCTAAGCATTGCATGCACTGAGATAACAACTTTTTTGTGTTGATGTTTACAGCAATGAAACAACTTTCAAACTACTCATCATCATGTGGGAAGTTAACCTATGGTGTTTCCATTAGGTTTGCAGACAGGACTTTTGAGTACAATTGAAATGTATACTACTTTTATGTCAAAGCATTCTATTCACTGTGAAATCATTTTTTTGTCTTTATGTGCACAGGTATGAAACAACTTTCAGACATCTCAGAATCATGTGGGAAGTTAACCTAAAGTGTTTCCATTAGGTTTCCAGTAAGTGCTTTGGTGTAAAATTGAAATGTATACTACTTTTATGTCAAAGCATTCTATTCACTGTGAAATCAACTTTTTTGTCTTTATGTGCACAGGTATGAAACAAATTTCAGACATCTCAGAATCATGTGGGAAGTTAACCTAAAGTGTTTCCATTAGGTTTGCAGTAAGTGCTTTGGTGTAAAATTGAAATGTATACTATTTGTATTGTCTAAGCATTGCATGCACTGAGATAACAACTTTTTTGTGTTGATGTGTACAGCCATGGAACAGCTTTCAAGCTACTCATAATCATCCGGAAAGTTAACCTATGGTGTTTCCATTAGGTTTGCAGTCAGGACTTTTGAGTACAATTGATATGGAAACTACATTTATGTCAAAGCATTCTATTCCCTGAGAAATCAACTTTTTTCTCTTTATGTGTACAGGTATGAAACAACTTTCAGACATCTCAGAATCATGTGGGAAGTTAACCTAAAGTGTTTCCATTTGGTTTGCAGTAAGTGCTTTGGTGTAAAATTGAAATGTATACTATTTGTATTGTCTAAGCATTGCATGCACTGAGATAACAACTTTTTTGTGTTGATGTGTACAGCCATGAAACAACTTTCAAACTACTCATAATCATGTGGAAAGTTAACCTAAGGTGTTTCCATTAGGTTTGCAGTAAGTGCTTTGGTGTAAAATTGAAATGTATACTATATGTATTGTAAAAGCATTGCATGCACTGAGGAAACAACTTTTTTGTCTTGATGTGCACAGGTGTGAATCAACTTTCAGACATCTCAGAATCATGTGGGAAGTTAATCTAAGTTGTTTCCATTAGGTTTGCAGTAAGTACTTTGGTGTAAAATTGAAATGTATACTATTTGTATTGTCTAAGCATTGCATGCACTGAGATAACAACTTTTTTGTGTTGATGCGTACAGCCATGAAACAACTTTCAAACTACTCATAATCATGTGGGAAGTTAACCTAAGGTGTTTCCATTAGTTTGCAGTAAGTACTTTGGTGTAAAATTGAGATGTATACTACCTTAATGTCAGAGCATAGTAGTACTGAGAAAGTAACTTTTTTGTCTTGATGAACTGAGGCATGAAACAACTTTAAACCTAGTCATACTCATCTGGGAAGTTAACCAAATGTGTTTGCATTAGCTTTGCAGTCAGGACTTTTGAGTACAATTGAAATGTATACTACTTTTATGTCAAAGCATTCTATTCACTGTGAAATCAACTTTTTTGTCTTTATGTGCACAGGTATGAAACAACTTTCAGACATCTCAGAATCATGTGGGAAGTTAACCTAAAGTGTTTCCATTAGGTTTGCAGTAAGTGCTTTGGTGTAAAATTGAAATGTATACTATTTGTATTGTCTGAGCATTGCATGCACTGAGATAACAACTTTTTTGTGTTGATGTGTACAGCCATGAAACAACTTTCAAACTACTCATAATCATGTGGAAAGTTAACCTAAGGTGTTTCCATTAGGTTTGCAGACAGGACTTTTGAGTACAATCGAAATGTATACTACTTATATGTCAAATCATTCTATTCACTGTGAAATCAACTTTATTGTCTCTATGTGCACAGGTATGAAACAACTTTCAGACATCTCAGAATCATGTGGGAAGTTAACCTAAGGTGTTTCCATTAGGTTTGCAGTAAGTGCTTTGGTGTAAAATTGAAATGTATACTATATGTATTGTAAAAGCATTGCATGCACTGAGGAAACAACTTTTTTTCTCTTGATGTGCACAGGCATGAAACAACTTTCAGACATCTCAGAATCATGTAGGAAGTTAATCTAAGTTGTTTCCATTAGGTTTGCAGTAAGTACTTTGGTGTAAAATTGAAATGTGTACTATTTGTATTGTCTGAGCATTGCATGCACTGAGATAACAACTTTTTTGAGTTGATGTGTACAGCCATGAATCAACTTTCAAACTACTCATAATCATGTGGGAAGTTAACCTAAGGTGTTTCCATTAGTTTGCAGTAAGTACTTTGGTGTAAAATTGAGATGTATACTACCTTAATGTCAGAGCATAGTAGTACTGAGAAAGTAACTTTTTTGTCTTGATGAACTGATGCATGAAACAACTTTAAACCTAGTCATACTCATCTGGGAAGTTAACCAAATGTGTTTGCATTAGCTTTGCAGTCAGGACTTTTGAGTACAATTGAAATGTATACTACTTTTATGTCAAAGCATTTCATTCACTGTGAAATCAACTTTTTTGTCTTTATGTGCACAGGTATGAAACAACTTTCAGACATCTCAGAATCTTGTGGGAAGTTAACCTAAAGTGTTTCCATTAGGTTTGCAGTAAGTGCTTTGGTGTAAAATTGAAATGTATACTATTTGTATTGTCTAAGCATTGCATGCACTGAGATAACAATTTTTTTGTGCTGATGTGTACAGCCATGGAACAACTTTCAAGCTACTCACAATCATGTGGAAAGTTAACCTATGGTGTTTCCATTAGGTTTGCAGTCAGAACTTTTGAGTACAATTGAAATGGAAACTACATTTATGTCAAAGCATTCTATTCCTTGAGAAATCAACTTTTTTCTCTTTATGTGCACAGGTATGAAACAACTTTCAGACATCTCAGAATCATGTGGGAAGTTAATCTAAGTTGTTTCCATTAGGTTTGCAGTAAGTACTTTGGTGTAAAATTGAAATGTATACTATTTGTATTCTCTAAGCATTGCATGCACTGAGATAACAACTTTTTTGTGTTGATGTGTACAGCAATGAAACAACTTTCAAGCTACTCTTGATCATTTGGGAATGTAACCTAAAGTGTTTCCATTAGGTTTGCAGTAAGTACTTTGGTGGAAAATTGAGATGTATACTACCTTAATGTCAGAACATGGTAGCACTGAGAAAGTAAGTTTTTTGTCTTGATGAACTGAGGCATGAAACAACTTTAAACCTACTCATACACATATGGGAAGTTAACCAAATGTGTTTCCATTAGGTTTGCAGTCAGGACTTTTGAGTACAATTGATATGGAAACTACATTTATGTCAAAGCATTCTATTCACTGTGAAATCAACTTTTTTGTCTTTATGTGCACAGGTAAGAAACAACTTTCAGACATCTCAGAATCATGTGGGAAGTTAACCTAAAGTGTTTCCATTTGGTTTGCAGTAAGTGCTTTGGTGTAAAATTGAAATGTATACTATATGTATTGTAAAAGCATTGCATGCACTGAGAAAACAACTTTTTTGTCTTGATGTGTACAGGTATGAAACAACTTTCAGACATCTCAGAATCATGTGGGAAGTTCATCTAAGTTGTTTCCATTAGGTTTGCAGTAAGTGCTTTGGTGTAAAATTGAAATGTATACTATTTGTATTGTCTAAGCATTGCATGCACTGAGATAACAACTTTTTTGTGTTGATGTTTACAGCAATGAAACAACTTTCAAACTACTCATCATCATGTGGGAAGTTAACCTATGGTGTTTCCATTAGGTTTGCAGACAGGACTTTTGAGTACAATTGAAATGTATACTACTTTTATGTCAAAGCATTCTATTCACTGTGAAATCATTTTTTTGTCTTTATGTGCACAGGTATGAAACAACTTTCAGACATCTCAGAATCATGTGGGAAGTTAACCTAAAGTGTTTCCATTAGGTTTCCAGTAAGTGCTTTGGTGTAAAATTGAAATGTATACTACTTTTATGTCAAAGCATTCTATTCACTGTGAAATCAACTTTTTTGTCTTTATGTGCACAGGTATGAAACAAATTTCAGACATCTCAGAATCATGTGGGAAGTTAACCTAAAGTGTTTCCATTAGGTTTGCAGTAAGTGCTTTGGTGTAAAATTGAAATGTATACTATTTGTATTGTCTAAGCATTGCATGCACTGAGATAACAACTTTTTTGTGTTGATGTGTACAGCCATGGAACAGCTTTCAAGCTACTCATAATCATCCGGAAAGTTAACCTATGGTGTTTCCATTAGGTTTGCAGTCAGGACTTTTGAGTACAATTGATATGGAAACTACATTTATGTCAAAGCATTCTATTCCCTGAGAAATCAACTTTTTTCTCTTTATGTGTACAGGTATGAAACAACTTTCAGACATCTCAGAATCATGTGGGAAGTTAACCTAAAGTGTTTCCATTTGGTTTGCAGTAAGTGCTTTGGTGTAAAATTGAAATGTATACTATTTGTATTGTCTAAGCATTGCATGCACTGAGATAACAACTTTTTTGTGTTGATGTGTACAGCCATGAAACAACTTTCAAACTACTCATAATCATGTGGAAAGTTAACCTAAGGTGTTTCCATTAGGTTTGCAGTAAGTGCTTTGGTGTAAAATTGAAATGTATACTATATGTATTGTAAAAGCATTGCATGCACTGAGGAAACAACTTTTTTGTCTTGATGTGCACAGGTGTGAATCAACTTTCAGACATCTCAGAATCATGTGGGAAGTTAATCTAAGTTGTTTCCATTAGGTTTGCAGTAAGTACTTTGGTGTAAAATTGAAATGTATACTATTTGTATTGTCTAAGCATTGCATGCACTGAGATAACAACTTTTTTGTGTTGATGCGTACAGCCATGAAACAACTTTCAAACTACTCATAATCATGTGGGAAGTTAACCTAAGGTGTTTCCATTAGTTTGCAGTAAGTACTTTGGTGTAAAATTGAGATGTATACTACCTTAATGTCAGAGCATAGTAGTACTGAGAAAGTAACTTTTTTGTCTTGATGAACTGAGGCATGAAACAACTTTAAACCTAGTCATACTCATCTGGGAAGTTAACCAAATGTGTTTGCATTAGCTTTGCAGTCAGGACTTTTGAGTACAATTGAAATGTATACTACTTTTATGTCAAAGCATTCTATTCACTGTGAAATCAACTTTTTTGTCTTTATGTGCACAGGTATGAAACAACTTTCAGACATCTCAGAATCATGTGGGAAGTTAACCTAAAGTGTTTCCATTAGGTTTGCAGTAAGTGCTTTGGTGTAAAATTGAAATGTATACTATTTGTATTGTCTGAGCATTGCATGCACTGAGATAACAACTTTTTTGTGTTGATGTGTACAGCCATGAAACAACTTTCAAACTACTCATAATCATGTGGAAAGTTAACCTAAGGTGTTTCCATTAGGTTTGCAGACAGGACTTTTGAGTACAATCGAAATGTATACTACTTATATGTCAAATCATTCTATTCACTGTGAAATCAACTTTATTGTCTCTATGTGCACAGGTATGAAACAACTTTCAGACATCTCAGAATCATGTGGGAAGTTAACCTAAGGTGTTTCCATTAGGTTTGCAGTAAGTGCTTTGGTGTAAAATTGAAATGTATACTATATGTATTGTAAAAGCATTGCATGCACTGAGGAAACAACTTTTTTTCTCTTGATGTGCACAGGCATGAAACAACTTTCAGACATCTCAGAATCATGTAGGAAGTTAATCTAAGTTGTTTCCATTAGGTTTGCAGTAAGTACTTTGGTGTAAAATTGAAATGTGTACTATTTGTATTGTCTGAGCATTGCATGCACTGAGATAACAACTTTTTTGAGTTGATGTGTACAGCCATGAATCAACTTTCAAACTACTCATAATCATGTGGGAAGTTAACCTAAGGTGTTTCCATTAGTTTGCAGTAAGTACTTTGGTGTAAAATTGAGATGTATACTACCTTAATGTCAGAGCATAGTAGTACTGAGAAAGTAACTTTTTTGTCTTGATGAACTGATGCATGAAACAACTTTAAACCTAGTCATACTCATCTGGGAAGTTAACCAAATGTGTTTGCATTAGCTTTGCAGTCAGGACTTTTGAGTACAATTGAAATGTATACTACTTTTATGTCAAAGCATTTCATTCACTGTGAAATCAACTTTTTTGTCTTTATGTGCACAGGTATGAAACAACTTTCAGACATCTCAGAATCTTGTGGGAAGTTAACCTAAAGTGTTTCCATTAGGTTTGCAGTAAGTGCTTTGGTGTAAAATTGAAATGTATACTATTTGTATTGTCTAAGCATTGCATGCACTGAGATAACAATTTTTTTGTGCTGATGTGTACAGCCATGGAACAACTTTCAAGCTACTCATAATCATGTGGAAAGTTAACCTATGGTGTTTCCATTAGGTTTGCAGTCAGAACTTTTGAGTACAATTGAAATGGAAACTACATTTATGTCAAAGCATTCTATTCCTTGAGAAATCAACTTTTTTCTCTTTATGTGCACAGGTATGAAACAACTTTCAGACATCTCAGAATCATGTGGGAAGTTAATCTAAGTTGTTTCCATTAGGTTTGCAGTAAGTACTTTGGTGTAAAATTGAAATGTATACTATTTGTATTCTCTAAGCATTGCATGCACTGAGATAACAACTTTTTTGTGTTGATGTGTACAGCCATGAAACAACTTTCAAACTACTCATAATCATGTGGAAAGTTAACCTAAGGTGTTTCCGTTAGGTTTGCAGTAAGTGCTTTGGTGTAAAATTGAAATGTATACTATATGTATTGTAAAAGCATTGCATGCACTGAGGAAACAACTTTTTTGTCTTGATGTGCACAGGTGTGAATCAACTTTCAGACATCTCAGAATCATGTGGGAAGTTAATCTAAGTTGTTTCCATTAGGTTTGCAGTAAGTACTTTGGTGTAAAATTGAGATGTATCCTACCTTAATGTCAGAACATAGTGGCACTGAGAAAGTAACTTTTTTGTCTTGATGAACTGAGGCATGAAACAACTTTAAACCTACTCATACACATGTGGGATGTTAACCAAATGTGTTTGCATTAGGTTTGCAGTCAGGACTTTTGAATACAATTGAAATGTATACTACTTTTATGTCAAAGCATTCTATTCACTGTGAAATCAACTTTTTTGTCTTTATGTGCACAGGTAAGAAACAACTTTCAGACATCTCAGAATCATGTGGGAAGTTAACCTAAAGTGTTTCCATTTGGTTTGCAGTAAGTGCTTTGGTGTAAAGTTGAAATGTATACTATATGTACTGTAAAAGCATTGCATGCACTGAGAAAACAACTTTTTTGTCTTGATGTGCACAGGTATGAAACAACTTTCAGACATCTCAGAATCATGTGGGAAGTTAATCTAAGTTGTTTCCATTAGGTTTGCAGTAAGTGCTTTGGTGTAAAATTGAAATGTATACTATTTGTATTGTCTAAGCATTGCATGCACTGAGATAACAACTTTTTTGTGTTGATGTTTACAGCAATGAAACAACTTTCAAACTACTCATCATCATGTGGGAAGTTAACCTATGGTGTTTCCATTAGGTTTGCAGACAGGACTTTTGAGTACAATTGAAATGTATACTACTTTTATGTCAAAGCATTCTATTCACTGTGAAATCATTTTTTTGTCTTTATGTGCACAGGTATGAAACAACTTTCAGACATCTCAGAATCATGTGGGAAGTTAACCTAAAGTGTTTCCATTAGGTTTCCAGTAAGTGCTTTGGTGTAAAATTGAAATGTATACTACTTTTATGTCAAAGCATTCTATTCACTGTGAAATCATTTTTTTGTCTTTATGTGCACAGGTATGAAACAACTTTCAGACATCTCAGAATCATGTGGGAAGTTAACCTAAAGTGTTTCCATTAGGTTTCCAGTAAGTGCTTTGGTGTAAAATTGAAATGTATACTACTTTTATGTCAAAGCATTCTATTCACTGTGAAATCAACTTTTTTGTCTTTATGTGCACAGGTATGAAACAAATTTCAGACAGCTCAGAATCATATGGGAAGTTAACCTAAAGTGTTTCCATTAGGTTTGCAGTAAGTGCTTTGGTGTAAAATTGAAATGTATACTATTTGTATTGTCTAAGCATTGCATGCACTGAGATAACAACTTTTTTGTGTTGATGTGTACAGCCATGGAACAGCTTTCAAGCTACTCATAATCATCTGGAAAGTTAACCTATGGTGTTTCCATTAGGTTTGCAGTCAGGACTTTTGAGTACAATTGATATGGAAACTACATTTATGTCAAAGCATTCTATTCCCTGAGAAATCAACTTTTTTCTCTTTATGTGTACAGGTATGAAACAACTTTCAGACATCTCAGAATCATGTGGGAAGTTAACCTAAAGTGTTTCCATTTGGTTTGCAGTAAGTGCTTTGGTGTAAAATTGAAATGTATACTATTTGTATTGTCTAAGCATTGCATGCACTGAGATAACAACTTTTTTGTGTTGATGTGTACAGCCATGAAACAACTTTCAAACTACTCATAATCATGTGGAAAGTTAACCTAAGGTGTTTCCATTAGGTTTGCAGTAAGTGCTTTGGTGTAAAATTGAAATGTATACTATATGTATTGTAAAAGCATTGCATGCACTGAGGAAACAACTTTTTTGTCTTGATGTGCACAGGTGTGAATCAACTTTCAGACATCTCAGAATCATGTGGGAAGTTAATCTAAGTTGTTTCCATTAGGTTTGCAGTAAGTACTTTGGTGTAAAATTGAAATGTATACTATTTGTATTGTCTAAGCATTGCATGCACTGAGATAACAACTTTTTTGTGTTGATGCGTACAGCCATGAAACAACTTTCAAACTACTCATAATCATGTGGGAAGTTAACCTAAGGTGTTTCCATTAATTTGCAGTAAGTACCTTGGTGTAAAATTGAGATGTATACTACCTTAATGTCAGAGCATAGTAGTACTGAGAAAGTAACTTTTTTGTCTTGATGAACTGAGGCATGAAACAACTTTAAACCTAGTCATACTCATCTGGGAAGTTAACCAAATGTGTTTGCATTAGCTTTGCAGTCAGGACTTTTGAGTACAATTGAAATGTATACTACTTCTACGTCAAAGCATTCTATTCACTGTGAAATCAACTTTTTTGTCTTTATGTGCACAGGTTTGAAACAACTTTCAGACATCTCAGAATCATGTGGGAAGTTAACCTGAAGTGTTTCCATTAGGTTTGCAGTAAGTGCTTTGGTGTAAAATTGAAATGTATACTATTTGTATTGTCTGAGCATTGCATGCACTGAGATAACAACTTTTTTGTGTTGATGTGTACAGCCATGAAACAACTTTCAAACTACTCATAATCATGTGGAAAGTTAACCTAAGGTGTTTCCATTAGGTTTGCAGACAGGACTTTTGAGTACAATCGAAATGTATACTACTTATATGTCAAAGCATTCTATTCACTGTGAAATCAACTTTATTGTCTCTATGTGCACAGGTAGGAAACAACTTTCAGACATCTCAGAATCATGTGGGAAGTTAACCTAAGGTGTTTCCATTAGGTTTGCAGTAAGTGCTTTGGTGTAAAATTGAAATGTATACTATATGTATTGTAAAAGCATTGCATGCACTGAGGAAACAACTTTTTTGTCTTGATGTGCACAGGCATGAAACAACTTTCAGACATCTCAGAATCATGTGGGAAGTTAATCTAAGTTGTTTCCATTAGGTTTGCAGTAAGTACTTTGGTGTAAAATTGAAATGTATACTATTTGTATTCTCTAAGCATTGCATGCACTGAGATAACAACTTTTTTGTGTTGATGTGTACAGCAATGAAACAACTTTCAAGCTACTCTTGATCATTTGGGAATGTAACCTAAAGTGTTTCCATTAGGTTTGCAGTAAGTACTTTGGTGGAAAATTGAGATGTATACTACCTTAATGTCAGAACATGGTAGCACTGAGAAAGTAAGTTTTTTGTCTTGATGAACTGAGGCATGAAACAACTTTAAACCTACTCATACACATATGGGAAGTTAACCAAATGTGTTTGCATTAGGTTTGCAGTCAGGACTTTTGAGTACAATTGAAATGTATACTACTTTTATGTCAAAGCATTCTATTCACTGTGAAATCATTTTTTTGTCTTTACGTGCACAGGTATGAAACAACTTTCAGACATCTCAGAATCATGTGGGAAGTTAACCTAAAGTGTTTCCATTTGGTTTGCAGTAAGTGCTTTGGTGTAAAATTGAAATGTATACTATTTGTATTGTCTAAGCATTGCATGCACTGAGATAACAACTTTTTTGTGTTGATGTGTACAGCCATGAAACAACTTTCAAACTACTCATAATCATGTGGAAAGTTAACCTAAGGTGTTTCCATTAGGTTTGCAGTAAGTGCTTTGGTGTAAAATTGAAATGTATACTATATGTATTGTAAAAGCATTGCATGCACTGAGGAAACAACTTTTTTGTCTTGATGTGCACAGGTGTGAATCAACTTTCAGACATCTCAGAATCATGTGGGAAGTTAATCTAAGTTGTTTCCATTAGGTTTGCAGTAAGTAGTTTGGTGTAAAATTGAGATGTATACTACCTTAATGTCAGAACATCGTGGCACTGAGAAAGTAACTTTTTTGTCTTGATGAACTGAGGCATGAAACAACTTTAAACCTACTCATACACATGTGGGAAGTTAACCAAATGTGTTTGCATTAGGTTTGCAGTCAGGACTTTTGAATACAATTGAAATGTATACTACTTTTATGTCAAAGCATTCTATTCACTGTGAAATCAACTTTTTTGTCTTTATGTGCACAGGTAAGAAACAACTTTCAGACATCTCAGAATCATGTGGGAAGTTAACCTAAAGTGTTTCCATTTGGTTTGCAGTAAGTGCTTTGGTGTAAAGTTGAAATGTATACTATATGTATTGTAAAAGCATTGCATGCACTGAGAAAACAACTTTTTTGTCTTGATGTGCACAGGTATGAAACAACTTTCAGACATCTCAGAATCATGTGGGAAGTTAATCTAAGTTGTTTCCATTAGGTTTGCAGTAAGTGCTTTGGTGTAAAATTGAAATGTATACTATTTGTATTGTCTAAGCATTGCATGCACTGAGATAACAACTTTTTTGTGTTGATGTTTACAGCAATGAAACAACTTTCAAACTACTCATCATCATGTGGGAAGTTAACCTATGGTGTTTCCATTAGGTTTGCAGACAGGACTTTTGAGTACAATTGAAATGTATACTACTTTTATGTCAAAGCATTCTATTCACTGTGAAATCATTTTTTTGTCTTTATGTGCACAGGTATGAAACAACTTTCAGACATCTCAGAATCATGTGGGAAGTTAACCTAAAGTGTTTCCATTAGGTTTCCAGTAAGTGCTTTGGTGTAAAATTGAAATGTATACTACTTTTATGTCAAAGCATTCTATTCACTGTGAAATCAACTTTTTTGTCTTTATGTGCACAGGTATGAAACAAATTTCAGACAGCTCAGAATCATGTGGGAAGTTAACCTAAAGTGTTTCCATTAGGTTTGCAGTAAGTGCTTTGGTGTAAAATTGAAATGTATACTATTTGTATTGTCTAAGCATTGCATGCACTGAGATAACAACTTTTTTGTGTTGATGTGTACAGCCATGGAACAGCTTTCAAGCTACTCATAATCATCTGGAAAGTTAACCTATGGTGTTTCCATTAGGTTTGCAGTCAGGACTTTTGAGTACAATTGATATGGAAACTACATTTATGTCAAAGCATTCTATTCCCTGAGAAATCAACTTTTTTCTCTTTATGTGTACAGGTATGAAACAACTTTCAGACATCTCAGAATCATGTGGGAAGTTAACCTAAAGTGTTTCCATTTGGTTTGCAGTAAGTGCTTTGGTGTAAAATTGAAATGTATACTATTTGTATTGTCTAAGCATTGCATGCACTGAGATAACAACTTTTTTGTGTTGATGTGTACAGCCATGAAACAACTTTCAAACTACTCATAATCATGTGGAAAGTTAACCTAAGGTGTTTCCATTAGGTTTGCAGTAAGTGCTTTGGTGTAAAATTGAAATGTATACTATATGTATTGTAAAAGCATTGCATGCACTGAGGAAACAACTTTTTTGTCTTGATGTGCACAGGTGTGAATCAACTTTCAGACATCTCAGAATCATGTGGGAAGTTAATCTAAGTTGTTTCCATTAGGTTTGCAGTAAGTACTTTGGTGTAAAATTGAAATGTATACTATTTGTATTGTCTAAGCATTGCATGCACTGAGATAACAACTTTTTTGTGTTGATGCGTACAGCCATGAAACAACTTTCAAACTACTCATAATCATGTGGGAAGTTAACCTAAGGTGTTTCCATTAGTTTGCAGTAAGTACTTTGGTGTAAAATTGAGATGTATACTACCTTAATGTCAGAGCATAGTAGTACTGAGAAAGTAACTTTTTTGTCTTGATGAACTGAGGCATGAAACAACTTTAAACCTAGTCATACTCATCTGGGAAGTTAACCAAATGTGTTTGCATTAGCTTTGCAGTCAGGACTTTTGAGTACAATTGAAATGTATACTACTTTTATGTCAAAGCATTCTATTCACTGTGAAATCAACTTTTTTGTCTTTATGTGCACAGGTATGAAACAACTTTCAGACATCTCAGAATCATGTGGGAAGTTAACCTAAAGTGTTTCCATTAGGTTTGCAGTAAGTGCTTTGGTGTAAAATTGAAATGTATACTATTTGTATTGTCTGAGCATTGCATGCACTGAGATAACAACTTTTTTGTGTTGATGTGTACAGCCATGAAACAACTTTCAAACTACTCATAATCATGTGGAAAGTTAACCTAAGGTGTTTCCATTAGGTTTGCAGACAGGACTTTTGAGTACAATCGAAATGTATACTACTTATATGTCAAAGCATTCTATTCACTGTGAAATCAACTTTATTGTCTCTATGTGCACAGGTAGGAAACAACTTTCAGACATCTCAGAATCATGTGGGAAGTTAACCTAAGGTGTTTCCATTAGGTTTGCAGTAAGTGCTTTGGTGTAAAATTGAAATGTATACTATATGTATTGTAAAAGCATTGCATGCACTGAGATAACAACTTTTTTGTGTTGATGCGTACAGCCATGAATCAACTTTCAAACTACTCATAATCATGTGGGAAGTTAACCTAAGGTGTTTCCATTAGTTTGCAGTAAGTACTTTGGTGTAAAATTGAGATGTATACTACCTTAATGTCAGAGCATAGTAGTACTGAGAAAGTAACTTTTTTGTCTTGATGAACTGATGCATGAAACAACTTTAAACCTAGTCATACTCATCTGGGAAGTTAACCAAATGTGTTTGCATTAGCTTTGCAGTCAGGACTTTTGAGTACAATTGAAATGTATACTACTTTTATGTCAAAGCATTTCATTCACTGTGAAATCAACTTTTTTGTCTTTATGTGCACAGGTATGAAACAACTTTCAGACATCTCAGAATCTTGTGGGAAGTTAACCTAAAGTGTTTCCATTAGGTTTGCAGTAAGTGCTTTGGTGTAAAATTGAAATGTATACTATTTGTATTGTCTAAGCATTGCATGCACTGAGATAACAACTTTTTTGTGCTGATGTGTACAGCCATGGATCAACTTTCAAGCTACTCATAATCATGTGGAAAGTTAACCTATGGTTTTTCCATTAGGTTTGCAGTCAGAACTTTTGAGTACAATTGAAATGGAAACTACATTTATGTCAAAGCATTCTATTCCTTGAGAAATCAACTTTTTTCTCTTTATGTGCACAGGTATGAAACAACTTTCAGACATCTCAGAATCATATGGGAAGTTAATCTAAGTTGTTTCCATTAGGTTTGCAGTAAGTACTTTGGTGTCAAATTGAAATGTATACTATTTGTATTCTCTAAGCATTGCATGCACTGAGATAACAACTTTTTTGTGTTGATGTGTACAGCAATGAAACAACTTTCAAGCTACTCTTGATCATTTGGGAATGTAACCTAAAGTGTTTCCATTAGGTTTGCAGTAAGTACTTTGGTGGAAAATTGAGATGTATACTACCTTAATGTCAGAACATGGTAGCACTGAGAAAGTAAGTTTTTTGTCTTGATGAACTGAGGCATGAAACAACTTTAAACCTACTCATACACATATGGGAGGTTAACCAAATGTGTTTGCATTAGGTTTGCAGTCAGGACTTTTGAGTACAATTGAAATGTATACTACTTTTATGTCAAAGCATTCTATTCACTGTGAAATCATTTTTTTGTCTTTATGTGCACAGGTATGAAACAACTTTCAGACATCTCAGAATCATGTGGGAAGTTAACCTAAAGTGTTTCCATTTGGTTTGCAGTAAGTGCTTTGGTGTAAAATTGAAATGTATACTATTTGTATTGTCTAAGCATTGCATGCACTGAGATAACAACTTTTTTGTGTTGATGTGTACAGCCATGAAACAACTTTCAAACTACTCATAATCATGTGGAAAGTTAACCTAAGGTGTTTCCATTAGGTTTGCAGTAAGTGCTTTGGTGTAAAATTGAAATGTATACTATATGTATTGTAAAAGCATTGCATGCACTGAGGAAACAACTTTTTTGTCTTGATGTGCACAGGTGTGAATCAACTTTCAGACATCTCAGAATCATGTGGGAAGTTAATCTAAGTTGTTTCCATTAGGTTTGCAGTAAGTACTTTGGTGTAAAATTGAGATGTATACTACCTTAATGTCAGAACATAGTGGCACTGAGAAAGTAACTTTTTTGTCTTGATGAACTGAGGCATGAAACAACTTTAAACCTACTCATACACATGTGGGAAGTTAACCAAATGTGTTTGCATTAGGTTTGCAGTCAGGACTTTTGAATACAATTGAAATGTATACTACTTTTATGTCAAAGCATTCTATTCACTGTGAAATCAACTTTTTTGTCTTTATGTGCACAGGTAAGAAACAACTTTCAGACATCTCAGAATCATGTGGGAAGTTAACCTAAAGTGTTTCCATTTGGTTTGCAGTAAGTGCTTTGGTGTTAAGTTGAAATGTATACTATATGTATTGTAAAAGCATTGCATGCACTGAGAAAACAACTTTTTTGTCTTGATGTGCACAGGTATGAAACAACTTTCAGACATCTCAGAATCATGTGGGAAGTTAATCTAAGTTGTTTCCATTAGGTTTGCAGTAAGTGCTTTGGTGTAAAATTGAAATGTATACTATTTGTATTGTCTAAGCATTGCATGCACTGAGATAACAACTTTTTTGTGTTGATGTTTACAGCAATGAAACAACTTTCAAACTACTCATCATCATGTGGGAAGTTAACCTATGGTGTTTCCATTAGGTTTGCAGACAGGACTTTTGAGTACAATTGAAATGTATACTACTTTTATGTCAAAGCATTCTATTCACTGTGAAATCATTTTTTTGTCTTTATGTGCACAGGTATGAAACAACTTTCAGACATCTCAGAATCATGTGGGAAGTTAACCTAAAGTGTTTCCATTAGGTTTCCAGTAAGTGCTTTGGTGTAAAATTGAAATGTATACTACTTTTATGTCAAAGCATTCTATTCACTGTGAAATCAACTTTTTTGTCTTTATGTGCACAGGTATGAAACAAATTTCAGACAGCTCAGAATCATGTGGGAAGTTAACCTAAAGTGTTTCCATTAGGTTTGCAGTAAGTGCTTTGGTGTAAAATTGAAATGTATACTATTTGTATTGTCTAAGCATTGCATGCACTGAGATAACAACTTTTTTGTGTTGATGTGTACAGCCATGGAACAGCTTTCAAGCTACTCATAATCATCTGGAAAGTTAACCTATGGTGTTTCCATTAGGTTTGCAGTCAGGACTTTTGAGTACAATTGATATGGAAACTACATTTATGTCAAAGCATTCTATTCCCTGAGAAATCAACTTTTTTCTCTTTATGTGTACAGGTATGAAACAACTTTCAGACATCTCAGAATCATGTGGGAAGTTAACCTAAAGTGTTTCCATTTGGTTTGCAGTAAGTGCTTTGGTGTAAAATTGAAATGTATACTATTTGTATTGTCTAAGCATTGCATGCACTGAGATAACAACTTTTTTGTGTTGATGTGTACAGCCATGAAACAACTTTCAAACTACTCATAATCATGTGGAAAGTTAACCTAAGGTGTTTCCATTAGGTTTGCAGTAAGTGCTTTGGTGTAAAATTGAAATGTATACTATATGTATTGTAAAAGCATTGCATGCACTGAGGAAACAACTTTTTTGTCTTGATGTGCACAGGTGTGAATCAACTTTCAGACATCTCAGAATAATGTGGGAAGTTAATCTAAGTTGTTTCCATTAGGTTTGCAGTAAGTACTTTGGTGTAAAATTGAAATGTATACTATTTGTATTGTCTAAGCATTGCATGCTCTGAGATAACAACTTTTTTGTGTTGATGCGTACAGCCATGAAACAACTTTCAAACTACTCATAATCATGTGGGAAGTTAACCTAAGGTGTTTCCATTAGTTTGCAGTAAGTACTTTGGTGTAAAATTGAGATGTATACTACCTTAATGTCAGAGCATAGTAGTACTGAGAAAGTAACTTTTTTGTCTTGATGAACTGAGGCATGAAACAACTTTAAACCTAGTCATACTCATCTGGGAAGTTAACCAAATGTGTTTGCATTAGCTTTGCAGTCAGGACTTTTGAGTACAATTGAAATGTATACTACTTTTATGTCAAAGCATTCTATTCACTGTGAAATCAACTTTTTTGTCTTTATGTGCACAGGTATGAAACAACTTTCAGACATCTCAGAATCATGTGGGAAGTTAACCTAAAGTGTTTCCATTAGGTTTGCAGTAAGTGCTTTGGTGTAAAATTGAAATGTATACTATTTGTATTGTCTGAGCATTGCATGCACTGAGATAACAACTTTTTTGTGTTGATGTGTACAGCCATGAAACAACTTTCAAACTACTCATAATCATGTGGAAAGTTAACCTAAGGTGTTTCCATTAGGTTTGCAGACAGGACTTTTGAGTACAATCGAAATGTATACTACTTATATGTCAAAGCATTCTATTCACTGTGAAATCAACTTTATTGTCTCTATGTGCACAGGTATGAAACAACTTTCAGACATCTCAGAATCATGTGGGAAGTTAACCTAAAGTGTTTCCATTTGGTTTGCAGTAAGTTCTTTGGTGTAAAATTCAAATGTATACTATATGTATTGTAAAAGCATTGCATGCACTGAGAAAACAACTTTTTTGTCTTGATCTGCACAGGTATGAAACAACTTTCAGACATCTCAGAATCATGTGGGAAGTTAATCTAAGTTGTTTCCATTAGGTTTGCAGTAAGTGCTTTGGTGTAAAATTGAAATGTATTCTATTTGTATTGTCTAAGCATTGCATGCACTGAGATAACAACTTTTTTGTGTTGATGTTTACAGCAATGAAACAACTTTCAAACTACTCATAATCATGTGGGAAGTTAACCTAAGGTGTTTCCATTAGGTTTGCAGACAGGACTTTTGAGTACAATTGAAATGTATACTACTTTTATGTCAAAGCATTCTATTCACTGTGAAATCATTTTTTTGTCTTTATGTGCACAGGTATGAAACAACTTTCAGACATCTCAGAATCATGTGGGAAGTTAACCTAAAGTGTTTCCATTTGGTTTGCAGTAACTGCTTTGGTGTAAAATTGAAATGTATACTATTTGTATTGTCTAAGCATTGCATGCACTGAGATAACAACTTTTTTGTGTTGATGTGTACAGCCATGAAACAACTTTCAAACTACTCATAATCATGTGGAAAGTTAACCTAAGGTGTTTCCATTAGGTTTGCAGTAAGTGCTTTGGTGTAAAATTGAAATGTATACTATATGTATTGTAAAAGCATTGCATGCACTGAGGAAACAACTTTTTTGTCTTGATGTGCACAGGCATGAAACAACTTTCAGACATCTCAGAATCATGTGGGAAGTTAACCTAAAGTGTTTCCATTAGGTTTCCTGTAAGTGTTTTGGTGTAAAATTGAAATGTATACTACTTTTATGTCAAAGCATTCTATTCCCTGAGAAATCAACTTTTTTCTCTTTATGTGTACAGGTATGAAACAACTTTCAGACATCTCAGAATCATGTGGGAAGTTAATCTAAGTTGTTTCCATTAGGTTTTCAGTAAGTGCTTTGGTGTAAAATTGAAATGCATACTATTTGTATTCTCTAAGCATTGCATGCACTGAGATAACAACTTTTTTGTGTTGATGTGTACAGCAATGAAACAACTTTCAAACTACTCATCATCATTTGGGAATGTAACCTAAAGTGTTTCCATTAGGTTTGCAGTAAGTACTTTGGTGGAAGATTGAGATGTATACTACCTTAAAGTCAGAACATAGTAGCACTGAGAAAGTAACTTTTTTGTCTTGATGAACTGAGGCATGAAACAACTTTAAACCTACTCATACACATGTGGGAAGTTAACCAAATGTGTTTGCATTAGGTTTGCAGTCAGGACTTTTGAGTACAATTGAAATGTATACTACTTTTATGTCAAAGCATTCTATTCACTGTGAAATCACCTTTTTTGTCTCTATGTGCACAGGTATGAAACAACTTTCAGACATCTCAGAATCTTGTGGGAAGTTAACCTAAAGTGTTTCCATTAGGTTTGCTGTAAGTGCTTTGGTGTAAAATTGAAATGTGTACTATTTGTATTGTAAAAGCATTGCATGCACTGAGATAACAACTTTTTTGTGTTGATGTGTACAGCCATGAAACAACTTTCAAACTACTCATAATCATGCGGGAAGTTAACCTAAGGTGTTTCCATTAGTTTGCAGTAAGTACTTTGGTGTAAAATTGAGATGTATACTACCTTAATGTCAGAGCATAGTACTACTGAGAAAGTAACTTTTTTGTCTTGATGAACTGATGCATGAAACAACTTCAAACCTAGTCATACTCATCTGGAAAGTTAAACAAATGTGTTTGCATTAGCTTTGCAGTCAGGACTTTTGAGTACAATTGAAATGTATACTACTTTTATGTCAAAGCATTTCATTCACTGTGAAATCAACTTTTTTGTCTTTATGTGCACAGGTATGAAACAACTTTCAGACATCTCAGAATCTTGTGGGAAGTTAACCTAAAGTTGTTCCATTAGGTTTGCAGTAAGTGCTTTGGTGTAAAATTGAAATGTATACTATTTGTTTTCTCTAAGCATTGCATGCACTGAGATAACAACTTTTTTGTGTTGATGTGTACAGCAATGAAACAACTTTCAAACTACTCTTAATCATTTGGGAATGTAACCTACAGTGTTTCCATTAGGTTTGCAGTAAGTACTTTGGTGGAAAATTGAGATGTATACTACCTTAATGTCAGAACATGGTAGCACTGAGAAAGTAAGTTTTTTGTCTTGATGAACTGAGGCATGAAACAACTTTAAACCTACTCATACACATGTGGGAAGTTAACCAAATGTGTTTGCATTAGGTTTGCAGTCAGGACTTTTGAGTACAATTGAAATGTATACTACTTTTATGTCAAAGCATTCTATTTACTGTGAAATCAACTTTTTTGTCTTTATGTGCACAGGTATGAAACAAATTTCAGACATCTCAGAATCGTGTGGGAAGTTAACCTAAAGTGTTTCCATTAGGTTTGCAGTAAGTGCTTTGGTGTAAAATTGAAATGTATACTATTTGTATTGTCTAAGCATTGCATGCACTGAGATAACAACTTTTTTGTGTTGATGTGTACAGCCATGGAACAGCTTTCAAGCTACTCATAATCATCTGGAAAGTTAACCTATGGTGTTTCCATTAGGTTTGCAGTCAGAACTTTTGAGTACAATTGAAATGGAAACTACATTTATGTCAAAGCATTCTATTCACTGAGAAATCAACTTTTTTCTCTTTATGTGCACAGGTATGAAACAACTTTCAGACATCTCAGAATCATGTGGGAAGTTAATCTAAGTTGTTTCCATTAGGTTTGCAGTAAGTGCTTTGGTGTAAAATTGAAATGCATACTATTTGTATTCTCTAAGCATTGCATGCACTGAGATAACAACTTTTTTGTGTTGATGTGTACAGCAATGAAACAACTTTCAAACTACTCATAATCATTTGGGAATGTAACCTAAAGTGTTTCCATTAGGTTTGCAGTAAGTACTTTGGTGTAAAATTGAGATGTATACTACCTTAATGTCAGAACATAGTAGCACTGAGAAAGTAACTTTTTTGTCTTGATGAACTGAGGCATGAAACAACTTTAAACCTACTCGTACACATGTGGCAAGTTAACCAAATGAGTTTGCATTAGGTTTGCAGTCAGGACTTTTGAGTACAATTGAAATGTATACTACTTTTATGTCAAAGCATTTTATTCACTGTGAAATCAACTTTTTTGTCTTTATGTGCACAGGTATGAAACAACTTTCAGACATCTCAGAATCATGTGGGAAGTTAACCTAAAGTGTTTCCATTTGGTTTGCAGAAAGTGCTTTGGTGTAAAATTGAAATGTATACTATTTCTATTGTCTAAGCATTGCATGCACTGAGATAACAACTTTTTTGTGTTGATGTGTACAGCCATGAAACAACTTTCAAACTACTCATAATCATGTGGAAAGTTAACCTAAGGTGTTTCCATTAGGTTTGCAGTAAGTGCTTTGGTGTAAAATTGAAATGTATACTATATGTATTGTAAAAGCATTGCATGCACTGAGGAAACAACTTTTTTGTCTTGATGTGCACAGGTATGAATCAACTTTCAGACATCTCAGAATCATGTGGGAAGTTAACCTAAAGTGTTTCCATTAGGTTTGCAGTAAGTGCTTTGGTGTAAAATTGAAATGTATACTATATGTATTGTAAAAGCATTGCATGCACTGAGGAAACAACTTTTTTGTCTTGATGTGCACAGGTGTGAATCAACTTTCAGACATCTCAGAATAATGTGGGAAGTTAATCTAAGTTGTTTCCATTAGGTTTGCAGTAAGTACTTTGGTGTAAAATTGAAATGTATACTATTTGTATTGTCTAAGCATTCCATGCACTGAGATAACAACTTTTTTGTGTTGATGCGTACAGCCATGAAACAACTTTCAAACTACTCATAATCATGTGGGAAGTTAACCTAAGGTGTTTCCATTAGTTTGCAGTAAGTACTTTGGTGTAAAATTGAGATGTATACTACCTTAATGTCAGAGCATAGTAGTACTGAGAAAGTAACTTTTTTGTCTTGATGAACTGAGGCATGAAACGACTTTAAACCTAGTCATACTCATCTGGGAAGTTAACCAAATGTGTTTGCATTAGCTTTGCAGTCAGGACTTTTGAGTACAATTGAAATGTATACTACTTTTATGTCAAAGCATTCTATTCACTGTGAAATCAACTTTTTTGTCTTTATGTGCACAGGTATGAAACAACTTTCAGACATCTCAGAATCATGTGGGAAGTTAACCTAAAGTGTTTCCATTAGGTTTGCAGTAAGTGCTTTGGTGTAAAATTGAAATGTATACTATTTGTATTGTCTGAGCATTGCATGCACTGAGATAACAAGTTTTTTGTGTTGATGTGTACAGCCATGAAACAACTTTCAAACTACTCATAATCATGTGGAAAGTTAACCTAAGGTGTTTCCATTAGGTTTGCAGACAGGACTTTTGAGTACAATCGAAATGTATACTACTTATATGTCAAAGCATTCTATTCACTGTGAAATCAACTTTATTGTCTCTATGTGCACAGGTATGAAACAACTTTCAGACATCTCAGAATCATGTGGGAAGTTAACCTAAAGTGTTTCCATTTGGTTTGCAGTAAGTTCTTTGGTGTAAAATTCAAATGTATACTATATGTATTGTAAAAGCATTGCATGCACTGAGAAAGCAACTTTTTTGTCTTGATGTGCACAGGTATGAAACAACTTTCAGACATCTCAGAATCATGTGGGAAGTTAATCTAAGTTGTTTCCATTAGGTTTGCAGTAAGTGCTTTGGTGTAAAATTGAAATGTATTCTATTTGTATTGTCTAAGCATTGCATGCACTGAGATAACAACTTTTTTGTGTTGATGTTTACAGCAATGAAACAACTTTCAAACTACTCATAATCATGTGGGAAGTTAACCTAAGGTGTTTCCATTAGGTTTGCAGACAGGACTTTTGAGTACAATTGAAATGTATACTACTTTTATGTCAAAGCATTCTATTCACTGTGAAATCATTTTTTTGTCTTTATGTGCACAGGTATGAAACAACTTTCAGACATCTCAGAATCATGTGGGAAGTTAACCTAAAGTGTTTCCATTTGGTTTGCAGTAACTGCTTTGGTGTAAAATTGAAATGTATACTATTTGTATTGTCTAAGCATTGCATGCACTGAGATAACAACTTTTTTGTGTTGATGTGTACAGCCATGAAACAACTTTCAAACTACTCATAATCATGTGGAAAGTTAACCTAAGGTGTTTCCATTAGGTTTGCAGTAAGTGCTTTGGTGTAAAATTGAAATGTATACTATATGTATTGTAAAAGCATTGCATGCACTGAGGAAACAACTTTTTTGTCTTGATGTGCACAGGTGTGAATCAACTTTCAGACATCTCAGAATCATGTGGGAAGTTAATCTAAGTTGTTTCCATTAGGTTTTCAGTAAGTGCTTTGGTGTAAAATTGAAATGCATACTATTTGTATTCTCTAAGCATTGCATGCACTGAGATAACAACTTTTTTGTGTTGATGTGTACAGCAATGAAACAACTTTCAAACTACTCATCATCATTTGGGAATGTAACCTAAAGTGTTTCCATTAGGTTTGCAGTAAGTACTTTGGTGGAAGATTGAGATGTATACTACCTTAAAGTCAGAACATAGTAGCACTGAGAAAGTAACTTTTTTGTCTTGATGAACTGAGGCATGAAACAACTTTAAACCTACTCATACACATGTGGGAAGTTAACCAAATGTGTTTGCATTAGGTTTGCAGTCAGGACTTTTGAGTACAATTGAAATGTATACTACTTTTATGTCAAAGCATTCTATTCACTGTGAAATCACCTTTTTTGTCTCTATGTGCACAGGTATGAAACAACTTTCAGACATCTCAGAATCTTGTGGGAAGTTAACCTAAAGTGTTTCCATTAGGTTTGCTGTAAGTGCTTTGGTGTAAAATTGAAATGTGTACTATTTGTATTGTAAAAGCATTGCATGCACTGAGATAACAACTTTTTTGTGTTGATGTGTACAGCCATGAAACAACTTTCAAACTACTCATAATCATGCGGGAAGTTAACCTAAGGTGTTTCCATTAGTTTGCAGTAAGTACTTTGGTGTAAAATTGAGATGTATACTACCTTAATGTCAGAGCATAGTACTACTGAGAAAGTAACTTTTTTGTCTTGATGAACTGATGCATGAAACAACTTCAAACCTAGTCATACTCATCTGGAAAGTTAAACAAATGTGTTTGCATTAGCTTTGCAGTCAGGACTTTTGAGTACAATTGAAATGTATACTACTTTTATGTCAAAGCATTTCATTCACTGTGAAATCAACTTTTTTGTCTTTATGTGCACAGGTATGAAACAACTTTCAGACATCTCAGAATCTTGTGGGAAGTTAACCTAAAGTTGTTCCATTAGGTTTGCAGTAAGTGCTTTGGTGTAAAATTGAAATGTATACTATTTGTTTTCTCTAAGCATTGCATGCACTGAGATAACAACTTTTTTGTGTTGATGTGTACAGCAATGAAACAACTTTCAAACTACTCTTAATCATTTGGGAATGTAACCTACAGTGTTTCCATTAGGTTTGCAGTAAGTACTTTGGTGGAAAATTGAGATGTATACTACCTTAATGTCAGAACATGGTAGCACTGAGAAAGTAAGTTTTTTGTCTTGATGAACTGAGGCATGAAACAACTTTAAACCTACTCATACACATGTGGGAAGTTAACCAAATGTGTTTGCATTAGGTTTGCAGTCAGGACTTTTGAGTACAATTGAAATGTATACTACTTTTATGTCAAAGCATTCTATTTACTGTGAAATCAACTTTTTTGTCTTTATGTGCACAGGTATGAAACAAATTTCAGACATCTCAGAATCGTGTGGGAAGTTAACCTAAAGTGTTTCCATTAGGTTTGCAGTAAGTGCTTTGGTGTAAAATTGAAATGTATACTATTTGTATTGTCTAAGCATTGCATGCACTGAGATAACAACTTTTTTGTGTTGATGTGTACAGCCATGGAACAGCTTTCAAGCTACTCATAATCATCTGGAAAGTTAACCTATGGTGTTTCCATTAGGTTTGCAGTCAGAACTTTTGAGTACAATTGAAATGGAAACTACATTTATGTCAAAGCATTCTATTCACTGAGAAATCAACTTTTTTCTCTTTATGTGCACAGGTATGAAACAACTTTCAGACATCTCAGAATCATGTGGGAAGTTAATCTAAGTTGTTTCCATTAGGTTTGCAGTAAGTGCTTTGGTGTAAAATTGAAATGCATACTATTTGTATTCTCTAAGCATTGCATGCACTGAGATAACAACTTTTTTGTGTTGATGTGTACAGCAATGAAACAACTTTCAAACTACTCATAATCATTTGGGAATGTAACCTAAAGTGTTTCCATTAGGTTTGCAGTAAGTACTTTGGTGTAAAATTGAGATGTATACTACCTTAATGTCAGAACATAGTAGCACTGAGAAAGTAACTTTTTTGTCTTGATGAACTGAGGCATGAAACAACTTTAAACCTACTCGTACACATGTGGCAAGTTAACCAAATGAGTTTGCATTAGGTTTGCAGTCAGGACTTTTGAGTACAATTGAAATGTATACTACTTTTATGTCAAAGCATTTTATTCACTGTGAAATCAACTTTTTTGTCTTTATGTGCACAGGTATGAAACAACTTTCAGACATCTCAGAATCATGTGGGAAGTTAACCTAAAGTGTTTCCATTTGGTTTGCAGAAAGTGCTTTGGTGTAAAATTGAAATGTATACTATTTCTATTGTCTAAGCATTGCATGCACTGAGATAACAACTTTTTTGTGTTGATGTGTACAGCCATGAAACAACTTTCAAACTACTCATAATCATGTGGAAAGTTAACCTAAGGTGTTTCCATTAGGTTTGCAGTAAGTGCTTTGGTGTAAAATTGAAATGTATACTATATGTATTGTAAAAGCATTGCATGCACTGAGGAAACAACTTTTTTGTCTTGATGTGCACAGGTATGAATCAACTTTCAGACATCTCAGAATCATGTGGGAAGTTAACCTAAAGTGTTTCCATTAGGTTTGCAGTAAGTGCTTTGGTGTAAAATTGAAATGTATACTATATGTATTGTAAAAGCATTGCATGCACTGAGGAAACAACTTTTTTGTCTTGATGTGCACAGGTGTGAATCAACTTTCAGACATCTCAGAATAATGTGGGAAGTTAATCTAAGTTGTTTCCATTAGGTTTGCAGTAAGTACTTTGGTGTAAAATTGAAATGTATACTATTTGTATTGTCTAAGCATTCCATGCACTGAGATAACAACTTTTTTGTGTTGATGCGTACAGCCATGAAACAACTTTCAAACTACTCATAATCATGTGGGAAGTTAACCTAAGGTGTTTCCATTAGTTTGCAGTAAGTACTTTGGTGTAAAATTGAGATGTATACTACCTTAATGTCAGAGCATAGTAGTACTGAGAAAGTAACTTTTTTGTCTTGATGAACTGAGGCATGAAACGACTTTAAACCTAGTCATACTCATCTGGGAAGTTAACCAAATGTGTTTGCATTAGCTTTGCAGTCAGGACTTTTGAGTACAATTGAAATGTATACTACTTTTATGTCAAAGCATTCTATTCACTGTGAAATCAACTTTTTTGTCTTTATGTGCACAGGTATGAAACAACTTTCAGACATCTCAGAATCATGTGGGAAGTTAACCTAAAGTGTTTCCATTAGGTTTGCAGTAAGTGCTTTGGTGTAAAATTGAAATGTATACTATTTGTATTGTCTGAGCATTGCATGCACTGAGATAACAAGTTTTTTGTGTTGATGTGTACAGCCATGAAACAACTTTCAAACTACTCATAATCATGTGGAAAGTTAACCTAAGGTGTTTCCATTAGGTTTGCAGACAGGACTTTTGAGTACAATCGAAATGTATACTACTTATATGTCAAAGCATTCTATTCACTGTGAAATCAACTTTATTGTCTCTATGTGCACAGGTATGAAACAACTTTCAGACATCTCAGAATCATGTGGGAAGTTAACCTAAAGTGTTTCCATTTGGTTTGCAGTAAGTTCTTTGGTGTAAAATTCAAATGTATACTATATGTATTGTAAAAGCATTGCATGCACTGAGAAAGCAACTTTTTTGTCTTGATGTGCACAGGTATGAAACAACTTTCAGACATCTCAGAATCATGTGGGAAGTTAATCTAAGTTGTTTCCATTAGGTTTGCAGTAAGTGCTTTGGTGTAAAATTGAAATGTATTCCATTTGTATTGTCTAAGCATTGCATGCACTGAGATAACAACTTTTTTGTGTTGATGTTTACAGCAATGAAACAACTTTCAAACTACTCATAATCATGTGGGAAGTTAACCTAAGGTGTTTCCATTAGGTTTGCAGACAGGACTTTTGAGTACAATTGAAATGTATACTACTTTTATGTCAAAGCATTCTATTCACTGTGAAATCATTCTTTTGTCTTTATGTGCACAGGTATGAAACAACTTTCAGACATCTCAGAATCATGTGGGAAGTTAACCTAAAGTGTTTCCATTTGGTTTGCAGTAACTGCTTTGGTGTAAAATTGAAATGTATACTATTTGTATTGTCTAAGCATTGCATGCACTGAGATAACAACTTTTTTGTGTTGATGTGTACAGCCATGAAACAACTTTCAAACTACTCATAATCATGTGGAAAGTTAACCTAAGGTGTTTCCATTAGGTTTGCAGTAAGTGCTTTGGTGTAAAATTGAAATGTATACTATATGTATTGTAAAAGCATTGCATGCACTGAGGAAACAACTTTTTTGTCTTGATGTGCACAGGCATGAAACAACTTTCAGACATCTCAGAATCATGTAGGAAGTTAATCTAAGTTGTTTCCATTAGGTTTGCAGTAAGTACTTTGGTGTAAAATTGAAATGTGTACTATTTGTATTGTCTGAGCATTGCATGCACTGATATAACAACTTTTTTGTGTTGATGTGTACAGCCATGAATCAACTTTCAAACTACTCATAATCATGTGGGAAGTTAACCTAAGGTGTTTCCATTAGTTTGCAGTAAGTACTTTGGTGTAAAATTCAGATGTATACTACCTTAATGTCAGAGCATAGTAGTACTGAGAAAGTAACTTTTTTGTCTTGATGAACTGAGGCATGAAACAACTTTAAGCCTAGTCATACTCATCTGGGAAGTTAACCAAATGTGTTTGCATTAGCTTTGCAGACAGGACTTTTGAGTACAATCGAAATGTATACTACTTATATGTCAAAGCATTCTATTCACTGTGAAATCAACTTTATTGTCTCTATGTGCACAGGTATGAAACAACTTTCAGACATCTCAGAATCATGTGGGAAGTTAATCTAATTTGTTTCCATTAGGTTTGCAGTAAGTGCTTTGGTGTAAAATTGAAATGCATACTATTTGTATTCTCTAAGCATTGCATGCACTGAGATAACAACTTTTTTGTGTTGATGTGTACAGCAATGAAACAACTTTCAAACTACTCATAATCATTTGGGAATGTAACCTAAAGTGTTTCCATTAGGTTTGCAGTAAGTACTTTGGTGTAAAATTGAGATGTATACTACCTTAATGTCAGAACATAGTAGCACTGAGAAAGTAACTTTTTTGTCTTGATGAACTGAGGCATGAAACAACTTTAAACCTACTCATACACATGTGGGAAGTTAACCAAAGGTGTTTGCATTAGGTTTGCAGTCAGTACTTTTGAGTACAATTGAAATGTATACTACTTTTATGTCAAAGCATTCTATTCACTGTGAAATCAACTTTTTTCTCTTTATGTGCACAGGTATGAAACAACTTTCAGACATCTCAGAATCATGTGGGAAGTTAACCTAAAGTGTTTCCATTTGGTTTGCAGTAAGTGCTTTGTTGTAAAATTGAAATGTATACTATATGTATTGTAAAAGCATTGCATGCACTGAGAAAACAACTTTTTTGTCTTGATGTGCACAGGTATGAAACAACTTTCAGACATCTCAGAATCATGTGGGAAGTTAATCTAAGTTGTTTCCATTAGGTTTGCAGTAAGTGCTTTGGTGTAAAATTGAAATGTATACTATTTGTATTGTCTAAGCATTGCATGCACTGAGATAACAACTTTTTTGTGTTGATGTTTACAGCAATGAAACAACTTTCAAACTACTCATAATCATGTGGGAAGTTAACCTAAGGTGTTTCCATTAGGTTTGCAGACAGGATTTTGAGTACAATTGAAATGTATACTACTTTTATGTCAAAGCATTCTATTCACTGTGAAATCATTTAATGTCTTTATGTGCACTGGTATGAAACAACTTTCAGACATCTCAGAATCATGTGGGAAGTTAACCTAAAGTGTTTCCATTTGGTTTGCAGTAAGTGCTTTGGTGTAAAATTGAAATGTATACTATTTGTATTGTCTAAGCATTGCATGCACTGAGATAACAACTTTTTTGTGTTGATGTGTACAGCCATGAAACAACTTTCAAACTACTCATAATCATGTGGAAAGTTAACCTAAGGTGTTTCCATTAGGTTTGCAGTAAGTGCTTTGGTGTAAAATTGAAATGTATACTATATGTATTGTAAAAGCATTGCATGCACTGAGAAAACTACTTTTTTGTCTTGATGTGCACAGGTATGAAACAACTTTCAGACATCTCAGAATCATGTGGGAAGTTAATCTAAGTTGTTTCCATTAGGTTTGCAGTAAGTGCTTTGGTGTAAAATTGAATTGTATACTATTTGTATTGTCTAAGCATTGCATGCACAGAGATAACAACTTTTTTGTGTTGATGTGTACAGCCATGAAACAACTTTCAAACTACTCATAATCATGTGGAAAGTTAACCTAAGGTGTTTCCATTAGGTTTGCAGTAAGTGCTTTGGTGTAAAATTGAAATGTATAATATTTGTATTGTAAAAGCATTGCATGCACTGAGGAAACAACTTTTTTGTCTTGATGTGCACAGGCATGAAACAACTTTCAGACATCTCAGAATCATGTAGGAAGTTAATCTAAGTTGTTTCCATTAGGTTTGCAGTAAGTACTTTGGTGTAAAATTGAAATGTATACTATTTGTATTGTCTAAGCATTGCATGCACTGAGATAACAACTTTTTTGTGTTGATGTGTACAGCCATGAATCAACTTTCAAACTACTCATAATCATGTGGGAAGTTAACCTAAGCTGTTTCCATTAGTTTGCAGTAAGTACTTTGTTGTAAAATTGAGATGTATACTACCTTAATGTCAGAGCATAGTAGTACTGAGAAAGTAACTTTTTTGTCTTGATGAACTGAGGCATGAAACAACTTTAAACCTAGTCATACTCATCTGGGAAGTTAACCAAATGTGTTTGCATTAGCTTTGCAGTCAGGACTTTTGAGTACAATTGAAATGGAAACTACATTTATGTCAAAGCATTCTATTCACTGAGAAATCAACTTTTTTCTCTTTATGTGCACAGGTATGAAACAACTTTCAGACATCTCAGAATCATGTGGGAAGTTAATCTAAGTTGTTTCCATTAGGTTTGCAGTAAGTACTTTGGTGTAAAATTGAAATGCATACTATTTGTATTCTCTAAGCATTGCATGCACTGAGATAACAACTTTTTTGTGTTGATGTGTACAGCAATGAAACAACTTTCAAACTACTCATAATCATTTGGGAATGTAACCTACAGTGTTTCCATTAGGTTTGCAGTAAGTACGTTGGTGTAAAATTGAGATGTATACTACCTTAATGTCAGAACATATTAGCACTGAGAAAGTAACTTTTTTGTCTTGATGAACTGAGGCATGAAACAACTTTAAACCTACTCATACACATCTGGGAAGTTAACCAAATGTGTTTGCATTAGGTTTGCAGTCAGGACTTTTGAGTACAATTGAAATGTATACTACTTTTATGTCAAAGCATTCTATTCACTGTGAAATCAACTTTTTTGTCTTTATGTGCACAGGTATGAAACAACTTTCAGACATCTCAGAATCATGTGGGAAGTTAACCTAAAGTGTTTCCATTTGGTTTGCAGTAAGTGCTTTGGTGTAAAATTGAAATGTATACTATATGTATTGTAAAAGCATTGCATGCACTGAGAAAACAACTTTTTTGTCTTGATGTGCACAGGTATGAAACAACTTTCAGACATCTCAGAATCATGTGGGAAGTTAATCTAAGTTGTTTCCATTAGGTTTGCAGTAAGTGCTTTGGTGTAAAATTGAAATGTATACTATTTGTATTGTCTAAGCATTGCATGCACAGAGATAACAACTTTTTTGTGTTGATGTGTACAGCCATGAATCAACTTTCAAACTACTCATAATCATGTGGGAAGTTAACCTAAGGTGTTTCCATTAGTTTGCAGTAAGTACTTTGGTGTAAAATTGAGATGTATACTACCTTAATGTCAGAGCATAGTAGTACTGAGAAAGTAACTTTTTTGTCTTGATGAACTGAGGCATGAAACAACTTTAAACCTAGTCATACTCATCTGGGAAGTTAACCAAATGTGTTTGCATTAGCTTTGCAGTCAGGACTTTTGAGTACAATTGAAATGTATACTACTTATATGTCAAAGCATTCTATTCACTGTGAAATCAACTTTATTGTCTCTATGTGCACAGGTATGAAACAACTTTCAGACATCTCAGAATCATGTGGGAAGTTAACCTAAAGTGTTTCCATTAGGTTTCCAGTAAGTGCTTTGGTGTAAAATTGAAATGTATACTACTTTTATGTCAAAGCATTCTATTCCCTGAGAAATCAACTTTTTTCTCTTTATGTGTACAGGTATGAAACAACTTTCAGACATCTCAGAATCATGTGGGAAGTTAATCTAAGTTGTTTCCATTAGGTTTGCAGTAAGTGCTTTGGTGTAAAATTGAAATGCATACTATTTGTATTCGCTAAGCATTGCATGCACTGAGATAACAACTTTTTTGTGTTGATGTGTACAGCAATGAAACAACTTTCAAACTACTCATCATCATTTGGGAATGTAACCTAAAGTGTTTCCATTAGGTTTGCAGTAAGTACTTTGGTGGAAGATTGAGATGTATACTACCTTAAAGTCAGAACATAGTAGCACTGAGAAAGTAACTTTTTTGTCTTGATGAACTGAGGCATGAAACAACTTTAAACCTACTCATACACATGTGGGAAGTTAACCAAATGTGTTTGCATTAGGTTTGCAGTCAGGACTTTTGAGTACAATTGAAATGTATACTACTTTTATGTCAAAGCATTCTATTCACTGTGAAATCACCTTTTTTGTCTCTATGTGCACAGGTATGAAACAACTTTCAGACATCTCAGAATCTTGTGGGAAGTTAACCTAAAGTGTTTCCATTAGGTTTGCAGTAAGTGCTTTGGTGTAAAATTGAAATGTGTACTATTTGTATTGTAAAAGCATTGCATGCACTGAGATAACAACTTTTTTGTGTTGATGTGTACAGCCATGAAACAACTTTCAAACTACTCATAATCATGTGGGAAGTTAACCTAAGGTGTTTCCATTAGTTTGCAGTAAGTACTTTGGTGTAAAATTGAGATGTATACTACCTTAATGTCAGAGCATAGTAGTACTGAGAAAGTAACTTTTTTGTCTTGATGAACTGATGCATGAAACAACTTCAAACCTAGTCATACTCATCTGGAAAGTTAAACAAATGTGTTTGCATTAGCTTTGCAGTCAGGACTTTTGAGTACAATTGAAACGTATACTACTTTTATGTCAAAGCATTTCATTCACTGTGAAATCAACTTTTTTGTCTTTATGTGCACAGGTATGAAACAACTTTCAGACATCTCAGAATCTTGTGGGAAGTTAACCTAAAGTTGTTCCATTAGGTTTGCAGTAAGTGCTTTGGTGTAAAATTGAAATGTATACTATTTGTTTTCTCTAAGCATTGCATGCACTGAGATAACAACTTTTTTGTGTTGATGTGTACAGCAATGAAACAACTTTCAAACTACTCTTAATCATTTGGGAATGTAACCTAAAGTGTTTCCATTAGGTTTGCAGTAAGTACTTTGGTGGAAAATTGAGATGTATACTACCTTAATGTCAGAACATGGTAGCACTGAGAAAGTAAGTTTTTTGTCTTGATGAACTGAGGCATGAAACAACTTTAAACCTACTCATACACATGTGGGAAGTTAACCAAATGTGTTTGCATTAGGTTTGCAGTCAGGACTTTTGAGTACAATTGAAATGTATACTACTTTTATGTCAAAGCATTCTATTTACTGTGAAATCAACTTTTTTGTCTTTATGTGCACAGGTATGAAACAAATTTCAGACATCTCAGAATCATGTGGGAAGTTAACCTAAAGTGTTTCCATTAGGTTTGCAGTAAGTGCTTTGGTGTAAAATTGAAATGTATACTATTTGTATTGTCTAAGCATTGCATGCACTGAGATAACAACTTTTTTGTGTTGATGTGTACAGCCATGGAACAGCTTTCAAGCTACTCATAATCATCTGGAAAGTTAACCTATGGTGTTTCCATTAGGTTTGCAGTCAGAACTTTTGAGTACAATTGAAATGGAAACTACATTTATGTCAAAGCATTCTATTCACTGAGAAATCAACTTTTTTCTCTTTATGTGCACAGGTATGAAACAACTTTCAGACATCTCAGAATCATGTGGGAAGTTAATCTAAGTTGTTTCCATTAGGTTTGCAGTAAGTGCTTTGGTGTAAAATTGAAATGCATACTATTTGTATTCTCTAAGCATTGCATGCACTGAGATAACAACTTTTTTGTGTTGATGTGTACAGCAATGAAACAACTTTCAAACTACTCATAATCATTTGGGAATGTAACCTAAAGTGTTTCCATTAGGTTTGCAGTAAGTACTTTGGTGTAAAATTGAGATGTATACTACCTTAATGTCAGAACATAGTAGCACTGAGAAAGTAACTTTTTTGTCTTGATGAACTGAGGCATGAAACAACTTTAAACCTACTCGTACACATGTGGCAAGTTAACCAAATGTGTTTGCATTAGGTTTGCAGTCAGGACTTTTGAGTACAATTGAAATGTATACTACTTTTATGTCAAAGCATTCTATTCACTGTGAAATCAACTTTTTTGTCTTTATGTGCACAGGTATGAAACAACTTTCAGACATCTCAGAATCATGTGGGAAGTTAACCTAAAGTGTTTCCATTTGGTTTGCAGAAAGTGCTTTGGTGTAAAATTGAAATGTATACTATTTCTATTGTCTAAGCATTGCATGCACTGAGATAACAACTTTTTTGTGTTGATGTGTACAGCCATGAAACAACTTTCAAACTACTCATAATCATGTGGAAAGTTAACCTAAGGTGTTTCCATTAGGTTTGCAGTAAGTGCTTTGGTGTAAAATTGAAATGTATACTATATGTATTGTAAAAGCATTGCATGCACTGAGGAAACAACTTTTTTGTCTTGATGTGCACAGGCATGAAACAACTATCAGACATCTTTAGAATCATGTAGGAAGTTAATCTAAGTTGTTTCCATTAGGTTTGCAGTAAGTACTTTGGTGTAAAATTGAAATGTATACTATTTGTATTGTCTAAGCATTGCATGCACTGAGATAACAACTTTTTTGTGTTGATCTGTACAGGCATGAAACAACTTTCAAACTACTCATAATCATGTGGGAAGTTAACCTAAGGTGTTTCCATTAGTTTGCAGCAAGTACTTTGGTGTAAAATTCAGATGTGTACTTCCTTAATGTCAGAGCATAGTAGTACTGAGAAAGTAACCTTTTTGTCTTGATGAACTGAGGCATGAAACAACTTTAAACCTAGTCATATTCATCTGGGAAGTTAACCAAATGTGTTTGCATTAGGTTTGCAGTCAGGACTTTTGAGTACAATTGAAATGTATACTACTTTTATGTCAAAGCATTCTATTCACTGTGAAATCAACTTTTTTGTCTTTATGTGCACAGGTATGTAACAACTTTCAAACATCTCAGAATCATGTGGGAAGTTAACCTAAGGTGTTTCCATTAGGTTTGCAGTAAGTGCTTTGTAGTAAAATTGAAATGTATACTATGTGTATTGTCTAAGCATTGCATTGACTGAGATAACAACTTTTTTCTGTTGATGTGTACAGCCATGAAACAACTTTCAAACTACTCATAATCATGTGGAAAGTTAACCTAAGGTGTTTCCATCAGGTTTCCAGACAGGACTTTTGAGTACAATCGAAGTGTATACTACGTATATGTCAAAGCATTCTATTCACTGTGAAATCAACTTTATTGTCTCTATGTGCACAGGTATGAAACAACTTTCAGACATCTCAGAATCATGTGGGAAGTTAACCTAAAGTGTTTCCATTAGGTTTCCAGTAAGTGCTTTGGTGTAAAATTGAAATGTATACTACTTTTATGTCAAAGCATTCTATTCCCTGAGAAATCAAGTTTTTTCTCTTTATGTGTACAGGTATGAAACAACTTTCAGATATCTCAGAATCATGTGGGAAGTTAATCTAAGTTGTTTCCATTAGGTTTGCAGTAAGTGCTTTCGTGTAAAATTGAAATGCATACTATTTGTATTCTCTAAGCATTGCATGCACTGAGATAACAACTTTTTTGTGTTGATGTGTACAGCAATGAAACAACTTTCAAACTACTCATCATCATTTGGGAATGTAACCTAAAGTGTTTCCATTAGGTTTGCAGTAAGTACTTTGGTGGAAGATTGAGATGTATACTACCTTAAAGTCAGAACATTGTAGCACTGAGAAAGTAACTTTTTTGTCTTGATGAACTGAGGCATGAAACAACTTTAAACCTACTCATACACATGTGGGAAGTTAACCAAATGTGTTTGCATTAGGTTTGCAGTCAGGACTTTTGAGTACAATTGAAATGTATACTACTTTTATGTCAAAGCATTCTATTCACTGTGAAATCAACTTTTTTGTCTTTATGTGCACAGGTGTGAAACAACTTTCAGACATCTCAGAATCATGTGGGAAGTTAACCTAACCTGTTTCCATTTGGTTTGCAGTAAGTGCTTTGGTGTAAAATTGAAATGTATACTATATGTATTGTAAAAGCATTGCATGCACTGAGAAAACAACTTTTTTGTCTTGATGTGCACAGGTATGAAACAACTTTCAGACATCTCAGAATCATGTGGGAAGTTAATCTAAGTTATTTCCATTAGGTTTGCAGTAAGTGCTTTGGTGTAAAATTGAAATGTATACTATTTGTATTGTCTAAGCATTGCATGCACTGAGATAACAACTTTTTTGTGTTGATGTTTACAGCAATGAAACAACTTTCAAACTACTCATAATCATGTGGGAAGTTAACCTAAGGTGTTTCCATTAGGTTTGCAGACAGGACTTTTGAGTACAATTGAAATGTATACTACGTATATGTCAAAGCATTCTATTCACTGTGAAATCACCTTTTTTGTCTCTATGTGCACAGGAATGAAACAACTTTCAGACATCTCAGAATCTTGTGGGAAGTTAACCTAAAGTGTTTCCATTAGGTTTCCAGTAAGTGCTTTGGTGTAAAATTGAAATGTATACTACTTTTATGTCAAAGCATTCTATTCCCTGAGAAATCAACTTTTTTGTCTTTATGTGCACAGGTGTGAAACAACTTTCAAACTACTCATAATCATGTGGAAAGTTAACCTAAGGTGTTTCCATTAGGTTTGCAGTAAGTGCTTTGGTGTAAAATTGAAATGTATACTATATGTATTGTAAAAGCATTGCATGCACTGAGAAAACAACTTTTTTGTCTTGATGTGCACAGGTATGAAACAACTTTCAGACATCTCAGAATCATGTGGGAAGTTAATCTAAGTTGTTTCCATTAGGTTTGCAGTAAGTGCTTTGGTGTAAAATTGAATTGTATACTATTTGTATTGTCTAAGCATTGCATGCACAGAGATAACAACTTTTTTGTGTTGATGTGTACAGCCATGAAACAACTTTCAAACTACTCATAATCATGTGGAAAGTTAACCTAAGGTGTTTCCATTAGGTTTGCAGTAAGTGCTTTGGTGTAAAATTGAAATGTATACTATTTGTATTGTAAAAGCATTGCATGCACTGAGGAAACAACTTTTTTGTCTTGATGTGCACAGGCATGAAACAACTTTCAGACATCTCAGAATCATGTAGGAAGTTAATCTAAGTTGTTTCCATTAGGTTTGCAGTAAGTACTTTGGTGTAAAATTGAAATGTATACTATTTGTATTGTCTAAGCATTGCATGCACTGAGATAACAACTTTTTTGTGTTGATCTGTACAGCCATGAATCAACTTTCAAACTACTCATAATCATGTGGGAAGTTAACCTAAGCTGTTTCCATTAGTTTGCAGTAAGTACTTTGTTGTAAAATTGAGATGTATACTACCTTAATGTCAGAGCATAGTAGTACTGAGAAAGTAACTTTTTTGTCTTGATCAACTGAGGCATGAAACAACTTTAAACCTAGTCATACTCATCTGGGAAGTTAACCAAATGTGTTTGCATTAGCTTTGCAGTCAGGACTTTTGAGTACAATTGAAATGGAAACTACATTTATGTCAAAGCATTCTATTCACTGAGAAATCAACTTTTTTCTCTTTATGTGCACAGGTATGAAACAACTTTCAGACATCTCAGAATCATGTGGGAAGTTAATCTAAGTTGTTTCCATTAGGTTTGCAGTAAGTACTTTGGTGTAAAATTGAAATGCATACTATTTGTATTCTCTAAGCATTGCATGCACTGAGATAACAACTTTTTTGTGTTGATGTGTACAGCAATGAAACAACTTTCAAACTACTCATAATCATTTGGGAATGTAACCTACAGTGTTTCCATTAGGTTTGCAGTAAGTACGTTGGTGTAAAATTGAGATGTATACTACCTTAATGTCAGAACATATTAGCACTGAGAAAGTAACTTTTTTGTCTTGATGAACTGAGGCATGAAACAACTTTAAAACTACTCATACACATCTGGGAAGTTAACCAAATGTGTTTGCATTAGGTTTGCAGTCAGGACTTTTGAGTACAATTGAAATGTATACTACTTTTATGTCAAAGCATTCTATTCACTGTGAAATCAACTTTTTTGTCTTTATGTGCACAGGTATGAAACAACTTTCAGACATCTCAGAATCATGTGGGAAGTTAACCTAAAGTGTTTCCATTTGGTTTGCAGTAAGTGCTTTGGTGTAAAATTGAAATGTATACTATATGTATTGTAAAAGCATTGCATGCACTGAGAAAACAACTTTTTTGTCTTGATGTGCACAGGTATGAAACAACTTTCAGACATCTCAGAATCATGTGGGAAGTTAATCTAAGTTGTTTCCATTAGGTTTGCAGTAAGTGCTTTGGTGTAAAATTGAAATGTATACTATTTGTATTGTCTAAGCATTGCATGCACAGAGATAACAACTTTTTTGTGTTGATGTGTACAGCCATGAATCAACTTTCAAACTACTCATAATCATGTGGGAAGTTAACCTAAGGTGTTTCCATTAGTTTGCAGTAAGTACTTTGGTGTAAAATTGAGATGTATACTACCTTAATGTCAGAGCATAGTAGTACTGAGAAAGTAACTTTTTTGTCTTGATGAACTGAGGCATGAAACAACTTTAAACCTAGTCATACTCATCTGGGAAGTTAACCAAATGTGTTTGCATTAGCTTTGCAGTCAGGACTTTTGAGTACAATTGAAATGTATACTACTTTTATGTCAAAGCATTCTATTCACTGTGAAATCAACTTTTTTGTCTTTATGTGCACAGGTATGAATCAACTTTCAGACATCTCAGAATCATGTGGGAAGTTAACCTAAAGTGTTTCCATTAGGTTTGCAGTAAGTGCTTTGGTGTAAAATTGAAATGTATACTATTTGTATTGTCTAAGCATTGCATGCACTGAGATAACAACTTTTTTGTGTTGATGTGTACAGCCATGAAACAACTTTCAAACTACTCATAATCATGTGGAAAGTTAACCTAAGGTGTTTCCATTAGGTTTGCAGACAGGACTTTTGAGTACAATCGAAGTGTATACTACTTATATGTCAAAGCATTCTATTCACTGTGAAATCAACTTTATTGTCTCTATGTGCACAGGTATGAAACAACTTTCAGACATCTCAGAATCATGTGGGAAGTTAACCTAAAGTGTTTCCATTAGGTTTCCAGTAAGTGCTTTGGTGTAAAATTGAAATGTATACTACTTTTATGTCAAAGCATTCTATTCCCTGAGAAATCAACTTTTTTCTCTTTATGTGTACAGGTATGAAACAACTTTCAGACATCTCAGAATCATGTGGGAAGTTAATCTAAGTTGTTTCCATTAGGTTTGCAGTAAGTGCTTTGGTGTAAAATTGAAATGCATACTATTTGTATTCGCTAAGCATTGCATGCACTGAGATAACAACTTTTTTGTGTTGATGTGTACAGCAATGAAACAACTTTCAAACTACTCATAATCATTTGGGAATGTAACCTAAAGTGTTTCCATTAGGTTTGCAGTAAGTACTTTGGTGTAAAATTGAGATGTATACTACCTTAATGTCAGAACATAGTAGCACTGAGAAAGTAACTTTTTTGTCTTGATGAACTGAGGCATGAAACAACTTTAAACCTACTCGTACACATGTGGCAAGTTAACCAAATGTGTTTGCATTAGGTTTGCAGTCAGGACTTTTGAGTACAATTGAAATGTATACTACTTTTATGTCAAAGCATTCTATTCACTGTGAAATCAACTTTTTTGTCTTTATGTGCACAGGTATGAAACAACTTTCAGACATCTCAGAATCATGTGGGAAGTTAACCTAAAGTGTTTCCATTTGGTTTGCAGAAAGTGCTTTGGTGTAAAATTGAAATGTATACTATTTCTATTGTCTAAGCATTGCATGCACTGAGATATCAACTTTTTTGTGTTGATGTGTACAGCCATGAAACAACTTTCAAACTACTCATAATCATGTGGAAAGTTAACCTAAGGTGTTTCCATTAGGTTTGCAGTAAGTGCTTTGGTGTAAAATTGAAATGTATACTATATGTATTGTAAAAGCATTGCATGCACTGAGGAAACAACTTTTTTGTCTTGATGTGCACAGGCATGAAACAACTTTCAGACATCTTTAGAATCATGTAGGAAGTTAATCTAAGTTGTTTCCATTAGGTTTGCAGTAAGTACTTTGGTGTAAAATTGAAATGTATACTATTTGTATTGTCTAAGCATTGCATGCACTGAGATAACAACTTTTTTGTGTTGATCTGTACAGGCATGAAACAACTTTCAAAGTACTCATAATCATGTGGGAAGTTAACCTAAGGTGTTTCCATTAGTTTGCAGTAAGTACTTTGGTGTAAAATTCAGATGTGTACTTCCTTAATGTCAGAGCATAGTAGTACTGAGAAAGTAACCTTTTTGTCTTGATGAACTGAGGCATGAAACAACTTTAAACCTAGTCATATTCATCTGGGAAGTTAACCAAATGTGTTTGCATTAGGTTTGCAGTCAGGACTTTTGAGTACAATTGAAATGTATACTACTTTTATGTCAAAGCATTCTATTCACTGTGAAATCAACTTTTTTGTCTTTATGTGCACAGGTATGTAACAACTTTCAAACATCTCAGAATCATGTGGGAAGTTAACCTAAGGTGTTTCCATTAGGTTTGCAGTAAGTGCTTTGTAGTAAAATTGAAATGTATACTATTTGTATTGTCTAAGCATTGCATTGACTGAGATAACAACTTTTTTCTGTTGATGTGTACAGCCATGAAACAACTTTCAAACTACTCATAATCATGTGGAAAGTTAACCTAAGGTGTTTCCATTAGGTTTCCAGACAGGACTTTTGAGTACAATCGAAGTGTATACTACGTATATGTCAAAGCATTCTATTCACTGTGAAATCAACTTTATTGTCTCTATGTGCACAGGTATGAAACAACTTTCAGACATCTCAGAATCATGTGGGAAGTTAACCTAAAGTGTTTCCATTAGGTTTCCAGTAAGTGCTTTGGTGTAAAATTGAAATGTATACTACTTTTATGTCAAAGCATTCTATTCCCTGAGAAATCAAGTTTTTTCTCTTTATGTGTACAGGTATGAAACAACTTTCAGATATCTCAGAATCATGTGGGAAGTTAATCTAAGTTGTTTCCATTAGGTTTGCAGTAAGTGCTTTCGTGTAAAATTGAAATGCATACTATTTGTATTCTCTAAGCATTGCATGCACTGAGATAACAACTTTTTTGTGTTGATGTGTACAGCAATGAAACAACTTTCAAACTACTCATCATCATTTGGGAATGTAACCTAAAGTGTTTCCATTAGGTTTGCAGTAAGTACTTTGGTGGAAGATTGAGATGTATACTACCTTAAAGTCAGAACATAGTAGCACTGAGAAAGTAACTTTTTTGTCTTGATGAACTGAGGCATGAAACAACTTTAAACCTACTCATACACATGTGGGAAGTTAACCAAATGTGTTTGCATTAGGTTTGCAGTCAGGACTTTTGAGTACAATTGAAATGTATACTACTTTTATGTCAAAGCATTCTATTCACTGTGAAATCAACTTTTTTGTCTTTATGTGCACAGGTGTGAAACAACTTTCAGACATCTCAGAATCATGTGGGAAGT
Source organism: Mobula birostris (assembly GCF_030028105.1). NCBI lineage: Eukaryota > Metazoa > Chordata > Chondrichthyes > Myliobatiformes > Myliobatidae > Mobula > Mobula birostris. The sequence continues at coordinate 104,109 of NW_027278248.1, forward strand.
TAACCTAACCTGTTTCCATTTGGTTTGCAGTAAGTGCTTTGGTGTAAAATTGAAATGTATACTATATGTATTGTAAAAGCATTGCATGCACTGAGAAAACAACTTTTTTGTCTTGATGTGCACAGGTATGAAACAACTTTCAGACATCTCAGAATCATGTGGGAAGTTAATCTAAGTTATTTCCATTAGGTTTGCAGTAAGTGCTTTGGTGTAAAATTGAAATGTATACTATTTGTATTGTCTAAGCATTGCATGCACTGAGATAACAACTTTTTTGTGTTGATGTTTACAGCAATGAAACAACTTTCAAACTACTCATAATCATGTGGGAAGTTAACCTAAGGTGTTTCCATTAGGTTTGCAGACAGGACTTTTGAGTACAATTGAAATGTATACTACGTATATGTCAAAGCATTCTATTCACTGTGAAATCACCTTTTTTGTCTCTATGTGCACAGGTATGAAACAACTTTCAGACATCTCAGAATCTTGTGGGAAGTTAACCTAAAGTGTTTCCATTAGGTTTGCAGTAAGTGCTTTGGTGTAAAATTGAAATGTGTACTATTTGCATTGTAAAAGCATTGCATGCACTGAGATAACAACTTTTTTGTGTTGATGTGTACAGCCATGAAACAACTTTCAAACTACTCATAATCATGTGGGAAGTTAACCTAAGGTGTTTCCATTAGTTTGCAGTAAGTACTTTGGTGTAAAATTCAGATGTATACTACCTTAATGTCAGAGCACAGTAGTACTGAGAAAGTAACTTTTTTGTCTTGATGAACTGATGCATGAAACAACTTTAAACCTAGTCATACTCATCTGGGAAGTTAAACAAATGTGTTTGCATTAGCTTTGCAGTCAGGACTTTTGAGTACAATTGAAATGTATACTACTTTTATGTCAAAGCATTCTATTTACTGTGAAATCAACTTTTTTGTCTTTATGTGCACAGGTATGAAACAAATTTCAGACATCTCAGAGTCATGTGGGAAGTTAACCTAAAGTCTTTCCATTAGGTTTGCAGTAAGTGCTTTGGAGTAAAATTGAAATGTATACTATTTGTATTGTCTAAGCATTGCATGCACTGAGATAACAAGTTTTTTGTGTTGATGTGTACAGCCATGGAACAGCTTTCAAGCTACTCATAATCATCTGGAAAGTTAACCTATGGTGTTTCCATTAGGTTTGCAGTCAGAACTTTTGAGTACAATTGAAATGGAAACTACATTTATGTCCAAGCATTCTATTCACTGAGAAATCAACTTTTTTCTCTTTATGTGCACAGGTATGAAACAACTTTCAGACATCTCAGAATCATGTGGGAAGTTAATCTAAGTTGTTTCCATTAGGTTTGCAGTAAGTGCTTTGGTGTAAAATTGAAATGCATACTATTTGTATTCTCTAAGCATTGCATGCACTGAGATAACAACTTTTTTGTGTTGATGTGTACAGCAATGAAACAACTTTCAAACTACTCATAATCATTTCGGAATGTAAACTAAAGTGGTTCCATTAGGTTTGCAGTAAGTACTTTGGTGTAAAATTGAGATGTATACTACCTTAATGTCAGAACATAGTAGCACTGAGAAAGTAACTTTTTTGTCTTGATGAACTGAGGCATGAAACAACTTTAAACCTACTCATAATCATGTGGAAAGTTAACCTAAGGTGTTTCCATTAGGTTTGCAGTAAGTGCTTTGGTGTAAAATTGAAATGTATACTATATGTATTGTAAAAGCATTGCATGCACTGAGGAAACAACTTTTTTGTCTTGATGTGCACAGGCATGAAACAACTTTCAGACATCTAAGAATCATGTAGGAAGTTAATCTAGGTTGTTTCCATTAGGTTTGCAGTAAGTACTTTGGTGTAAAATTGAAATGTATACTATTTGTATTGTCTAAGCATTGCATGCACTGAGATAACAACTTTTTTGTGTTGATGTGTACAGCCATGAATCAACTTTCAAACTACTCATAATCATGTGGGAAGTTAACCTAAGGTGTTTCCATTAGTTTGCAGTAAGTACTTTGGTGTAAAATTGAGATGTATACTACCTTAATGTCAGAGCATAGTAGTACTGAGAAAGTAACTTTTTTGTCTTGATGAACTGAGGCATGAAACAACTTTAAACCTACTCATAATCATGTGGAAAGTTAACCTAAGGTGTTTCCATTAGGTTTGCAGTAAGTGCTTTGGTGTAAAATTGAAATGTATACTATATGTATTGTAAAAGCATTGCATGCACTGAGGAAACAACTTTTTTGTCTTGATGTGCACAGGCATGAAACAACTTTCAGACATCTAAGAATCATGTAGGAAGTTAATCTAGGTTGTTTCCATTAGGTTTGCAGTAAGTACTTTGGTGTAAAATTGAAATGTATACTATTTGTATTGTCTAAGCATTGCATGCACTGAGATAACAACTTTTTTGTGTTGATGTGTACAGCCATGAATCAACTTTCAAACTACTCATAATCATGTGGGAAGTTAACCTAAGGTGTTTCCATTAGTTTGCAGTAAGTACTTTGGTGTAAAATTGAGATGTATACTACCTTAATGTCAGAGCATAGCAGTACTGAGAAAGTAACTTTTTTGTCTTGATGAACTGAGGCATGAAACAACTTTAAACCTAGTCATACTCATCTGGGAAGTTAACCAAATGTGTTTGCATTAGCTTTGCAGTCAGGACTTTTGAGTACAATTGAAATGTATACTACTTTTATGTCAAAGCATTCTATTCACTGTGAAATCAACTTTTTTGTCTTTATGTGCACAGGTATGAATCAACTTTCAGACATCTCAGAATCATGTGGAAAGTTAACCTAAAGTGTTTCCATTTGGTTTGCAGAAAGTGCTTTGGTGTAAAATTGAAATGTATACTATTTCTATTGTCTAAGCATTGCATGCACTGAGATAACAACTTTTTTGTGTTGATGTGTACAGCCATGAAACAACTTTCAAACTACTCATAATCATCTGGAAAGTTAACCTAAGGTGTTTCCATTAGGTTTGCAGTAAGTGCTTTGGTGTAAAATTGAAATGTATACTATATGCATTGTAAAAGCATTGCATGCACTGAGGAAACAACTTTTTTGTCTTGATGTGCACAGGCATGAAACAACTTTCAGACATCTCAGAATCATGTACGAAGTTAATCTAAGTTGTTTCCATTAGGTTTGCAGTAAGTACTTTGGTGTAAAATTGAAATGTATACTATTTGTATTGTCTAAGCATTGCATGCACTGAGATAACAACTTTTTTGTGTTGATCTGTACAGCCATGAAACAACTTTCAAACTACTCATAATCATGTGGGAAGTTAACCTAAGGTGTTTCCATTAGTTTGCAGTAAGTACTTTGGTGTAAAATTCAGATGTGTACTTCCTTAATGTCAGAGCATAGTAGTACTGAGAAAGTAACCTTTTTGTCTTGATGAACTGAGGCATGAAACAACTTTAAACCTAGTCATATTCATCTGGGAAGTTAACCAAATGTGTTTGCATTAGGTTTGCAGTCAGGACTTTTGAGTACAATTGAAATGTATACTACTTTTATGTCAAAGCATTCTATTCACTGTGAAATCAACTTTTTTGTCTTTATGTGCACAGGTATGTAACAACTTTCAAACATCTCAGAATCATGTGGGAAGTTAACCTAAGGTGTTTCCATTAGGTTTGCAGTAAGTGCTTTGTAGTAAAATTGAAATGTATACTATTTGTATTGTCTAAGCATTGCATTGACTGAGATAACAACTTTTTTCTGTTGATGTGTACAGCCATGAAACAACTTTCAAACTACTCATAATCATGTGGAAAGTTAACCTAAGGTGTTTCCATTAGGTTTCCAGACAGGACTTTTGAGTACAATCGAAGTGTATACTACGTATATGTCAAAGCATTCTATTCACTGTGAAATCAACTTTATTGTCTCTATGTGCACAGGTATGAAACAACTTTCAGACATCTCAGAATCATGTGGGAAGTTAACCTAAAGTGTTTCCATTAGGTTTCCAGTAAGTGCTTTGGTGTAAAATTGAAATGTATACTACTTTTATGTCAAAGCATTCTATTCCCTGAGAAATCAAGTTTTTTCTCTTTATGTGTACAGGTATGAAACAACTTTCAGATATCTCAGAATCATGTGGGAAGTTAACCTAAGGTGTTTCCATTAGGTTTTAGTAAGTGCTTTGGTGTAAAATTGGAATGTATACTATATGTATTGTCAATACATTGCATGCACTGAGAAAACAACTTTTTTGTCTTGATGTGCACAGGTATGAAACAACTTTCAGACATCTTAGAATCATGTGGGAAGTTAATCTAAGTTGTTTCCATTTGGTTTGCAGTAAGTACTTTGGTGTAAAATTGAAATGTATACTATTGTATTGTCTAAGCATTATATGCACTGAGATAACAACTTTTTTGTGTTGATGATAACAGCCATGAAAAAACTCTCAAACTACTCATAATCATGTGGGAAGTTCACCTCAGGCGTTTCCATTAGTTTGCAGTAAGTACTTTGGTGTAAAATTGAGATGTATACTACCTTAATGTCAGAGCATAGTAGTACTGAGAAAGTAACTTTTTTGTCTTGATGAACTGAGGCATGAAACAACTTTAAATCTACTCATACTCATCTGGGAAGTTAACCAAATGTGTTTGCATTAGCTTTGCAGTCAGGACTTTTGAGTACAATTGAAATGTATACTACTTTTATGTCAAAGCATTCTATTCACTGTGAAATCAACTTTTTTGTCTTTATGTGCACAGGTATGAAACAGCTTTCAGACATCTCAGAATCATGTGGGAAGTTAACCTAAAGTGTTTCCATTTGGTTTGCAGTAAGTGCTTTGGTGTAAAATTGAAATGTATACTATTTGTATTGTCTAAGCATTGCATGCACTGAGATAACAACTTTTTTGTGTTGATGTGTACAGCCATGAAACAACTTTCAAACTACTCATAATCATGTGCAAAGTTAACCTAAAGTGTTTCCATTAGGTTTGCAGTAAGTGCTTTGGTGTAAAATTGAAATGTATACTATATGTATTGTAAAGGCATTGCATGCACTGTGAAATCAACTTTTTTGTCTTTATGTGCACAGGTATGAAACAACTTTCAGATATCTCAGAATCATGTGGGAAGTTAACCTAAAGTGTTTCCATTAGGTTTGCAGTAAGTGCTTTGGTGTAAAATTGAAATGTATACTATTTGTATTGTCTAAGCATTGCATGCACTGAGATAACAACTTTTTTGTGTTGATGTGTACAGCCATGAAACAACTTTCAAACTACTCATAATCATGTGGAAAGTTAACCTAAGGTGTTTCCATTCCGTTTGCAGTAAGTGCTTTGGTGTAAAATTGAAATGTATACTATTTGTATTGTAAAAGCATTGCATGCACTGACAAAACAACTTTTTTGTCTTGATGTTGACAGATATGAAACAACTATCAGACATCTCAGAATCATGTGGGAAGTTAACCTAAGGTGTTTCCATTAGTTTGCAGTAAGTACTTTGGTGTAAAATTGAGATGTATACTACCTTAATGTCAGAGCATAGTAGTATTGAGAAAGTTACTTTTTTGTCTTGATGAACTGAGGCATGAAACAACTTTAAACCTAGTCATACTCATCTGGGAAGTTAACCAAATGTGTTTGCATTAGCTTTGCAGTCAGGACTTTTGAGTACAATTGAAATGTATACTACTTTTATGTCAAAGCATTCTATTCACTGTGAAATCAACTTTTTTGTCTTTATGTGCACAGGTATGAAACAACTTTCAGACATCTCAGAATCATGTGGGAAGTTAACCTAAAGTGTTTACATTATGTTTGCAGTTGTGCTTTGGTGTAAAATTGAAATGTATACTATTTGTATTGTCTAGGCATTGCATGCACTGAGATAACAACTTTTTTGTGTTGATGTGTACAGCCATGAAACAACTTTCAAACTACTCATAATCATGTGGAAAGTTAACCTAAGGTGATCCATTAGGTTTGCAGACAGGACTTTTGAGTACAATCGAAATGTATACTACTTATATGTCAAAGCATTCTAATCACTGTGAAATCAACTTTTTTGTCTCTATGTGGACAGGTATGAAACAACTTTCAGACATCTCAGAATCATATGGGAAGTTAACCTAAAGTGTTTCCATTAGGTTTGCAGTAAGTGCTTTGGTGTAAAATTGAAATGTATACTATTTGTATTGTCTAAGCATTGCATGCACTGAGATAACAACTTTTTTGTGTTGATGTGTACAACCATGAAACAACTTTCAAACTACTCATAATCATTTGGGAATGTAACCTAAAGTGTTTCCATTAGGTTTGCAGTAAGTACTTTGGTTGAAAATTGAGATGTATACTACCTTAATGTCAGAACATAGTAGCACTGAGAAAGTAACTTTTTTGTCTTGATGAACTGAGGCATGAAACAACTTTAAACCTACTCATACACATGTGGGAAGTTAACCAAATGTGTTTGCATTAGGTTTGCAGTCAGGACTTTTGAGTACATTTGAAATGTATACTACTTTTATGTCAAAGCATTCTTTTCACTGTGAAATCAACTTTTTTCTCTTTATGTGCACAGGTATGAAACAACTTTCAGACATCTCAGAATTATGTGGGAAGTTAACCTAAAGTGTTTCCATTTGGTTTGCAGTAAGTGCTTTGGTGTAAAATTGAAATGTATACTATTTGTATTGTCCAAGCATTGCATGCACTGAGATAACAACTTTTTTGTGTTGATGTGTACAGCCATGAAACAACTTTCAAACTACTCATAATCATGTGGAAAGTTAACCTAAGGTGTTTCCATTAGGTTTGCAGTAAGTGCTTTGGTGTAAATTTGAAATGTATACTACTTGTATTGTAAAAGCATTGCATGCACTGAGAAAACAACTTTTTTGTCTTGATGTGCACAGGTATGAAACAACTTTCAGACATCTCAGAATCATGTGGGAAGTTAATCTAAGGTGTTTCCATTAGTTTGCAGTAAGTACTTTGGTGTAAAATTCAGATGTGTACTTCCTTAATGTCAGAGCATAGTAGTACTGAGAAAGTAACTTTTTATCCTTCATGAACTGAGGCATGAGACAACTTTAAACCTAGTCATACTCATCTGGGAAGTTAACCAAATGTGTTTGCATTAGGTTTGCAGTCAGGACTTTTGAGTACAATTGAAATGTCTACTACTTTTATGTCAAAGCATTCAATTCACTGTGAAATCAACTTTTTTGTCTCTACGTGCACAGGTATGAAACAACTTTCAGACATCTCAGAATCATGTGAGAAGTTAACCTAAAGTGTTTCCATTAGGTTTGCAGTAAGTGCTTTGGTGTAAAATTGAAATGTATACTATTTGTATTGTCTAAGCATTGCATGCACTGAGATAACAATTTTTGGGGTTGATGTGTACAGCCCTGAAACAACTTTCAAACTACTCATAATCATTTGGAAAGTTAACCTAAGGTGTTTCCATTAGGTTTACAGACAGGACTATTGAGTACAGTCGAAATGTATACTACTTATATGTCAAAGCATTCCATGCACTGTGAAATCAACTTTTTTGTCTCTATGTGCACAGGTATGAAACAACTTTCAGACATCTCAGAATCATGTGGGAAGTTACCCTAAAGTGTTTCCATTTGGTTTGCAGTAAGTGCTTTGGTGTAAAATTGAAATGTATACTATATGTATTGTAAAAGCATTGCATGCACTGAGAAAACAACTTTTTTGTCTTGATGTGCACAGGTATGAAACAACTTTCAGACATCTCAGAATCATGTGGGAAGTTAATCTAAGTTGTTTCCATTAGGTTTGCAGTAAGTACTTTGGTGTAAAATTGAATTGTATACTAATTGTGTTGTCTAAGCATTGCATTCACTGAGATAACAACTTTTTTGTGTTGATGTGTATAGCCATGGAACAACTTTCAAGCTACTCATAATCATGTGGAAAGTTAACCTACGGTGTTTCCATTAGGTTTGCAGTAAGTGATTTGGTGTAAAATTGGAATGTATACTATATGTATTGTAAATACATTGCATGCACTGAGAAAACAACTTTTTTGTCTTGATGTGCACAGGTATGAAACAACTTTCAGACATCTCAGAATCCTGTGGGAAGTTAATCTAAGTTGTTTCCATTTGGTTTGCAGTAAGTACTTTGGTGTAAAATTGAAATGTATACTATTGTATTGTCTAAGCATTATATGCACTGAGATAACAACTTTTTTGTGTTGATGTGTGCAGCCATGAAACAGCTCTCAAACTACTCATAATCATGTGGGAAGTTAACCTAAGGTGTTTCCATTAGTTTGCAGTAAGTACTTTGGTGTAAAATTGAGATGTATACTACCTTAATGTCAGAGCATAGTAGTACTGAGAAAATAACTTTTTTGTCTTGATGAACTGAGGCATGAAACAACTTTAAACCTAGTCATACTCATCTGGGAAGTTAACCAAATGTGTTTGCATTAGCTTTGCAGTCAGGACTTTTGAGTACAATTGAAATGTACACTACTTTTATGTCAAAGCATTCTATTCACTGTGAAATCAACTTTTTTGTCTTTATGTGCACAGGTATGAAACAACTTTCAGACATCTCAGAATCATGTGGGAAGTTAACCTAAAGTGTTTCCATTAGGTTTGCAGTAAGTGCTTTGGTGTAAAATTGAAATGTATACTATTTGTATTGTCTAGGCATTTCATGCACTGAGATAACAACTTTTTTGTGTTGATGTGTACAGCCATGAAACAACTTTCAAACTACTCATAATCATGTGGAAAGTTAACCTAAGGTGTTTCCATTAGGTTTGCAGACAGGACTTTTGAGTACAATCGAAATGTATACTACTTATATGTCAAAGCATTCTATTCACTGTGAAATCAACTTTTTTGTCTCTATGTGCACAGGTACGAAACAAATTTCAGACATCTCAGAATCATGTGGGAAGTTAACCTAAAGTGTTTACATTAGGTTTGCAGTAAGTGCTTTGGTGTAAAATTGAAATGTATACTATTTGTATTGTCTAGGCATTGCATGCACTGAGATAACAACTTTTTTGTGTTGATGTGTACAGCCATGAAACAACTTTCAAACTACTCATAATCATGTGGAAAGTTAACCTAAGGTGTTTCCATTAGGTTTTAGTAAGTGCTTTGGTGTAAAATTGGAATGTATACTATATGTATTGTAAATACATTGCATGCACTGAGAAAACAACTTTTTTGTCTTGATGTGCACAGGTATGAAACAACTTTCAGACATCTCAGAATCATGTGGGAAGTAAATCTAAGTTGTTTCCATTTGGTTTGCAGTAAGTACTTTGGTGTAAAATTGAAATGTATACTATTGTATTGTTAAGCATTATATGCACTGAGATAACAACTTTTTTGTGTTGATGATAACAGCCATGAAACAACTCTCAAACTACTCATAATCATGTGGGAAGTTCACCTCAGGTGTTTCCATTAGTTTGCAGTAAGTACTTTGGTGTAAAATTGAGATGTATACTACCTTAATGTCAGAGCATAGTAGTATTGAGAAAGTAACTTTTTTGTCTTGATGAACTGAGGCATGAAACAACTTTAAACCTAGTCATACTCATCTGGGAAGTTAACCAAATGTGTTTGCATTAGCTTTGCAGTAAGGACTTTTGAGTACAATTGAAATGTATACTACTTTTATGTCAAAGCATTCTATTCACTGTGAAATCAACTTTTTTGTCTTTATGTGCACAGGTATGAAACAACTTTCAGACATCTCAGAATCATGTGGGAAGTTAACCTAAAGTGTTTACATTATGTTTGCAGTTGTGCTTTGGTGTAAAATTGAAATGTATACTATTTGTATTGTCTAGGCATTGCATGCACTGAGATAACAACTTTTTTGTGTTGATGTGTACAGCCATGAAACAACTTTCAAACTACTCATAATCATGTGGAAAGTTAACCTAAGGTGATCCATTAGGTTTGCAGACAGGACTTTTGAGTACAATCGAAATGTATACTACTTATATGTCAAAGCATTCTAATCACTGTGAAATCAACTTTTTTGTCTCTATGTGGACAGGTATGAAACAACTTTCAGACATCTCAGAATCATATGGGAAGTTAACCTAAAGTGTTTCCATTAGGTTTGCAGTAAGTGCTTTGGTGTAAAATTGAAATGTATACTATTTGTATTGTCTAAGCATTGCATGCACTGAGATAACAACTTTTTTGTGTTGATGTGTACAACCATGAAACAACTTTCAAACTACTCATAATCATTTGGGAATGTAACCTAAAGTGTTTCCATTAGGTTTGCAGTAAGTACTTTGGTTGAAAATTGAGATGTATACTACCTTAATGTCAGAACATAGTAGCACTGAGAAAGTAACTTTTTTGTCTTGATGAACTGAGGCATGAAACAACTTTAAACCTGCTCATACACATGTGGGAAGTTAACCAAATGTGTTGGCATTAGGTTTGCAGTCAGGACTTTTGAGTACATTTGAAATGTATACTACTTTTATGTCAAAGCATTCTTTTCACTGTGAAATCAACTTTTTTGTCTTTATGTGCACAGGTATGAAACAACTTTCAGACATCTCAGAATCATGTGGGAAGTTAGCCTAAAGTGTTTCCATTTGGTTTGCAGTAAGTGCTTTGGTGTAAAATTGAAATGTATACTATTTGTATTGTCCAAGCATTGCATGCACTGAGATAACAACTTTTTTGTGTTGATGTGTACAGCCATGAAACAACTTTCAAACTACTCATAATCATGTGGAAAGTTAACCTAAGGTGTTTCCATTAGGTTTGCAGTAAGTGCTTTGGTGTAAATTTGAAATGTATACTACTTGTATTGTAAAAGCATTGCATGCACTGAGAAAACAACTTTTTTGTCTTGATGTGCACAGGTATGAAACAACTTTCAGACATCTCAGAATCATGTGGGAAGTTAATCTAAGTTCTTTCCATTAGGTTTGCAGTAAGTGCTTTGGTGTAAAATTGAAATTTATACTATTTGTATTCTCTAAGCATTGCATGCACTGAGATAACAACTTTTTTGTGTTGATGTGTACAGCAATGAAACAACTTTCAAACTACTCATAATCATTTCGGAATGCAACCTAAAGTGTTTCCATTAAGTTTGCAGTAAGTACTTTGGTGGAAAATTGAGATGTATACTACCTTAATGACAGAACATAGTAGCACTGAGAAAGTAACTTTTTTGCCCTGATGAACTGAGGCATGAAACAACTTTAAACCTACTCATACACATGTGGGATGTTAACCAAATGTGTTTGCATTAGGTTTGCAGTCAGGACTTTTGAGTTCAATTGAAATGTATACAACTTTTATGTCAAAGCACTCTATTCACTGTGAAATCAACTTTTTTGTCTTTATGTGCACAGGTATGAAACAAATTTCAGACATCTGAGAATCATGTGGGAAGTTAACCTCAAGTGTTTCCATTTGGTTTGCAGTAAGTGCTTTGGTGTAAAATTGAAATGTATACTATTTGTGTTGTCTAAGCATTGCATGAACTGAGATAACAACTTTTTTGTGTTGATGTGTACAGCCATGAAACAACTTTCAAACTACTTATAATCATGTGGAAAGTTAACCTAAGGTGTTTCCATTAGGTTTGCAGTAAGTGCTTTGGTGTAAAATTGAAATGTATACTATATGTATTGTAAAAGCATTGCATGCACTGAGAAAACAACTTTTTTGTCTTGATGTGCACAGGTATGAAACAACTTTCAGACATCTCAGAATCATGTGGGAAGTTAATCTAAGTTGTTTCCATTAGGTTTGCAGTAAGTACTTTGGTGTAAAATTGAAATGTGTACTATTTGTATTGTCTAAGCATTGCATGCACTCAGATAACAACTTTTTTGTGTAGATGTGTACAGCCATGAAACAACTTTCAAACTACTCATAATCATGTGGGATGTTAACCTAAGATGTTTCCATTAGTTTGCAGTAAGTACTTTGGTGTAAAATTGAGATGTATACTACCTTAATGTCAGAGCATAGTAGTACTGAGAAAATAACTTTTTTGTCTTGATGAACTGAGGCATGAAACAACGTTAAACCTAGTCATACTCATCTGGGAAGTTAACCAAATGTGTTTGCATTAGCTTTGCAGTCAGGACTTTTGAGTACAATTGAAATGTACACTACTTTTATGTCAAAGCATTCTATTCACTGTGAAATCAACTTTTTTGTCTCTATGTGCACAGGTATGAAACATCTTTCAGACATCTCAGAATCATGTGGGAAGTTAACCTAAAGTGTTTCCATTAGGATTGCAGTAAGTGCTTTGGTGTAAAATTGAAATGTATACTATTTGTATTGTCTAAGCATTGCATGCACTGAGATAACAACTTTTTTGTGTTGATGTGTACAGCCATGAAACAACTTTCAAACTACTCATAATCATGTGGAAAGTTAACCTAAGGTGTTTCCATTAGGTTTGCAGACAGGACTTTTGAGTACAATCGAAATGTATACTACTTATATGTCAAAGCATTCTATTCACTGTGAAATCAACTTTTTTGTCTCTATGTGCACAGGTATGAAACAACTTTCAGACATCTCAGAATCATGTGCGATGTTAACCTAAAGTGTTTCAATTAGGTTTCCAGTAAGTGCTTTGGTGTAAAATTGAAATGTATACTACTTTTATGTCAAAGCATTCTATTCACTGTGAAATCAACTTTTTTTTCTTTATGTGCACAGGTATGAAACAACTTTCAGACATCTCAGAATCTTGTGGGAAGTTAACCTAAAGTGTTTCCATTAGGTTTGCAGTAAGTGCTTTGGTGTAAAATTGAAATGTATACTATTTGTATTGTCTAAGCTTTGCATGCACTGAGATAACAACTTTTTTGTGTTGATGTGTACAGCCATGGAACAACTTTCAAGCTACTCATAATCATGTGGAAAGTTAACCTATGGTGTTTCCATTAGGTTTGCAGTCAGGACTTTGGTGTAAAATTGAGATGTATACTACCTTAATGTCAGAGCATAGTAGTACTGAGAAAGTAACTTTTTTGTCTTGATGAACTGAAGCATGAAACAACTTTAAACCTAGTCATACTCATCTGGGAAGTTAACCAAATGTGTTTGCATTAGCTTTGCAGTCAGGACTTTTGAGTACAATTGAAATGTATACTACTTTTATGTCAAAGCATTCTGTTCACTGTGAAATCAACTTTTTTGTCTTTATGTGCACAGGTATGAAACAACTTTCAGACATCTCAGAATCATGTGGGAAGTTAACCTAAAGTGTTTCCATGAGGTTTGCAGTAAGTGCTTTGGTGTAAAATTGAAATGTATACTATTTGTATTGTCTAACCATTGCATGCACTGAGATAACAACTTTTTTGTGTTGATGTGTACAGCCATGAAACAACTTTCAAACTACTCATAATCATGTGAAAAGTTAAGCTAAGGTGTTTCCATCAGGTTTGCAGACAGGACTTTTGAGTACAATCGAAATGTATACTACTTATATGTCAAAGCATTCTATTCACTGAGAAATCAACTTTTTTCTCTTTATGTGCACAGGTATGAAACAACTTTCAGACATCTCAGAATCATGTGGGAAGTTAATCTACGTTGTTTCCATTAGGTTTGCAGTAAGTGCTTTGGAGTAAAATTGAAATGTATACTATTTCTATTCTCTAAGCATTGCATGCACTGAGATAACAACTTTTTTGTGTTGATGTGTACAGCTATGAAACAACTTTCAAAGTACTCATAATCATTTGGGAATGTAACCTAAGGTGTTTCCATCAGTTTGCAGTAAGTACTTTGGTGTAAAATTGAGATGTATACTACCTTAATGTCAGAGCATAGTAGTACTGAGAAAGTAACTTTTTTGTCTTGATGAACTGAGGCATGAAACAACTTTAAACCTAGTCATACTCATGTGGGAAGTTAACCAACGGTGTTTCCATTAGGTTTGCAGTGAGGACTTTTGAGTACAATTGAAATGTCTACTACTTATATGTCAAAGCATTCTATTCACTGTGAAATCAACTTTTTTGTCTCTATGTGCACAGGTATGAAACAACTTTCAGACATCTCAGAATCATGTGGGAAGTAAACCTAAACTGTTTCCATTAGGTTTGCAGTAAGTGCTTTGGTGTAAAATTGAAATGTATACTACTTTTATGTCAAAGCATTCTATTCACTGTGAAATCAACTTTTTTGTCTTTATGTGCACGGGTACGAAACAACTTTCAGATATCTCAGAATCATGTGGGAAGTTAACCTAAAGTGTTTCCATTTGGTTTGCAGTAAGTGCTTTGGTGTAAAATTGAAATGTATACTATTTGTATTGTCTAAGCATTGCATGCACTGAGATAACAACTTTTTTGTGTTGATGTGTACAGCCATGAAACAACTTTCAAACTACTCATAATCATGTGGAAAGTTAACCTAAGGTGTTTCCATTAGGTTTTAGTAAGTGCTTTGGTGTAAAATTGGAATGTATACTATATGTATTGTAAATGCATTGCATGCACTGAGAAAACAACTTTTTTGTCTTGATGTGCACAGGTATGAAACAACTTTCAGACATCTCAGAATCATGTGGGAAGTTAATCTAAGTTGTTTCCATTTGGTTTGCAGTAAGTACTTTGGTGTAAAATTGAAATGTATACTATTGTATTGTCTAAGCATTACATGCACTGAGATAACAACTTTTTTGTGTTGATGTGTACAGCCATGAAACAACTTTCAAACTACTCATAATCATGTGGGATGTTAACCTAAGATGTTTCCATTAGTTTGCAGTAAGTACTTTGGTGTAAAATTGAGATGTATACTACCTTAATGTCAGAGCATAGTAGTACTGAGAAAATAACTTTTTTGTCTTGATGAACTGAGGCATGAAACAACGTTAAACCTAGTCATACTCATCTGGGAAGTTAACCAAATGTGTTTGCATTAGCTTTGCAGTCAGGACTTTTGAGTACAATTGAAATGTACACTACTTTTATGTCAAAGCATTCTATTCACTGTGAAATCAACTTTTTTGTCTCTATGTGCACAGGTATGAAACATCTTTCAGACATCTCAGAATCATGTGGGAAGTTAACCTAAAGTGTTTCCATTAGGTTTGCAGTAAGTGCTTTGGTGTAAAATTGAAATGTATACTATTTGTATTGTCTAAGCATTGCATGCACTGAGATAACAACTTTTTTGTGTTGATGTGTACAGCCATGAAACAACTTTCAAACTACTCATCATCATGTGGAAAGTTAACCTAAGGTGTTTCCATTAGGTTTGCAGACAGGACTTTTGAGTACAATCGAAATGTATACTACTTATATGTCAAAGCATTCTATTCACTGTGAAATCAACTTTTTTGTCTCTATGTGCACAAGTATGAAACAACTTTCAGACATCTCAGAATCATGTGCGAAGTTAACCTAAAGTGTTTCAATTAGGTTTCCAGTAAGTGCTTTGGTGTAAAATTGAAATGTATACTACTTTTATGTCAAAGCATTCTATTCACTGTGAAATCAACTTTTTTTTCTTTATGTGCACAGGTATGAAACAACTTTCAGACATCTCAGAATCTTGTGGGAAGTTAACCTAAAGTGTTTCCATTAGGTTTGCAGTAAGTGCTTTGGTGTAAAATTGAAATGTATACTATTTGTATTGTCTAAGCTTTGCATGCACTGAGATAACAACTTTTTTGTGTTGATGTGTACAGCCATGGAACAACTTTCAAGCTACTCATAATCATGTGGAAAGTTAACCTATGGTGTTTCCATTAGGTTTGCAGTCAGGACTTTGGTGTAAAATTGAGATGTATACTACCTTAATGTCAGAGCATAGTAGTACTGAGAAAGTAACTTTTTTGTCTTGATGAACTGAGGCATGAAACAACTTTAAACCTAGTCATACTCATGTGGGAAGTTAACCAACGGTGTTTCCATTAGGTTTGCAGTGAGGACTTTTGAGTACAATTGAAATGTCTACTACTTATATGTCAAAGCATTCTATTCACTGTGAAATCAACTTTTTTGTCTCTATGTGCACAGGTATGAAACAACTTTCAGACATCTCAGAATCATGTGGGAAGTAAACCTAAACTGTTTCCATTAGGTTTGCAGTAAGTGCTTTGGTGTAAAATTGAAATGTATACTACTTTTATGTCAAAGCATTCTATTCACTGTGAAATCAACTTTTTTGTCTTTATGTGCACGGGTACGAAACAACTTTCAGATATCTCAGAATCATGTGGGAAGTTAACCTAAAGTGTTTCCATTTGGTTTGCAGTAAGTGCTTTGGTGTAAAATTGAAATGTATACTATTTGTATTGTCTAAGCATTGCATGCACTGAGATAACAACTTTTTTGTGTTGATGTGTACAGCCATGAAACAACTTTCAAACTACTCATAATCATGTGGAAAGTTAACCTAAGGTGTTTCCATTAGGTTTTAGTAAGTGCTTTGGTGTAAAATTGGAATGTATACTATATGTATTGTAAATGCATTGCATGCACTGAGAAAACAACTTTTTTGTCTTGATGTGCACAGGTATGAAACAACTTTCAGACATCTCAGAATCATGTGGGAAGTTAATCTAAGTTGTTTCCATTTGGTTTGCAGTAAGTACTTTGGTGTAAAATTGAAATGTATACTATTGTATTGTCTAGCATTACATGCACTGAGATAACAACTTTTTTGTGTTGATGTGTACAGCCATGAAACAACTCTCAAACTACTCATAATCATGTGGGAAGTTAACCTAAGGTGTTTCCATTAGTTTGCAGTAAGTACTTTGGTGTAAAATTGAGATGTATACTACCTTAATGTCAGAGCATAGTAGTTCTGAGAAAGTAACTTTTTTGTCTTGATGAACTGAGGCATGAAACAACATTAAACCTAGTCATACTCATCTGGAAAGTTAACCTAAGGTGTTTCCATTAGGTTTGCAGTAAGTGCTTTGGTGTAAATTTGAAATGTATACTATTTCTATTGTAAAAGCATTGCATGCACTGAGAAAACAACTTTTTTGTCTTGATGTACCCAGGTATGAAACAACTTTCAGACATCTCAGAATCATGTGGGAAGTTAATCTAAGGTGTTTCCATTAGTTTGCAGTAAGTACTTTGGTGTAAAATTCAGATGTGTACTTCCTTAATGTCAGAGCGTAGTAGTACTGAGAAAGTAACTTTTTATCCTTCATGAACTGAGGCATGAGACAACTTTAAACCTAGTCATACTCATCTGGGAAGTTAACCAAATGTGTTTGCATTAGGTTTGCAGTCAGGACTTTTGAGTACAATTGAAATGTCTACTACTTTTATGTCAAAGCATTCTATTCACTGTGAAATCAACTTTTTTGTCTCTATGTGCACAGGTATGAAACAACTTTCAGACATCTCAGAATCATGTGGGAAGTAAACCTAAACTGTTTCCATTAGGTTTGCAGTAAGTGCTTTGGTGTAAAATTGAAATGTATACTACTTTTATGTCAAAGCATTCTATTCACTGTGAAATCAACTTTTTTGTCTTTATGTGCACGGGTACGAAACAACTTTCAGATATCTCAGAATCATGTGGGAAGTTAACCTAAAGTGTTTCCATTTGGTTTGCAGTAAGTGCTTTGGTGTAAAATTGAAATGTATACTATTTGTATTGTCTAAGCATTGCATGCACTGAGATAACAACTTTTTTGTGTTGATGTGTACAGCCATGAAACAACTTTCAAACTACTCATAATCATGTGGAAAGTTAACCTAAGGTGTTTCCATTAGGTTTTAGTAAGTGCTTTGGTGTAAAATTGGAATGTATACTATATGTATTGTAAATGCATTGCATGCACTGAGAAAACAACTTTTTTGTCTTGATGTGCACAGGTATGAAACAACTTTCAGACATCTCAGAATCATGTGGGAAGTTAATCTAAGTTGTTTCCATTTGGTTTGCAGTAAGTACTTTGGTGTAAAATTGAAATGTATACTATTGTATTGTCTAAGCATTACATGCACTGAGATAACAACTTTTTTCTGTTGATGTGTACAGCCATGAAACAACTCTCAAACTACTCATAATCATGTGGGAAGTTAACCTAAGGTGTTTCCATTAGTTTGCAGTAAGTACTTTGGTGTAAAATTGAGATGTATACTACCTTAATGTCAGAGCATAGTAGTTCTGAGAAAGTAACTTTTTTGTCTTGATGAACTGAGGCATGAAACAACTTTAAACCTAGTCATACTCATCTGGAAAGTTAACCTAAGGTGTTTCCATTAGGTTTGCAGTAAGTGCTTTGGTGTAAATTTGAAATGTATACTATTTCTATTGTAAAAGCATTGCATGCACTGAGAAAACAACTTTTTTGTCTTGATGTGCACAGGTATGAAACAACTTTCAGACATCTCAGAATCATGTGGGAAGTTAATCTAAGGTGTTTCCATTAGTTTGCAGTAAGTACTTTGGTGTAAAATTCAGATGTGTACTTCCTTAATGTCAGAGCGTAGTAGTACTGAGAAAGTAACTTTTTATCCTTCATGAACTGAGGCATGAGACAACTTTAAACCTAGTCATACACATCTGGGAAGTTAACCAAATGTGTTTGCATTAGGTTTGCAGTCAGGACTTTTGAGGACAATTGAAATGTCTACTACTTTTATGTCAAAGCATTCTATTCACTGTGAAATCAACTTTTTTGTCTCTATGTGCACAGGTATGAAACAACTTTCAGACATTTCAGAATCATGTGGGAAGTTAACCTAAAGTGTTTCCATTAGGTTTGCAGTAAGTGCTTTGGTGTAAAATTGAAATGTATACTATTTGTATTGTCAAAGCATTGCATGCACTGAGATAACAATTTTTGGGGTTGATGTGTACAGCCCTGAAACAACTTTCAAACTACTCATAATCATGTGGAAAGTTAACCTAAGGTGTTTCCATAAGGTTTGCAGACAGGACTTTTGAGTACAATCGAAATGTATACTACTTATATGTCAAAGCATTCTATTCACTGTAAAATCAACTTTTTTGTCTCTATGTGCACAGGTATGAAACAACTTTCAGACATCTCAGAATCATGTGCGAAGTTAACCTAAAGTGTTTCAATTAGGTTTCCAGTAAGTGCTTTGGTGTAAAATTGAAATGTATACTACTTTTATGTCAAAGCATTCTATTCACTGTGAAATCAACTTTTTTGTCTTTATGTGCACGGGTACGAAACAACTTTCAGATATCTCAGAATCATGTGGGAAGTTAACCTAAAGTGTTTCCATTTGGTTTGCAGTAAGTGCTTTGGTGTAAAATTGAAATGTATACTATTTGTATTGTCTAAGCATTGCATGCACTGAGATAACAACTTTTTTGTGTTGATGTGTACAGCCATGAAACAACTTTCAAAC
Source organism: Mobula birostris (assembly GCF_030028105.1). Classification (NCBI taxonomy): domain Eukaryota; kingdom Metazoa; phylum Chordata; class Chondrichthyes; order Myliobatiformes; family Myliobatidae; genus Mobula; species Mobula birostris. The sequence continues at coordinate 123,511 of NW_027278248.1, forward strand.
TACTCATAATCATGTGGAAAGTTAACCTAAGGTGTTTCCATTAGGTTTTAGTAAGTGCTTTGGTGTAAAATTGGAATGTATACTATATGTATTGTAAATGCATTGCATGCACTGAGAAAACAACTTTTTTGTCTTGATGTGCACAGGTATGAAACAACTTTCAGACATCTCAGAATCATGTGGGAAGTTAATCTAAGTTGTTTCCATTTGGTTTGCAGTAAGTACTTTGGTGTAAAATTGAAATGTATACTATTGTATTGTCTAAGCATTACATGCACTGAGATAACAACTTTTTTCTGTTGATGTGTACAGCCATGAAACAACTCTCAAACTACTCATAATCATGTGGGAAGTTAACCTAAGGTGTTTCCATTAGTTTGCAGTAAGTACTTTGGTGTAAAATTGAGATGTATACTACCTTAATGTCAGAGCATAGTAGTTCTGAGAAAGTAACTTTTTTGTCTTGATGAACTGAGGCATGAAACAACTTTAAACCTAGTCATACTCATCTGGAAAGTTAACCTAAGGTGTTTCCATTAGGTTTGCAGTAAGTGCTTTGGTGTAAATTTGAAATGTATACTATTTCTATTGTAAAAGCATTGCATGCACTGAGAAAACAACTTTTTTGTCTTGATGTGCACAGGTATGAAACAACTTTCAGACATCTCAGAATCATGTGGGAAGTTAATCTAAGGTGTTTCCATTAGTTTGCAGTAAGTACTTTGGTGTAAAATTCAGATGTGTACTTCCTTAATGTCAGAGCGTAGTAGTACTGAGAAAGTAACTTTTTATCCTTCATGAACTGAGGCATGAGACAACTTTAAACCTAGTCATACTCATCTGGGAAGTTAACCAAATGTGTTTGCATTAGGTTTGCAGTCAGGACTTTTGAGGACAATTGAAATGTCTACTACTTTTATGTCAAAGCATTCTATTCACTGTGAAATCAACTTTTTTGTCTCTATGTGCACAGGTATGAAACAACTTTCAGACATTTCAGAATCATGTGGGAAGTTAACCTAAAGTGTTTCCATTAGGTTTGCAGTAAGTGCTTTGGTGTAAAATTGAAATGTATACTATTTGTATTGTCAAAGCATTGCATGCACTGAGATAACAATTTTTGGGGTTGATGTGTACAGCCCTGAAACAACTTTCAAACTACTCATAATCATGTGGAAAGTTAACCTAAGGTGTTTCCATAAGGTTTGCAGACAGGACTTTTGAGTACAATCGAAATGTATACTACTTATATGTCAAAGCATTCTATTCACTGTAAAATCAACTTTTTTGTCTCTATGTGCACAGGTATGAAACAACTTTCAGACATCTCAGAATCATGTGCGAAGTTAACCTAAAGTGTTTCAATTAGGTTTCCAGTAAGTGCTTTGGTGTAAAATTGAAATGTATACTACTTTTATGTCAAAGCATTCTATTCACTGTGAAATCAACTTTTTTGTCTTTATGTGCACGGGTACGAAACAACTTTCAGATATCTCAGAATCATGTGGGAAGTTAACCTAAAGTGTTTCCATTTGGTTTGCAGTAAGTGCTTTGGTGTAAAATTGAAATGTATACTATTTGTATTGTCTAAGCATTGCATGCACTGAGATAACAACTTTTTTGTGTTGATGTGTACAGCCATGAAACAACTTTCAAACTACTCATAATCATGTGGAAAGTTAACCTAAGGTGTTTCCATTAGGTTTTAGTAAGTGCTTTGGTGTAAAATTGGAATGTATACTATATGTATTGTAAATGCATTGCATGCACTGAGAAAACAACTTTTTTGTCTTGATGTGCACAGGTATGAAACAACTTTCAGACATCTCAGAATCATGTGGGAAGTTAATCTAAGTTGTTTCCATTTGGTTTGCAGTAAGTACTTTGGTGTAAAATTGAAATGTATACTATTGTATTGTCTAAGCATTACATGCACTGAGATAACAACTTTTTTCTGTTGATGTGTACAGCCATGAAACAACTCTCAAACTACTCATAATCATGTGGGAAGTTAACCTAAGGTGTTTCCATTAGTTTGCAGTAAGTACTTTGGTGTAAAATTGAGATGTATACTACCTTAATGTCAGAGCATAGTAGTTCTGAGAAAGTAACTTTTTTGTCTTGATGAACTGAGGCATGAAACAACTTTAAACCTAGTCATACTCATCTGGAAAGTTAACCTAAGGTGTTTCCATTAGGTTTGCAGTAAGTGCTTTGGTGTAAATTTGAAATGTATACTATTTCTATTGTAAAAGCATTGCATGCACTGAGAAAACAACTTTTTTGTCTTGATGTGCACAGGTATGAAACAACTTTCAGACATCTCAGAATCATGTGGGAAGTTAATCTAAGGTGTTTCCATTAGTTTGCAGTAAGTACTTTGGTGTAAAATTCAGATGTGTACTTCCTTAATGTCAGAGCGTAGTAGTACTGAGAAAGTAACTTTTTATCCTTCATGAACTGAGGCATGAGACAACTTTAAACCTAGTCATACTCATCTGGGAAGTTAACCAAATGTGTTTGCATTAGGTTTGCAGTCAGGACTTTTGAGGACAATTGAAATGTCTACTACTTTTATGTCAAAGCATTCTATTCACTGTGAAATCAACTTTTTTGTCTCTATGTGCACAGGTATGAAACAACTTTCAGACATTTCAGAATCATGTGGGAAGTTAACCTAAAGTGTTTCCATTAGGTTTGCAGTAAGTGCTTTGGTGTAAAATTGAAATGTATACTATTTGTATTGTCAAAGCATTGCATGCACTGAGATAACAATTTTTGGGGTTGATGTGTACAGCCCTGAAACAACTTTCAAACTACTCATAATCATGTGGAAAGTTAACCTAAGGTGTTTCCATAAGGTTTGCAGACAGGACTTTTGAGTACAATCGAAATGTATACTACTTATATGTCAAAGCATTCTATTCACTGTAAAATCAACTTTTTTGTCTCTATGTGCACAGGTATGAAACAACTTTCAGACATCTCAGAATCATGTGCGAAGTTAACCTAAAGTGTTTCAATTAGGTTTCCAGTAAGTGCTTTGGTGTAAAATTGAAATGTATACTACTTTTATGTCAAAGCATTCTATTCACTGTGAAATCAACTTTTTTTTCTTTATGTGCACAGGTATGAAACAACTTTCAGACATCTCAGAATCTTGTGGGAAGTTAACCTAAAGTGTTTCCATTAGGTTTGCAGTAAGTGCTTTGGTGTAAAATTGAAATGTATACTATTTGTATTGTCTAAGCTTTGCATGCACTGAGATAACAACTTTTTTGTGTTGATGTGTACAGCCATGGAACAACTTTCAAGCTACTCATAATCATGTGGAAAGTTAACCTATGGTGTTTCCATTAGGTTTGCAGTCAGGACTTTGGTGTAAAATTGAGATGTATACTACCTTAATGTCAGAGCATAGTAGTACTGAGAAAGTAACTTTTTTGTCTTGATGAACTGAGGCATGAAACAACTTTAAACCTAGTCATACTCATCTGGGAAGTTAACCAAATGTGTTTGCATTAGCTTTGCAGTCAGGACTTTTGAGTACAATCGAAATGTATACTACTTATATGTCAAAGCATTCTATTCACTGTGAAATCAACTTTTTTGTCTCTATGTGCACAGGTATGAAACAACTTTCAGACATCTCAGAATCATGTGCGATGTTAACCTAAAGTGTTTCCATGAGGTTTGCAGTAAGTGCTTTGGTGTAAAATTGAAATGTATACTATTTGTATTGTCTAACCATTGCATGCACTGAGATAACAACTTTTTTGTGTTGATGTGTACAGCCATGAAACAACTTTCAAACTACTCATAATCATGTGGAAAGTTAAGCTAAGGTGTTTCCATCAGGTTTGCAGACAGGACTTTTGAGTACAATCGAAATGTATACTACTTATATGTCAAAGCATTCTATTCACTGAGAAATCAACTTTTTTCTCTTTATGTGCACAGGTATGAAACAACTTTCAGACATCTCAGAATCATGTGGGAAGTTAATCTACGTTGTTTCCATTAGGTTTGCAGTACGTGCTTTGGAGTAAAATTGAAATGTATACTATTTCTATTCTCTAAGCATTGCATGCACTGAGATAACAACTTTTTTGTGTTGATGTGTACAGCTATGAAACAACTTTCAAAGTACTCATAATCATTTGGGAATGTAACCTAAGGTGTTTCCATCAGTTTGCAGTAAGTACTTTGGTGTAAAATTGAGATGTATACTACCTTAATGTCAGAGCATAGTAGTACTGAGAAAGTAACTTTTTTGTCTTGATGAACTGAGGCATGAAACAACTTTAAACCTAGTCATACTCATCTGGAAAGTTAACCTAAGGTGTTTCCATTAGGTTTGCAGTAAGTGCTTTGGTGTAAATTTGAAATGTATACTATTTCTATTGTAAAAGCATTGCATGCACTGAGAAAACAACTTTTTTGTCTTGATGTGCACAGGTATGAAACAACTTTCAGACATCTCAGAATCATGTGGGAAGTTAATCTAAGGTGTTTCCATTAGTTTGCAGTAAGTACTTTGGTGTAAAATTCAGATGTGTACTTCCTTAATGTCAGAGCGCAGTAGTACTGAGAAAGTAACTTTTTATCCTTCATGAACTGAGGCATGAGACAACTTTAAACCTAGTCATACTCATCTGGGAAGTTAACCAAATGTGTTTGCATTAGGTTTGCAGTCAGGACTTTTGAGTACAATTGAAATGTCTACTACTTTTATGTCAGAGCATTCTATTCACTGTGAAATCAACTTTTTTGTCTCTATGTGCACAGGTATGAAACAACTTTCAGACATCTCAGAATCATGTGGGAAGTAAACCTAAACTGTTTCCATTAGGTTTGCAGTAAGTGTTTTGGTGTAAAATTGAAATGTATACTACTTTTATGTCAAAGCATTCTATTCACTGTGAAATCAACTTTTTTGTCTCTATGTGCACAGGTATGAAACAACTTTCAGACATCTCAGAATCATGTGGGAAGTAAACCTAAACTGTTTCCATTAGGTTTGCAGTAAGTGCTTTGGTGTAAAATTGAAATGTATACTACTTTTATGTCAAAGCATTCTATTCACTGTGAAATCAACTTTTTTGTCTTTATGTGCACGGGTACGAAACAACTTTCAGATATCTCAGAATCATGTGGGAAGTTAACCTAAAGTGTTTCCATTTGGTTTGCAGTAAGTGCTTTGGTGTAAAATTGAAATGTATACTATTTGTATTGTCTAAGCATTGCATGCACTGAGATAACAACTTTTTTGTGTTGATGTGTACAGCCATGAAACAACTTTCAAACTACTCATAATCATGTGGAAAGTTAACCTAAGGTGTTTCCATTAGGTTTTAGTAAGTGCTTTGGTGTAAAATTGGAATGTATACTATATGTATTGTAAATGCATTGCATGCACTGAGAAAACAACTTTTTTGTCTTGATGTGCACAGGTATGAAACAACTTTCAGACATCTCAGAATCATGTGGGAAGTTAATCTAAGTTGTTTCCATTTGGTTTGCAGTAAGTACTTTGGTGTAAAATTGAAATGTATACTATTGTATTGTCTAAGCATTACATGCACTGAGATAACAACTTTTTTGTGTTGATGTGTACAGCCATGAAACAACTCTCAAACTACTCATAATCATGTGGGAAGTTAACCTAAGGTGTTTCCATTAGTTTGCAGTAAGTACTTTGGTGTAAAATTGAGATGTATACTACCTTAATGTCAGAGCATAGTAGTTCTGAGAAAGTAACTTTTTTGTCTTGATGAACTGAGGCATGAAACAACATTAAACCTAGTCATACTCATCTGGAAAGTTAACCTAAGGTGTTTCCATTAGGTTTGCAGTAAGTGCTTTGGTGTAAAATTGAAATGTATACTATTTGTATTGTAAAAGCATTGCATGCACTGAGAAAACAACTTTTTTGTCTTGATGTGCACAGGTATGAAACAACTTTCAGACATCTCAGAATCATGTGGGAAGTTAATCTAAGGTGTTTCCATTAGTTTGCAGTAAGTACTTTGGTGTAAAATTCAGATGTGTACTTCCTTAATGTCAGAGCGCAGTAGTACTGAGAAAGTAACTTTTTATCCTTCATGAACTGAGGCATGAGACAACTTTAAACCTAGTCATACTCATCTGGGAAGTTAACCAAATGTGTTTGCATTAGGTTTGCAGTCAGGACTTTTGAGTACAATTGAAATGTCTACTACTTTTATGTCAGAGCATTCTATTCACTGTGAAATCAACTTTTTTGTCTCTATGTGCACAGGTATGAAACAACTTTCAGACATCTCAGAATCATGTGGGAAGTAAACCTAAACTGTTTCCATTAGGTTTGCAGTAAGTGTTTTGGTGTAAAATTGAAATGTATACTACTTTTATGTCAAAGCATTCTATTCACTGTGAAATCAACTTTTTTGTCTCTATGTGCACAGGTATGAAACAACTTTCAGACATCTCAGAATCATGTGGGAAGTAAACCTAAACTGTTTCCATTAGGTTTGCAGTAAGTGCTTTGGTGTAAAATTGAAATGTATACTACTTTTATGTCAAAGCATTCTATTCACTGTGAAATCAACTTTTTTGTCTTTATGTGCACGGGTACGAAACAACTTTCAGATATCTCAGAATCATGTGGGAAGTTAACCTAAAGTGTTTCCATTTGGTTTGCAGTAAGTGCTTTGGTGTAAAATTGAAATGTATACTATTTGTATTGTCTAAGCATTGCATGCACTGAGATAACAACTTTTTTGTGTTGATGTGTACAGCCATGAAACAACTTTCAAACTACTCATAATCATGTGGAAAGTTAACCTAAGGTGTTTCCATTAGGTTTTAGTAAGTGCTTTGGTGTAAAATTGGAATGTATACTATATGTATTGTAAATGCATTGCATGCACTGAGAAAACAACTTTTTTGTCTTGATGTGCACAGGTATGAAACAACTTTCAGACATCTCAGAATCATGTGGGAAGTTAATCTAAGTTGTTTCCATTTGGTTTGCAGTAAGTACTTTGGTGTAAAATTGAAATGTATACTATTGTATTGTCTAAGCATTACATGCACTGAGATAACAACTTTTTTGTGTTGATGTGTACAGCCATGAAACAACTCTCAAACTACTCATAATCATGTGGGAAGTTAACCTAAGGTGTTTCCATTAGTTTGCAGTAAGTACTTTGGTGTAAAATTGAGATGTATACTACCTTAATGTCAGAGCATAGTAGTTCTGAGAAAGTAACTTTTTTGTCTTGATGAACTGAGGCATGAAACAACATTAAACCTAGTCATACTCATCTGGAAAGTTAACCTAAGGTGTTTCCATTAGGTTTGCAGTAAGTGCTTTGGTGTAAATTTGAAATGTATACTATTTCTATTGTAAAAGCATTGCATGCACTGAGAAAACAACTTTTTTGTCTTGATGTGCACAGGTATGAAACAACTTTCAGACATCTCAGAATCATGTGGGAAGTTAATCTAAGGTGTTTCCATTAGTTTGCAGTAAGTACTTTGGTGTAAAATTCAGATGTGTACTTCCTTAATGTCAGAGCGCAGTAGTACTGAGAAAGTAACTTTTTATCCTTCATGAACTGAGGCATGAGACAACTTTAAACCTAGTCATACTCATCTGGGAAGTTAACCAAATGTGTTTGCATTAGGTTTGCAGTCAGGACTTTTGAGTACAATTGAAATGTCTACTACTTTTATGTCAGAGCATTCTATTCACTGTGAAATCAACTTTTTTGTCTCTATGTGCACAGGTATGAAACAACTTTCAGACATCTCAGAATCATGTGGGAAGTAAACCTAAACTGTTTCCATTAGGTTTGCAGTAAGTGCTTTGGTGTAAAATTGAAATGTATACTACTTTTATGTCAAAGCATTCTATTCACTGTGAAATCAACTTTTTTGTCTCTATGTGCACAGGTATGAAACAACTTTCAGACATCTCAGAATCATGTGGGAAGTAAACCTAAACTGTTTCCATTAGGTTTGCAGTAAGTGCTTTGGTGTCAAATTGAAATGTATACTACTTTTATGTCAAAGCATTCTATTCACTGTGAAATCAACTTTTTTGTCTTTATGTGCACGGGTACGAAACAACTTTCAGATATCTCAGAATCATGTGGGAAGTTAACCTAAAGTGTTTCCATTTGGTTTGCAGTAAGTGCTTTGGTGTAAAATTGAAATGTATACTATTTGTATTGTCTAAGCATTGCATGCACTGAGATAACAACTTTTTTGTGTTGATGTGTACAGCCATGAAACAACTTTCAAACTACTCATAATCATGTGGAAAGTTAACCTAAGGTGTTTCCATTAGGTTTTAGTAAGTGCTTTGGTGTAAAATTGGAATGTATACTATATGTATTGTAAATGCATTGCATGCACTGAGAAAACAACTTTTTTGTCTTGATGTGCACAGGTATGAAACAACTTTCAGACATCTCAGAATCATGTGGGAAGTTAATCTAAGTTGTTTCCATTTGGTTTGCAGTAAGTACTTTGGTGTAAAATTGAAATGTATACTATTGTATTGTCTAAGCATTACATGCACTGAGATAACAACTTTTTTGTGTTGATGTGTACAGCCATGAAACAACTCTCAAACTACTCATAATCATGTGGGAAGTTAACCTAAGGTGTTTCCATTAGTTTGCAGTAAGTACTTTGGTGTAAAATTGAGATGTATACTACCTTAATGTCAGAGCATAGTAGTTCTGAGAAAGTAACTTTTTTGTCTTGATGAACTGAGGCATGAAACAACATTAAACCTAGTCATACTCATCTGGAAAGTTAACCTAAGGTGTTTCCATTAGGTTTGCAGTAAGTGCTTTGGTGTAAATTTGAAATGTATACTATTTCTATTGTAAAAGCATTGCATGCACTGAGAAAACAACTTTTTTGTCTTGATGTGCACAGGTATGAAACAACTTTCAGACATCTCAGAATCATGTGGGAAGTTAATCTAAGGTGTTTCCATTAGTTTGCAGTAAGTACTTTGGTGTAAAATTCAGATGTGTACTTCCTTAATGTCAGAGCGTAGTAGTACTGAGAAAGTAACTTTTTATCCTTCATGAACTGAGGCATGAGACAACTTTAAACCTAGTCATACTCATCTGGGAAGTTAACCAAATGTGTTTGCATTAGGTTTGCAGTCAGGACTTTTGAGTACAATTGAAATGTCTACTACTTTTATGTCAAAGCATTCTATTCACTGTGAAATCAACTTTTTTGTCTCTATGTGCACAGGTATGAAACAACTTTCAGACATCTCAGAATCATGTGGGAAGTAAACCTAAACTGTTTCCATTAGGTTTGCAGTAAGTGCTTTGGTGTAAAATTGAAATGTATACTACTTTTATGTCAAAGCATTCTATTCACTGTGAAATCAACTTTTTTGTCTTTATGTGCACGGGTACGAAACAACTTTCAGATATCTCAGAATCATGTGGGAAGTTAACCTAAAGTGTTTCCATTTGGTTTGCAGTAAGTGCTTTGGTGTAAAATTGAAATGTATACTATTTGTATTGTCTAAGCATTGCATGCACTGAGATAACAACTTTTTTGTGTTGATGTGTACAGCCATGAAACAACTTTCAAACTACTCATAATCATGTGGAAAGTTAACCTAAGGTGTTTCCATTAGGTTTTAGTAAGTGCTTTGGTGTAAAATTGGAATGTATACTATATGTATTGTAAATGCATTGCATGCACTGAGAAAACAACTTTTTTGTCTTGATGTGCACAGGTATGAAACAACTTTCAGACATCTCAGAATCATGTGGGAAGTTAATCTAAGTTGTTTCCATTTGGTTTGCAGTAAGTACTTTGGTGTAAAATTGAAATGTATACTATTGTATTGTCTAAGCATTACATGCACTGAGATAACAACTTTTTTGTGTTGATGTGTACAGCCATGAAACAACTCTCAAACTACTCATAATCATGTGGGAAGTTAACCTAAGGTGTTTCCATTAGTTTGCAGTAAGTAGTTTGGTGTAAAATTGAGATGTATACTACCTTAATGTCAGAGCATAGTAGTTCTGAGAAAGTAACTTTTTTGTCTTGATGAACTGAGGCATGAAACAACTTTAAACCTAGTCATACTCATCTGGAAAGTTAACCTAAGGTGTTTCCATTAGGTTTGCAGTAAGTGCTTTGGTGTAAATTTGAAATGTATACTATTTCTATTGTAAAAGCATTGCATGCACTGAGAAAACAACTTTTTTGTCTTGATGTGCACAGGTATGAAACAACTTTCAGACATCTCAGAATCATGTGGGAAGTTAATCTAAGGTGTTTCCATTAGTTTGCAGTAAGTACTTTGGTGTAAAATTCAGATGTGTACTTCCTTAATGTCAGAGCGTAGTAGTACTGAGAAAGTAACTTTTTATCCTTCATGAACTGAGGCATGAGACAACTTTAAACCTAGTCATACTCATTTGGGAAGTTAACCAAATGTGTTTGCATTAGGTTTGCAGTCAGGACTTTTGAGTACAATTGAAATGTCTACTACTTTTATGTCAAAGCATTCTATTCACTGTGAAATAAACTTTTTTGTCTCTATGTGCACAGGTATGAAACAACTTTCAGACATTTCAGAATCATGTGGGAAGTTAACCTAAAGTGTTTCCATTATGTTTGCAGTAAGTGCTTTGGTGTAAAATTGAAATGTATACTATTTGTATTGTCAAAGCATTGCATGCACTGAGATAACAATTTTTGGGGTTGATGTGTACAGCCCTGAAACAACTTTCAAACTACTCATAATCATGTGGAAAGTTAACCTAAGGTGTTTCCATTAGGTTTGCAGACAGGACTTTTGAGTACAATCGAAATGTATACTACTTATATGTCAAAGCATTCTATTCACTGTGAAATCAACTTTTTTGTCTCTATGTGCACAGGTATGAAACAACTTTCAGACATCTCAGAATCATGTGGGAAGTTAACCTAAAGTGTTTCCATTAGGTTTGCAGTAAGTGCTTTGGTGTAAAATTGAAAAGTGTACTACTTTTATGACAAAGCATTCTATTCACTGTGAAATCAACTTTTTTGTCTTTATGTGCACAGGTATGAAACAACTTTCAGACATCTCAGAATCATGTGGGAAGTCAACCTAAAGTGTTTACATTAGGTTTGCAGTAAGTGCTTTGGTGTAAAATTGAAATGTATACTATTTGTATTGTCTAAGCTTTGCATGCACTGAGATAACAGCTTTTTTGTGTTGATGTGTACAGCTATAAAACAACTTTCAACCTACTCATAATCATTTGGGAATGTAACCTAAAGTGTTTCCATTAGGTTTGCAGTAAGTACTTTGGTTGAAAATTGAGATGTATACTACCCTAATGTCAGAACATAGTAGCACTGAGAAAGAAACTTATTTGTCTTCATGAACTGAGGCATGAAACAACTTTAAACCTACTCATACACATGTGGGAAGTTAACCAAATGTGTTTGCATTAGGTTTGCAGTCAGGACTTTTGAGTACATTTGAAATGTATACTACTTTTATGTCAAAGCATTCTATTCACTGTGAAATCAACTTTTTTGTCTTTATGTGCACAGGTATGAAAAAACTTTCAGACATCTCAGAATCATGTGGGAAGTTAACCTAAAGTGTTTCCATTTGGTTTGCAGTAAGTGCTTTGGTGTAAAATTGAAATGTATACTATTTGTATTGTCTAAGCATTGCATGTACTGAGATAACAACTTTTTTGTGTTGATGTGTACAGCCATGAAACAACTTTCAAACTACTCATAATCATGTGGAAAGTTACCCTAAGGTGTTTCCATTAGGTTTGCAGTAAGTGCTTTGGTGTAAAATTGAAATGTATACTATTTGTATTGTAAAAGCATTGCATGCACTGAGAAAACAACTTTTTTGTCTTGATCTGCACAGGTATGAAACAACTTTCAGACATCTCAGAATCATGTGGGAAGTTAATCTAAGTTGTTTCCATTAGGTTTGCAGCAAGTACTTTGGTGTAAAATTGAAATGTATACTTTTTGTATTGTCTAAGCATTGCATGCACTGAGATAACAACTTTTTTATGTTGATGTGTACAGCCATGAAACAACTTTCAAACTACTCATAATCATGTGGGAAGTTAACCAAAGGTGTTTCCATTAGTTTGCAGTAAGTACTTTTGTGTAAAATTCAGATGTGTACTTCCTTAATGTCAGAGCATAGTAGTACTGAGAACGTAACTTTTTTGTCTTGATGAACTGAGGCATGAAACAACTTTAAACCTAGGCATACTCATCTGGGAAGTTAACCAAATGTGTTTGCATTAGGTTTGCAGTCAGGACTTTTGAGTACAATTGAAATGTCTACTACTTTTATGTCAAAGCATTCTATTCACTGTGAAATCAACCTTTTTGTCTCTATGTGCACAGGTATGAAACAACTTTCAGACATCTCAGAATCATGTGGGAAGTTAACCTAAAGTATTTCCATTAGGTTTGCAGTAAGTGCTTTGGTGGAAAATTGAAATGTATACTATTTGTATTGTCTAAGCATTGCATGCACTGAGATAACAACTTTTTTGTGTTGATGTGTACAGCCATGAAACAACTTTCAAACTACTCATACACATGTGGGAAGTTAACCAAATGTGTTTGCATTAGGTTTGCAGTCAGGACTTTTGAGTACAATTGAAATGTATACTACTTTTATGTCAACGCATTCTATTCACTGTGAAATCAACTTTTTTGTCTTTATGTGCACAGCTATGAAACAACTTTCAAACATCTCAGAATCATGTGGGAAGTTAACCTAAAGTGTTTCCATTTGGTTTGCAGTAAGTGCTTTGCTGTAAAATTGAAATGTATACTATTTGTATTGTCTAAGCATTGCATGCACTGAGATAACAACTTTTTTGTGTTGATGTGTACAGCCATGAAACAACTTTCAAACTACTCATAACCATGTGGAAAGTTAACCTAAGGTGTTTCCATTAGGTTTGCAGTAAGTGCTTTGGTGTAAAATTGAAATGTATGCTATATGTATTGTAAAAGCAGTGCATGCACTGAGAAAACAACTTTTTTGTCTTGATGTGCACAGGTATGAAACAACTTTCAGACATCTCAGAATCATGTGGGAAGTTAAACTAAAGTGTTTCCATTAGCTTTACAATAAGTGCTTTGGTGTAAAATTGAAATGTATACTATTTGTATTGTCTAAGCATTGCATGCACTGAGATAACAACTTTTTTGAGTTGATGTGTACAGCCATGAAACAACTTTCAAACTACTCATAATCATGTGGGAAGTTAACCTAAGGTGTTTCCATTAGGTTTGCAGTAAGTACTTTGGTGTAAAATTGAAATGTATACTACTTTTATGTCAAAGCATTGTATTCACTGTGAAATCAACTTTTTTGTCTTGATGTGCACAGGTATGAAACAACTTTCAGACATCTCAGAATCATGTGGGAAGTTAACCTAAGGTATTTCCATTCGGTTTGCAGATAGTGCTTTGGAGTAAAATTGAAATGTATACTATTTGTATTGTCTAAGCATTGCAAGCACTGAGATAACAACTTTTTTGTGTTGATGTGTACAGCTATGAAACAACTTTCAAAGTACTCATAATCATTTGGGAATGTAACCTAAAGTGTTTCCATTAGGTTTGCAGTAAGTACTTTGGTGGAAAATTGAGATGTATACTACCTTAATGTCAGAAAATAGTAGCACTGAGAAAGTAACTTTTTTGTCTTGATGAACTGAGGCTTGAAACAACTTTAAACCTACTCATACACATGTGGGAAGTTAACCAAATGTGTTTGCATTAGGTTTGCAGTCAGGACTTTTGAGTACATTTGAAATGTATACTACTTTAATGTCAAAGCATTCTATTCACTGTGCAATCAACTTTTTTGTCTTTATGTGCACAGGTATGAAACAACTTTCAGACATCTCAGAATCAAGTGGGAAGTTAGCCTAAAGTGTTTCCATTTGGTTTGCAGTAAGTGCTTTGGTGTAAAATTGAAATGTATACCATTTGTATAGTCTAAGCATTGCATGCACTGAGATAACAGCTTTTTTGTGTTGATGTGTACAGCCATGAAACAACTTTCAAACTACTCATAATCATGTGGAAAGTTAACCTAAGGTGTTTCCATTAGGTTTGCAGGCAGGACTTTTGAGTACAATCGAAATGTATACTCCTTATATGTCAAAGCATTCTATTCACTGCGAAATCAACTTTTTTGTCTCTATGTGCACAGGTATGAGACAACTTTCAAACATCTCAGAATCATGTGGGAAGTTAACCTAAAGTGTTTCCATTTGGTTTGCAGTAAGTGCTTTGCTGTAAAATTGAAATGTATACTATTTGTATTGTCTAAGCATTGCATGCACTGAGATAACAACTTTTTTGTGTTGATGTGTACAGCCATGAAACAACTTTCAAACTACTCATAACCATGTGGAAAGTTAACCTAAGGTGTTTCCATTAGGTTTGCAGTAAGTGCTTTGGTGTAAAATTGAAATGTATGCTATATGTATTGTAAAAGCAGTGCATGCACTGAGAAAACAACTTTTTTGTCTTGATGTGCACAGGTATGAAACAACTTTCAGACATCTCAGAATCATGTGGGAAGTTAAACTAAAGTGTTTCCATTAGCTTTACAATAAGTGCTTTGGTGTAAAATTGAAATGTATACTATTTGTATTGTCTAAGCATTGCATGCACTGAGATAACAACTTTTTTGAGTTGATGTGTACAGCCATGAAACAACTTTCAAACTACTCATAATCATGTGGGAAGTTAACCTAAGGTGTTTCCATTAGGTTTGCAGTAAGTACTTTGGTGTAAAATTGAAATGTATACTACTTTTATGTCAAAGCATTGTATTCACTGTGAAATCAACTTTTTTGTCTTGATGTGCACAGGTATGAAACAACTTTCAGACATCTCAGAATCATGTGGGAAGTTAACCTAAGGTATTTCCATTCGGTTTGCAGATAGTGCTTTGGAGTAAAATTGAAATGTATACTATTTGTATTGTCTAAGCATTGCAAGCACTGAGATAACAACTTTTTTGTGTTGATGTGTACAGCTATGAAACAACTTTCAAAGTACTCATAATCATTTGGGAATGTAACCTAAAGTGTTTCCATTAGGTTTGCAGTAAGTACTTTGGTGGAAAATTGAGATGTATACTACCTTAATGTCAGAAAATAGTAGCACTGAGAAAGTAACTTTTTTGTCTTGATGAACTGAGGCTTGAAACAACTTTAAACCTACTCATACACATGTGGGAAGTTAACCAAATGTGTTTGCATTAGGTTTGCAGTCAGGACTTTTGAGTACATTTGAAATGTATACTACTTTAATGTCAAAGCATTCTATTCACTGTGCAATCAACTTTTTTGTCTTTATGTGCACAGGTATGAAACAACTTTCAGACATCTCAGAATCAAGTGGGAAGTTAGCCTAAAGTGTTTCCATTTGGTTTGCAGTAAGTGCTTTGGTGTAAAATTGAAATGTATACCATTTGTATAGTCTAAGCATTGCATGCACTGAGATAACAGCTTTTTTGTGTTGATGTGTACAGCCATGAAACAACTTTCAAACTACTCATAATCATGTGGAAAGTTAACCTAAGGTGTTTCCATTAGGTTTGCAGGCAGGACTTTTGAGTACAATCGAAATGTATACTCCTTATATGTCAAAGCATTCTATTCACTGCGAAATCAACTTTTTTGTCTCTATGTGCACAGGTATGAGACAACTTTCAGACATCTCAGAATCATGTGGGAAGTTAACCTAAAGTGTTTCCATTAGGTTTGCAGTAAGTGCTTTGGTGTAAAATTGAAATGTATACTATTTGTATTGTCTAAGCATTGCATGCACAGAGATAACAACTTGTTTGTGTTAATGTGTACAGCCATGAAACAACTTTCAAACTACTCATAATCATGTGGAAAGTTAACCTAAGGTGTTTCCATTAGGTTTGCAGACAGGACTTTTGAGTACAATCGAAATGTATACTACTTATATGTCAAAGCATTCTGTTCACTGTGAAATCAACTTTTTTGTCTTTATATGCACAGGTATGAAACAACTTTCAGACATCTCAGAATCATGTGGGAAGTTAACCTAAAGTGTTTCCATTAGGTTTGCAGTAAGTGCTTTGGTGTAAAATTGAAATGTATACTATTTGTATTGTCTAAGCATTGCATGCACTGAGATAACAACTTTTTTGTGTTGATGTGTACAGCCATGGAACAACTTTCAAGCTACTCATTATCATGTGGAAAGTTAACCTATGGTGTTTCCATTAGGTTTGCAGTCAGGACTTTTGAGTACAATTGAAATGGAAACTACATTTATGTCAAAGCATTCTATTCACTGAGAAATCAACTTTTTTCTCTTTATGTGCACAGGTATGAAACAACTTTCAGACATCTCAGAATCATGTGGGAAGTTAACCTAAAGTGTTTCCATTAGGTTTGCAGTAAGTACTTTGGTGGAAAATTGAGATGTATACTACCTTAATGTCAGAACATAGTAGCACTGAGAAATTAACTTTTTTGTCTTGATGAACTGATGCATGAACCAACTTTAAACCTACTCATACACATGTGGGAAGTTAACCAAATTTGTTTGCATTAGGTTTGCAGTCAGGACTTTTGAGTACATTTGAAATGTATACTACTTTAATGTCAAAACATTCTATTCACTGTGAAATCAACTTTTTTGTCTTTATGTGCACAGGTATGAAACAACTTTCAGACATCTCAGAATCAAGTGGGAAGTTAGCCTAAAGTGTTTCCATTTCGTTTGCAGTAAGTGCTTTGGTGTAAAATTGAAATGTATACTATTTGTATTGTCTAAGCATTGCATGCACTGAGATAACAACTTTTTTGTGTTGATGTGTAAAGCCATGAAACAACTTTCAAACTACTCATAATCGTGTGGAAAAATAACCTAAGGTGTTTCCATTAGGTTTGCAGTAAGTGCTTTGGTGTAAAATTGAAATGTATACTATATGTATTGTAAAAGCATTGCATGCACTGAGAAAACAACTTTTTTGTCTTGATGTGCACAGGTATGAAACAACTTTCAGACATCTCAGAATCATGTGGGAAGTTAATCTAAGTTGTTTCCATTAGTTTTGCAGCAAGTACTTTGGTGTAAAATTGAAATGTATCCTATTTGTATTGTCTAAGCATTGCATGCACTGAGACAACAACTTTTTTGTGTTGATCTGTACAGCCATGAAACAACTTTCAAACTACTCATAATCATGTGTGAAGTTAACCTAAGGTGTTTCCATTAGTTTGCAGTAAGTACTTTGGTGTAAAATTCAGATATGTACTTCCTTAATTTCAGAGCATAGTAGTTCTGAGAAAGTAACATTTTTTTCTTGATGAACTGAGGCATGAAACAACTTTAAACCTAGTCATACTCATCTGGGAAGTTAACCAAATGTGTTTGCATTAGGTTTGCAGTCAGGACTTTTGAGTACAATTGAAATGTCTACTACTTTTTTGTCAAAGCATTCTATTCACTGTGAAATCAACTTTTTTGTCTTTATGTGCACAGGTATGAAACAACTTTCAGACATCTCAGAATCATGTGGGAAGTTAACCTAAAGTGTTTCTATTAGGTTTGCAGTAAGTGCTTTGGTGTAAAATTGAAATGTATACTATTTGTATTGTCTAAGCATTGCATGCACTGAGATAACAACTTTTTTGTGTTGATGTGTACAGCCATGAAACAACCTTCAAACTACTCATAATCATGTGGAAAGTTAACCTAAGGTGTTTCCATTAGGTTTGCAGACAGGACTTTTGAGTACAATCGAAATGTATACTACTTATATGTCAATCCATTCTATTCACTGTGAAATCAACTTTTTTGTCTCTATGTGCACAGCTATGAAACAACTTTCAGACATCTCAGAATCATGTGGGAAGTTAACCTAAAGTGTTTCCATTAGGTTTGCAGTAAGTGCTTTGGTGTAAAATTGAACTGTATACTACTTTTATGTCAAAGCATTCTATTCACTGTGAAATCAACTTTTTTGTCTTTATGTGCACGGGTATGAAACAACTTTCAGACATCTCAGAATCATGTGGGAAGTTAACCTAAAGTGTTTCCATTAGGTTTCCAATAAGTGCTTTGGTGTAAAATTGAAGTGTATACTATTTGTATTCTCTAAGCATTGCATGCACTGAGATAACAACTTTTTTGTGTTGATGTGTAAAGCCATGAAACAACTTTCAAACTACTCATAATCATGTGGAAAGTTAACCTAAGGAGTTTCCATTAGGTTTGCAGTAAATGCTTTGGTGTAAAATTGAAATGTATACTATATGTATTGTAAAAGCATTGCATGCATTGAGATAACAACTTTTTTGTGTTGATGTGCACAGCCATGAAACAACTTTCAAACTACTCATAATCATGTGGGAAGTTAACCTAAGGTGTTTCCATTAGTTTGCAGTAAGTACTTTGGTGTAAAATTGAGATGTATACTACTTTTATGTCAAAGCATTGTATTCACTGTGAAATCAACTTTTTTGTCTTTATGTGCACAGGTATGAAACAACTTTCAGACATCTCAGAATCATGTGGGAAGTTAACCTAAGGTATTTCCATTCGGTTTGCAGATAGTGCTTTGGAGTAAAATTGAAATGTATACTATTTGTATTGTCTAAGCATTGCAAGCACTGAGATAACAACTTTTTTGTGTTGATGTGTACAGCTATGAAACAACTTTCAAAGTACTCATAATCATTTTGGAATGTAACCTAAAGTGTTTCCATTAGGTTTGCAGTAACTACTTTGGTGGAAAATTGAGTTGTATACTACCTTAATGTCAGAACATAGTAGCACTGAGAAAGTAACTTTTTTGTCTTGATGAACTGAGGCTTGAAACAACTTTAAACCTACTCATACACATGTGGGAAGTTAACCAAATGTGTTTGCATTAGGTTTGCAGTCAGGACTTTTGAGTACATTTGAAATGTATACTACTTTAATGTCAAAGCATTCTATTCACTGTGAAATCAACTTTTTTGTCTTTATGTGCACAGGTATGAAACAACTTTCAGACATCTCAGAATCCAGTGGGAAGTTAGCCTAAAGTGTTTCCATTTGGTTTGCAGTAAGTGCTTTGGTGTAAAATTGAAATGTATACCATTTGTATTGTCTAAGCATTGCATGCACTGAGATAACAACTTTTTTGTGTTGATGTGTAAAGCCACGAAACAACTTTCAAACTACTCATTATCATGTGGAAAGTTAACCTAAGGTGTTTCCATTAGGTTTGCAGTAAGTGCTTTGGTGTAAAATTGAAATGTATACTATATGAATTGTAAAAGCATTGCATGCACTGAGATAACAACTTTTTTGTGTTGATGTGTACAGCCATGAAACAACTTTCAAACTACTCATAATCATGTGGAAAGTTAACCTAAGGTGTTTCCATTAGGTTTGCAGGCAGGACTTTTGAGTACAATCGAAATGTATACTCCTTATATGTCAAAGCATTCTATTCACTGCGAAATCAACTTTTTTGTCTCTATGTGCACAGGTATGAGACAACTTTCAGACATCTCAGAATCATGTGGGAAGTTAACCTAAAGTGTTTCCATTAGGTTTGCAGTAAGTGCTTTGGTGTAAAATTGAAATGTATGCTATTTGTATTGTCTAAGCATTGCATGCGCAGAGATAACAACTTTTTTGTGTTGATGTGTACAGCCATGAAACAACTTTCAAACTACTCATAATCATGTGGAAAGTTAACCTAAGGTGTTTCCATTAGGTTTGCAGACAGGACTTTTGAGTACAATCGAAATGTATACTACTTATATGTCAAAGCATTCTATTCACTGCGAAACCAACTTTTTTGTCTCTATGTGCACAGGTATGAAACAACTTTCAGACATCTCAGAATCATGTGTGAAGTTAACCTTATGTGTTTCCATTAGGTTTGCAGTAAGTGCTTTGGTGTAAAATTGAAATGTATACTACTTTTATGTCAAAGCATTCTATTCACTGTGAAATCAACTTTTTTGTCTTTATGTGCACAGGTATGAAACAACTTTCAGACATCTCAGAATCATGTGGGAAGTTAACCTAAAGTGTTTCCATTAGGTTTGCAGTAAGTGCTTTGGTGTAAAATTGAAATGTATACTATTTGTATTGTCTAAGCATTGCATGCACAGAGATAACAACTTTTTTGTGTTGATGTGTACAGCCATGAAACAACTTTCAAACTACTCATAATCATTTGGGAATGTTACCTAAAGTGTTTCCATTAGGTTTGCAGTAAGTACTTTGGTGGAAAATTGAGATATATACTACCTTATAGTCAGAACATAGTAGCACTGAGAAAGTAACTTTTTTGTCTTGATGAACTGAGGCATGAAACAACTTTAAACCTACTCATACACATGTGGGAAGTTAACCAAATGTGTTTGCATTAGGTTTGCAGTCAGGACTTTTGAGTACAATTGAAATGTATACTACTTTTATGTCAACGCATTCTATTCACTGTGAAATCAACTTTTTTGTCTTTATGTGCACAGCTATGAAACAACTTTCAAACATCTCAGAATCATGTGGGAAGTTAACCTAAAGTGTTTCCATTTGGTTTGCAGTAAGTGCTTTGCTGTAAAATTGAAATGTATACTATTTGTATTGTCTAAGCATTGCATGCACTGAGATAACAACTTTTTTGTGTTGATGTGTACAGCCATGAAACAACTTTCAAACTACTCATAATCATGTGGAAAGTTAACCTAAGGTGTTTCCATTAGGTTTGCAGTAAGTGCTTTGGTGTAAAATTGAAATGTATACTACTTTTATGTCAAAGCATTCTATTCACTGTGAAATCAACTTTTTTGTCTTTATGTGCACGGGTACGAAACAACTTTCAGATATCTCAGAATCATGTGGGAAGTTAACCTAAAGTGTTTCCATTTGGTTTGCAGTAAGTGCTTTGGTGTAAAATTGAAATGTATACTATTTGTATTGTCTAAGCATTGCATGCACTGAGATAACAACTTTTTTGTGTTGATGTGTACAGCCATGAAACAACTTTCAAACTACTCATAATCATGTGGAAAGTTAACCTAAGGTGTTTCCATTAGGTTTTAGTAAGTGCTTTGGTGTAAAATTGGAATGTATACTATATGTATTGTAAATGCATTGCATGCACTGAGAAAACAACTTTTTTGTCTTGATGTGCACAGGTATGAAACAACTTTCAGACATCTCAGAATCATGTGGGAAGTTAATCTAAGTTGTTTCCATTTGGTTTGCAGTAAGTACTTTGGTGTAAAATTGAAATGTATACTATTGTATTGTCTAAGCATTACATGCACTGAGATAACAACTTTTTTGTGTTGATGTGTACAGCCATGAAACAACTCTCAAACTACTCATAATCATGTGGGAAGTTAACCTAAGGTGTTTCCATTAGTTTGCAGTAAGTAGTTTGGTGTAAAATTGAGATGTATACTACCTTAATGTCAGAGCATAGTAGTTCTGAGAAAGTAACTTTTTTGTCTTGATGAACTGAGGCATGAAACAACTTTAAACCTAGTCATACTCATCTGGAAAGTTAACCTAAGGTGTTTCCATTAGGTTTGCAGTAAGTGCTTTGGTGTAAATTTGAAATGTATACTATTTCTATTGTAAAAGCATTGCATGCACTGAGAAAACAACTTTTTTGTCTTGATGTGCACAGGTATGAAACAACTTTCAGACATCTCAGAATCATGTGGGAAGTTAATCTAAGGTGTTTCCATTAGTTTGCAGTAAGTACTTTGGTGTAAAATTCAGATGTGTACTTCCTTAATGTCAGAGCGTAGTAGTACTGAGAAAGTAACTTTTTATCCTTCATGAACTGAGGCATGAGACAACTTTAAACCTAGTCATACTCATTTGGGAAGTTAACCAAATGTGTTTGCATTAGGTTTGCAGTCAGGACTTTTGAGTACAATTGAAATGTCTACTACTTTTATGTCAAAGCATTCTATTCACTGTGAAATCAACTTTTTTGTCTTTATGTGCACGGGTATGAAACAACTTTCAGACATCTCAGAATCATGTGGGAAGTTAACCTAAAGTGTTTCCATTAGGTTTCCAATAAGTGCTTTGGTGTAAAATTGAAGTGTATACTATTTGTATTCTCTAAGCATTGCATGCACTGAGATAACAACTTTTTTGTGTTGATGTGTAAAGCCATGAAACAACTTTCAAACTACTCATAATCATGTGGAAAGTTAACCTAAGGAGTTTCCATTAGGTTTGCAGTAAATGCTTTGGTGTAAAATTGAAATGTATACTATATGTATTGTAAAAGCATTGCATGCATTGAGATAACAACTTTTTTGTGTTGATGTGCACAGCCATGAAACAACTTTCAAACTACTCATAATCATGTGGGAAGTTAACCTAAGGTGTTTCCATTAGTTTGCAGTAAGTACTTTGGTGTAAAATTGAGATGTATACTACTTTTATGTCAAAGCATTGTATTCACTGTGAAATCAACTTTTTTGTCTTTATGTGCACAGGTATGAAACAACTTTCAGACATCTCAGAATCATGTGGGAAGTTAACCTAAGGTATTTCCATTCGGTTTGCAGATAGTGCTTTGGAGTAAAATTGAAATGTATACTATTTGTATTGTCTAAGCATTGCAAGCACTGAGATAACAACTTTTTTGTGTTGATGTGTACAGCTATGAAACAACTTTCAAAGTACTCATAATCATTTTGGAATGTAACCTAAAGTGTTTCCATTAGGTTTGCAGTAACTACTTTGGTGGAAAATTGAGTTGTATACTACCTTAATGTCAGAACATAGTAGCACTGAGAAAGTAACTTTTTTGTCTTGATGAACTGAGGCTTGAAACAACTTTAAACCTACTCATACACATGTGGGAAGTTAACCAAATGTGTTTGCATTAGGTTTGCAGTCAGGACTTTTGAGTACATTTGAAATGTATACTACTTTAATGTCAAAGCATTCTATTCACTGTGAAATCAACTTTTTTGTCTTTATGTGCACAGGTATGAAACAACTTTCAGACATCTCAGAATCCAGTGGGAAGTTAGCCTAAAGTGTTTCCATTTGGTTTGCAGTAAGTGCTTTGGTGTAAAATTGAAATGTATACCATTTGTATTGTCTAAGCATTGCATGCACTGAGATAACAACTTTTTTGTGTTGATGTGTAAAGCCACGAAACAACTTTCAAACTACTCATTATCATGTGGAAAGTTAACCTAAGGTGTTTCCATTAGGTTTGCAGTAAGTGCTTTGGTGTAAAATTGAAATGTATACTATATGAATTGTAAAAGCATTGCATGCACTGAGATAACAACTTTTTTGTGTTGATGTGTACAGCCATGAAACAACTTTCAAACTACTCATAATCATGTGGAAAGTTAACCTAAGGTGTTTCCATTAGGTTTGCAGGCAGGACTTTTGAGTACAATCGAAATGTATACTCCTTATATGTCAAAGCATTCTATTCACTGCGAAATCAACTTTTTTGTCTCTATGTGCACAGGTATGAGACAACTTTCAGACATCTCAGAATCATGTGGGAAGTTAACCTAAAGTGTTTCCATTAGGTTTGCAGTAAGTGCTTTGGTGTAAAATTGAAATGTATGCTATTTGTATTGTCTAAGCATTGCATGCGCAGAGATAACAACTTTTTTGTGTTGATGTGTACAGCCATGAAACAACTTTCAAACTACTCATAATCATGTGGAAAGTTAACCTAAGGTGTTTCCATTAGGTTTGCAGACAGGACTTTTGAGTACAATCGAAATGTATACTACTTATATGTCAAAGCATTCTATTCACTGCGAAACCAACTTTTTTGTCTCTATGTGCACAGGTATGAAACAACTTTCAGACATCTCAGAATCATGTGTGAAGTTAACCTTATGTGTTTCCATTAGGTTTGCAGTAAGTGCTTTGGTGTAAAATTGAAATGTATACTACTTTTATGTCAAAGCATTCTATTCACTGTGAAATCAACTTTTTTGTCTTTATGTGCACAGGTATGAAACAACTTTCAGACATCTCAGAATCATGTGGGAAGTTAACCTAAAGTGTTTCCATTAGGTTTGCAGTAAGTGCTTTGGTGTAAAATTGAAATGTATACTATTTGTATTGTCTAAGCATTGCATGCACAGAGATAACAACTTTTTTGTGTTGATGTGTACAGCCATGAAACAACTTTCAAACTACTCATAATCATTTGGGAATGTTACCTAAAGTGTTTCCATTAGGTTTGCAGTAAGTACTTTGGTGGAAAATTGAGATATATACTACCTTATAGTCAGAACATAGTAGCACTGAGAAAGTAACTTTTTTGTCTTGATGAACTGAGGCATGAAACAACTTTAAACCTACTCATACACATGTGGGAAGTTAACCAAATGTGTTTGCATTAGGTTTGCAGTCAGGACTTTTGAGTACAATTGAAATGTATACTACTTTTATGTCAACGCATTCTATTCACTGTGAAATCAACTTTTTTGTCTTTATGTGCACAGCTATGAAACAACTTTCAAACATCTCAGAATCATGTGGGAAGTTAACCTAAAGTGTTTCCATTTGGTTTGCAGTAAGTGCTTTGCTGTAAAATTGAAATGTATACTATTTGTATTGTCTAAGCATTGCATGCACTGAGATAACAACTTTTTTGTGTTGATGTGTACAGCCATGAAACAACTTTCAAACTACTCATAATCATGTGGAAAGTTAACCTAAGGTGTTTCCATTAGGTTTGCAGTAAGTGCTTTGGTGTAAAATTGAAATGTATACTACTTTTATGTCAAAGCATTCTATTCACTGTGAAATCAACTTTTTTGTCTTTATGTGCACGGGTACGAAACAACTTTCAGATATCTCAGAATCATGTGGGAAGTTAACCTAAAGTGTTTCCATTTGGTTTGCAGTAAGTGCTTTGGTGTAAAATTGAAATGTATACTATTTGTATTGTCTAAGCATTGCATGCACTGAGATAACAACTTTTTTGTGTTGATGTGTACAGCCATGAAACAACTTTCAAACTACTCATAATCATGTGGAAAGTTAACCTAAGGTGTTTCCATTAGGTTTTAGTAAGTGCTTTGGTGTAAAATTGGAATGTATACTATATGTATTGTAAATGCATTGCATGCACTGAGAAAACAACTTTTTTGTCTTGATGTGCACAGGTATGAAACAACTTTCAGACATCTCAGAATCATGTGGGAAGTTAATCTAAGTTGTTTCCATTTGGTTTGCAGTAAGTACTTTGGTGTAAAATTGAAATGTATACTATTGTATTGTCTAAGCATTACATGCACTGAGATAACAACTTTTTTGTGTTGATGTGTACAGCCATGAAACAACTCTCAAACTACTCATAATCATGTGGGAAGTTAACCTAAGGTGTTTCCATTAGTTTGCAGTAAGTACTTTGGTGTAAAATTGAGATGTATACTACCTTAATGTCAGAGCATAGTAGTTCTGAGAAAGTAACTTTTTTGTCTTGATGAACTGAGGCATGAAACAACTTTAAACCTAGTCATACTCATCTGGAAAGTTAACCTAAGGTGTTTCCATTAGGTTTGCAGTAAGTGCTTTGGTGTAAATTTGAAATGTATACTATTTCTATTGTAAAAGCATTGCATGCACTGAGAAAACAACTTTTTTGTCTTGATGTGCACAGGTATGAAACAACTTTCAGACATCTCAGAATCATGTGGGAAGTTAATCTAAGGTGTTTCCATTAGTTTGCAGTAAGTACTTTGGTGTAAAATTCAGATGTGTACTTCCTTAATGTCAGAGCGTAGTAGTACTGAGAAAGTAACTTTTTATCCTTCATGAACTGAGGCATGAGACAACTTTAAACCTAGTCATACTCATTTGGGAAGTTAACCAAATGTGTTTGCATTAGGTTTGCAGTCAGGACTTTTGAGTACAATTGAAATGTCTACTACTTTTATGTCAAAGCATTCTATTCACTGTGAAATCAACTTTTTTGTCTCTATGTGCACAGGTATGAAACAACTTTCAGACATTTCAGAATCATGTGGGAAGTTAACCTAAAGTGTTTCCATTATGTTTGCAGTAAGTGCTTTGGTGTAAAATTGAAATGTATACTATTTGTATTGTCAAAGCATTGCATGCACTGAGATAACAATTTTTGGGGTTGATGTGTACAGCCCTGAAACAACTTTCAAACTACTCATAATCATGTGGAAAGTTAACCTAAGGTGTTTCCATTAGGTTTGCAGACAGGACTTTTGAGTACAATCGAAATGTATACTACTTATATGTCAAAGCATTCTATTCACTGTGAAATCAACTTTTTTGTCTCTATGTGCACAGGTATGAAACAACTTTCAGACATCTCAGAATCATGTGGGAAGTTAACCTAAAGTGTTTCCATTAGGTTTGCAGTAAGTGCTTTGGTGTAAAATTGAAAAGTGTACTACTTTTATGACAAAGCATTCTATTCACTGTGAAATCAACTTTTTTGTCTTTATGTGCACAGGTATGAAACAACTTTCAGACATCTCAGAATCATGTGGGAAGTCAACCTAAAGTGTTTACATTAGGTTTGCAGTAAGTGCTTTGGTGTAAAATTGAAATGTATACTATTTGTATTGTCTAAGCTTTGCATGCACTGAGATAACAGCTTTTTTGTGTTGATGTGTACAGCTATAAAACAACTTTCAACCTACTCATAATCATTTGGGAATGTAACCTAAAGTGTTTCCATTAGGTTTGCAGTAAGTACTTTGGTTGAAAATTGAGATGTATACTACCCTAATGTCAGAACATAGTAGCACTGAGAAAGAAACTTATTTGTCTTCATGAACTGAGGCATGAAACAACTTTAAACCTACTCATACACATGTGGGAAGTTAACCAAATGTGTTTGCATTAGGTTTGCAGTCAGGACTTTTGAGTACATTTGAAATGTATACTACTTTTATGTCAAAGCATTCTATTCACTGTGAAATCAACTTTTTTGTCTTTATGTGCACAGGTATGAAAAAACTTTCAGACATCTCAGAATCATGTGGGAAGTTAACCTAAAGTGTTTCCATTTGGTTTGCAGTAAGTGCTTTGGTGTAAAATTGAAATGTATACTATTTGTATTGTCTAAGCATTGCATGTACTGAGATAACAACTTTTTTGTGTTGATGTGTACAGCCATGAAACAACTTTCAAACTACTCATAATCATGTGGAAAGTTACCCTAAGGTGTTTCCATTAGGTTTGCAGTAAGTGCTTTGGTGTAAAATTGAAATGTATACTATTTGTATTGTAAAAGCATTGCATGCACTGAGAAAACAACTTTTTTGTCTTGATCTGCACAGGTATGAAACAACTTTCAGACATCTCAGAATCATGTGGGAAGTTAATCTAAGTTGTTTCCATTAGGTTTGCAGCAAGTACTTTGGTGTAAAATTGAAATGTATACTTTTTGTATTGTCTAAGCATTGCATGCACTGAGATAACAACTTTTTTATGTTGATGTGTACAGCCATGAAACAACTTTCAAACTACTCATAATCATGTGGGAAGTTAACCAAAGGTGTTTCCATTAGTTTGCAGTAAGTACTTTTGTGTAAAATTCAGATGTGTACTTCCTTAATGTCAGAGCATAGTAGTACTGAGAACGTAACTTTTTTGTCTTGATGAACTGAGGCATGAAACAACTTTAAACCTAGGCATACTCATCTGGGAAGTTAACCAAATGTGTTTGCATTAGGTTTGCAGTCAGGACTTTTGAGTACAATTGAAATGTCTACTACTTTTATGTCAAAGCATTCTATTCACTGTGAAATCAACCTTTTTGTCTCTATGTGCACAGGTATGAAACAACTTTCAGACATCTCAGAATCATGTGGGAAGTTAACCTAAAGTATTTCCATTAGGTTTGCAGTAAGTGCTTTGGTGGAAAATTGAAATGTATACTATTTGTATTGTCTAAGCATTGCATGCACTGAGATAACAACTTTTTTGTGTTGATGTGTACAGCCATGAAACAACTTTCAAACTACTCATACACATGTGGGAAGTTAACCAAATGTGTTTGCATTAGGTTTGCAGTCAGGACTTTTGAGTACAATTGAAATGTATACTACTTTTATGTCAACGCATTCTATTCACTGTGAAATCAACTTTTTTGTCTTTATGTGCACAGCTATGAAACAACTTTCAAACATCTCAGAATCATGTGGGAAGTTAACCTAAAGTGTTTCCATTTGGTTTGCAGTAAGTGCTTTGCTGTAAAATTGAAATGTATACTATTTGTATTGTCTAAGCATTGCATGCACTGAGATAACAACTTTTTTGTGTTGATGTGTACAGCCATGAAACAACTTTCAAACTACTCATAACCATGTGGAAAGTTAACCTAAGGTGTTTCCATTAGGTTTGCAGTAAGTGCTTTGGTGTAAAATTGAAATGTATGCTATATGTATTGTAAAAGCAGTGCATGCACTGAGAAAACAACTTTTTTGTCTTGATGTGCACAGGTATGAAACAACTTTCAGACATCTCAGAATCATGTGGGAAGTTAAACTAAAGTGTTTCCATTAGCTTTACAATAAGTGCTTTGGTGTAAAATTGAAATGTATACTATTTGTATTGTCTAAGCATTGCATGCACTGAGATAACAACTTTTTTGAGTTGATGTGTACAGCCATGAAACAACTTTCAAACTACTCATAATCATGTGGGAAGTTAACCTAAGGTGTTTCCATTAGGTTTGCAGTAAGTACTTTGGTGTAAAATTGAAATGTATACTACTTTTATGTCAAAGCATTGTATTCACTGTGAAATCAACTTTTTTGTCTTGATGTGCACAGGTATGAAACAACTTTCAGACATCTCAGAATCATGTGGGAAGTTAACCTAAGGTATTTCCATTCGGTTTGCAGATAGTGCTTTGGAGTAAAATTGAAATGTATACTATTTGTATTGTCTAAGCATTGCAAGCACTGAGATAACAACTTTTTTGTGTTGATGTGTACAGCTATGAAACAACTTTCAAAGTACTCATAATCATTTGGGAATGTAACCTAAAGTGTTTCCATTAGGTTTGCAGTAAGTACTTTGGTGGAAAATTGAGATGTATACTACCTTAATGTCAGAAAATAGTAGCACTGAGAAAGTAACTTTTTTGTCTTGATGAACTGAGGCTTGAAACAACTTTAAACCTACTCATACACATGTGGGAAGTTAACCAAATGTGTTTGCATTAGGTTTGCAGTCAGGACTTTTGAGTACATTTGAAATGTATACTACTTTAATGTCAAAGCATTCTATTCACTGTGCAATCAACTTTTTTGTCTTTATGTGCACAGGTATGAAACAACTTTCAGACATCTCAGAATCAAGTGGGAAGTTAGCCTAAAGTGTTTCCATTTGGTTTGCAGTAAGTGCTTTGGTGTAAAATTGAAATGTATACCATTTGTATAGTCTAAGCATTGCATGCACTGAGATAACAGCTTTTTTGTGTTGATGTGTACAGCCATGAAACAACTTTCAAACTACTCATAATCATGTGGAAAGTTAACCTAAGGTGTTTCCATTAGGTTTGCAGGCAGGACTTTTGAGTACAATCGAAATGTATACTCCTTATATGTCAAAGCATTCTATTCACTGCGAAATCAACTTTTTTGTCTCTATGTGCACAGGTATGAGACAACTTTCAAACATCTCAGAATCATGTGGGAAGTTAACCTAAAGTGTTTCCATTTGGTTTGCAGTAAGTGCTTTGCTGTAAAATTGAAATGTATACTATTTGTATTGTCTAAGCATTGCATGCACTGAGATAACAACTTTTTTGTGTTGATGTGTACAGCCATGAAACAACTTTCAAACTACTCATAACCATGTGGAAAGTTAACCTAAGGTGTTTCCATTAGGTTTGCAGTAAGTGCTTTGGTGTAAAATTGAAATGTATGCTATATGTATTGTAAAAGCAGTGCATGCACTGAGAAAACAACTTTTTTGTCTTGATGTGCACAGGTATGAAACAACTTTCAGACATCTCAGAATCATGTGGGAAGTTAAACTAAAGTGTTTCCATTAGCTTTACAATAAGTGCTTTGGTGTAAAATTGAAATGTATACTATTTGTATTGTCTAAGCATTGCATGCACTGAGATAACAACTTTTTTGAGTTGATGTGTACAGCCATGAAACAACTTTCAAACTACTCATAATCATGTGGGAAGTTAACCTAAGGTGTTTCCATTAGGTTTGCAGTAAGTACTTTGGTGTAAAATTGAAATGTATACTACTTTTATGTCAAAGCATTGTATTCACTGTGAAATCAACTTTTTTGTCTTGATGTGCACAGGTATGAAACAACTTTCAGACATCTCAGAATCATGTGGGAAGTTAACCTAAGGTATTTCCATTCGGTTTGCAGATAGTGCTTTGGAGTAAAATTGAAATGTATACTATTTGTATTGTCTAAGCATTGCAAGCACTGAGATAACAACTTTTTTGTGTTGATGTGTACAGCTATGAAACAACTTTCAAAGTACTCATAATCATTTGGGAATGTAACCTAAAGTGTTTCCATTAGGTTTGCAGTAAATACTTTGGTGGAAAATTGAGATGTATACTACCTTAATGTCAGAAAATAGTAGCACTGAGAAAGTAACTTTTTTGTCTTGATGAACTGAGGCTTGAAACAACTTTAAACCTACTCATACACATGTGGGAAGTTAACCAAATGTGTTTGCATTAGGTTTGCAGTCAGGACTTTTGAGTACATTTGAAATGTATACTACTTTAATGTCAAAGCATTCTATTCACTGTGCAATCAACTTTTTTGTCTTTATGTGCACAGGTATGAAACAACTTTCAGACATCTCAGAATCAAGTGGGAAGTTAGCCTAAAGTGTTTCCATTTGGTTTGCAGTAAGTGCTTTGGTGTAAAATTGAAATGTATACCATTTGTATAGTCTAAGCATTGCATGCACTGAGATAACAGCTTTTTTGTGTTGATGTGTACAGCCATGAAACAACTTTCAAACTACTCATAATCATGTGGAAAGTTAACCTAAGGTGTTTCCATTAGGTTTGCAGGCAGGACTTTTGAGTACAATCGAAATGTATACTCCTTATATGTCAAAGCATTCTATTCACTGCGAAATCAACTTTTTTGTCTCTATGTGCACAGGTATGAGACAACTTTCAGACATCTCAGAATCATGTGGGAAGTTAACCTAAAGTGTTTCCATTAGGTTTGCAGTAAGTGCTTTGGTGTAAAATTGAAATGTATACTATTTGTATTGTCTAAGCATTGCATGCACAGAGATAACAACTTGTTTGTGTTAATGTGTACAGCCATGAAACAACTTTCAAACTACTCATAATCATGTGGAAAGTTAACCTAAGGTGTTTCCATTAGGTTTGCAGACAGGACTTTTGAGTACAATCGAAATGTATACTACTTATATGTCAAAGCATTCTGTTCACTGTGAAATCAACTTTTTTGTCTTTATATGCACAGGTATGAAACAACTTTCAGACATCTCAGAATCATGTGGGAAGTTAACCTAAAGTGTTTCCATTAGGTTTGCAGTAAGTGCTTTGGTGTAAAATTGAAATGTATACTATTTGTATTGTCTAAGCATTGCATGCACTGAGATAACAACTTTTTTGTGTTGATGTGTACAGCCATGGAACAACTTTCAAGCTACTCATTATCATGTGGAAAGTTAACCTATGGTGTTTCCATTAGGTTTGCAGTCAGGACTTTTGAGTACAATTGAAATGGAAACTACATTTATGTCAAAGCATTCTATTCACTGAGAAATCAACTTTTTTCTCTTTATGTGCACAGGTATGAAACAACTTTCAGACATCTCAGAATCATGTGGGAAGTTAACCTAAAGTGTTTCCATTAGGTTTGCAGTAAGTACTTTGGTGGAAAATTGAGATGTATACTACCTTAATGTCAGAACATAGTAGCACTGAGAAATTAACTTTTTTGTCTTGATGAACTGATGCATGAACCAACTTTAAACCTACTCATACACATGTGGGAAGTTAACCAAATTTGTTTGCATTAGGTTTGCAGTCAGGACTTTTGAGTACATTTGAAATGTATACTACTTTAATGTCAAAACATTCTATTCACTGTGAAATCAACTTTTTTGTCTTTATGTGCACAGGTATGAAACAACTTTCAGACATCTCAGAATCAAGTGGGAAGTTAGCCTAAAGTGTTTCCATTTCGTTTGCAGTAAGTGCTTTGGTGTAAAATTGAAATGTATACTATTTGTATTGTCTAAGCATTGCATGCACTGAGATAACAACTTTTTTGTGTTGATGTGTAAAGCCATGAAACAACTTTCAAACTACTCATAATCGTGTGGAAAAATAACCTAAGGTGTTTCCATTAGGTTTGCAGTAAGTGCTTTGGTGTAAAATTGAAATGTATACTATATGTATTGTAAAAGCATTGCATGCACTGAGAAAACAACTTTTTTGTCTTGATGTGCACAGGTATGAAACAACTTTCAGACATCTCAGAATCATGTGGGAAGTTAATCTAAGTTGTTTCCATTAGTTTTGCAGCAAGTACTTTGGTGTAAAATTGAAATGTATCCTATTTGTATTGTCTAAGCATTGCATGCACTGAGACAACAACTTTTTTGTGTTGATCTGTACAGCCATGAAACAACTTTCAAACTACTCATAATCATGTGTGAAGTTAACCTAAGGTGTTTCCATTAGTTTGCAGTAAGTACTTTGGTGTAAAATTCAGATATGTACTTCCTTAATTTCAGAGCATAGTAGTTCTGAGAAAGTAACATTTTTTTCTTGATGAACTGAGGCATGAAACAACTTTAAACCTAGTCATACTCATCTGGGAAGTTAACCAAATGTGTTTGCATTAGGTTTGCAGTCAGGACTTTTGAGTACAATTGAAATGTCTACTACTTTTTTGTCAAAGCATTCTATTCACTGTGAAATCAACTTTTTTGTCTTTATGTGCACAGGTATGAAACAACTTTCAGACATCTCAGAATCATGTGGGAAGTTAACCTAAAGTGTTTCTATTAGGTTTGCAGTAAGTGCTTTGGTGTAAAATTGAAATGTATACTATTTGTATTGTCTAAGCATTGCATGCACTGAGATAACAACTTTTTTGTGTTGATGTGTACAGCCATGAAACAACCTTCAAACTACTCATAATCATGTGGAAAGTTAACCTAAGGTGTTTCCATTAGGTTTGCAGACAGGACTTTTGAGTACAATCGAAATGTATACTACTTATATGTCAATCCATTCTATTCACTGTGAAATCAACTTTTTTGTCTCTATGTGCACAGCTATGAAACAACTTTCAGACATCTCAGAATCATGTGGGAAGTTAACCTAAAGTGTTTCCATTAGGTTTGCAGTAAGTGCTTTGGTGTAAAATTGAACTGTATACTACTTTTATGTCAAAGCATTCTATTCACTGTGAAATCAACTTTTTTGTCTTTATGTGCACGGGTATGAAACAACTTTCAGACATCTCAGAATCATGTGGGAAGTTAACCTAAAGTGTTTCCATTAGGTTTCCAATAAGTGCTTTGGTGTAAAATTGAAGTGTATACTATTTGTATTCTCTAAGCATTGCATGCACTGAGATAACAACTTTTTTGTGTTGATGTGTAAAGCCATGAAACAACTTTCAAACTACTCATAATCATGTGGAAAGTTAACCTAAGGAGTTTCCATTAGGTTTGCAGTAAATGCTTTGGTGTAAAATTGAAATGTATACTATATGTATTGTAAAAGCATTGCATGCATTGAGATAACAACTTTTTTGTGTTGATGTGCACAGCCATGAATCAACTTTCAAACTACTCATAATCATGTGGGAAGTTAACCTAAGGTGTTTCCATTAGTTTGCAGTAAGTACTTTGGTGTAAAATTGAGATGTATACTACTTTTATGTCAAAGCATTGTATTCACTGTGAAATCAACTTTTTTGTCTTTATGTGCACAGGTATGAAACAACTTTCAGACATCTCAGAATCATGTGGGAAGTTAACCTAAGGTATTTCCATTCGGTTTGCAGATAGTGCTTTGGAGTAAAATTGAAATGTATACTATTTGTATTGTCTAAGCATTGCAAGCACTGAGATAACAACTTTTTTGTGTTGATGTGTACAGCTATGAAACAACTTTCAAAGTACTCATAATCATTTTGGAATGTAACCTAAAGTGTTTCCATTAGGTTTGCAGTAACTACTTTGGTGGAAAATTGAGTTGTATACTACCTTAATGTCAGAACATAGTAGCACTGAGAAAGTAACTTTTTTGTCTTGATGAACTGAGGCTTGAAACAACTTTAAACCTACTCATACACATGTGGGAAGTTAACCAAATGTGTTTGCATTAGGTTTGCAGTCAGGACTTTTGAGTACATTTGAAATGTATACTACTTTAATGTCAAAGCATTCTATTCACTGTGAAATCAACTTTTTTGTCTTTATGTGCACAGGTATGAAACAACTTTCAGACATCTCAGAATCCAGTGGGAAGTTAGCCTAAAGTGTTTCCATTTGGTTTGCAGTAAGTGCTTTGGTGTAAAATTGAAATGTATACCATTTGTATTGTCTAAGCATTGCATGCACTGAGATAACAACTTTTTTGTGTTGATGTGTAAAGCCACGAAACAACTTTCAAACTACTCATTATCATGTGGAAAGTTAACCTAAGGTGTTTCCATTAGGTTTGCAGTAAGTGCTTTGGTGTAAAATTGAAATGTATACTATATGAATTGTAAAAGCATTGCATGCACTGAGATAACAACTTTTTTGTGTTGATGTGTACAGCCATGAAACAACTTTCAAACTACTCATAATCATGTGGAAAGTTAACCTAAGGTGTTTCCATTAGGTTTGCAGGCAGGACTTTTGAGTACAATCGAAATGTATACTCCTTATATGTCAAAGCATTCTATTCACTGCGAAATCAACTTTTTTGTCTCTATGTGCACAGGTATGAGACAACTTTCAGACATCTCAGAATCATGTGGGAAGTTAACCTAAAGTGTTTCCATTAGGTTTGCAGTAAGTGCTTTGGTGTAAAATTGAAATGTATGCTATTTGTATTGTCTAAGCATTGCATGCGCAGAGATAACAACTTTTTTGTGTTGATGTGTACAGCCATGAAACAACTTTCAAACTACTCATAATCATGTGGAAAGTTAACCTAAGGTGTTTCCATTAGGTTTGCAGACAGGACTTTTGAGTACAATCGAAATGTATACTACTTATATGTCAAAGCATTCTATTCACTGCGAAACCAACTTTTTTGTCTCTATGTGCACAGGTATGAAACAACTTTCAGACATCTCAGAATCATGTGTGAAGTTAACCTTATGTGTTTCCATTAGGTTTGCAGTAAGTGCTTTGGTGTAAAAT
Source organism: Mobula birostris (assembly GCF_030028105.1). Lineage (NCBI taxonomy): Eukaryota > Metazoa > Chordata > Chondrichthyes > Myliobatiformes > Myliobatidae > Mobula > Mobula birostris. The sequence goes on from NW_027278248.1 coordinate 158,963, forward strand.
TGAAATGTATACTACTTTTATGTCAAAGCATTCTATTCACTGTGAAATCAACTTTTTTGTCTTTATGTGCACAGGTATGAAACAACTTTCAGACATCTCAGAATCATGTGGGAAGTTAACCTAAAGTGTTTCCATTAGGTTTGCAGTAAGTGCTTTGGTGTAAAATTGAAATGTATACTATTTGTATTGTCTAAGCATTGCATGCACAGAGATAACAACTTTTTTGTGTTGATGTGTACAGCCATGAAACAACTTTCAAACTACTCATAATCATTTGGGAATGTTACCTAAAGTGTTTCCATTAGGTTTGCAGTAAGTACTTTGGTGGAAAATTGAGATATATACTACCTTATAGTCAGAACATAGTAGCACTGAGAAAGTAACTTTTTTGTCTTGATGAACTGAGGCATGAAACAACTTTAAACCTACTCATACACATGTGGGAAGTTAACCAAATGTGTTTGCATTAGGTTTGCAGTCAGGACTTTTGAGTACAATTGAAATGTATACTACTTTTATGTCAACGCATTCTATTCACTGTGAAATCAACTTTTTTGTCTTTATGTGCACAGCTATGAAACAACTTTCAAACATCTCAGAATCATGTGGGAAGTTAACCTAAAGTGTTTCCATTTGGTTTGCAGTAAGTGCTTTGCTGTAAAATTGAAATGTATACTATTTGTATTGTCTAAGCATTGCATGCACTGAGATAACAACTTTTTTGTGTTGATGTGTACAGCCATGAAACAACTTTCAAACTACTCATAATCATGTGTGAAGTTAACCTAAGGTGTTTCCATTAGTTTGCAGTAAGTACTTTGGTGTAAAATTCAGATATGTACTTCCTTAATTTCAGAGCATAGTAGTTCTGAGAAAGTAACATTTTTTTCTTGATGAACTGAGGCATGAAACAACTTTAAACCTAGTCATACTCATCTGGGAAGTTAACCAAATGTGTTTGCATTAGGTTTGCAGTCAGGACTTTTGAGTACAATTGAAATGTCTACTACTTTTTTGTCAAAGCATTCTATTCACTGTGAAATCAACTTTTTTGTCTTTATGTGCACAGGTATGAAACAACTTTCAGACATCTCAGAATCATGTGGGAAGTTAACCTAAAGTGTTTCTATTAGGTTTGCAGTAAGTGCTTTGGTGTAAAATTGAAATGTATACTATTTGTATTGTCTAAGCATTGCATGCACTGAGATAACAACTTTTTTGTGTTGATGTGTACAGCCATGAAACAACCTTCAAACTACTCATAATCATGTGGAAAGTTAACCTAAGGTGTTTCCATTAGGTTTGCAGACAGGACTTTTGAGTACAATCGAAATGTATACTACTTATATGTCAATCCATTCTATTCACTGTGAAATCAACTTTTTTGTCTCTATGTGCACAGCTATGAAACAACTTTCAGACATCTCAGAATCATGTGGGAAGTTAACCTAAAGTGTTTCCATTAGGTTTGCAGTAAGTGCTTTGGTGTAAAATTGAACTGTATACTACTTTTATGTCAAAGCATTCTATTCACTGTGAAATCAACTTTTTTGTCTTTATGTGCACGGGTATGAAACAACTTTCAGACATCTCAGAATCATGTGGGAAGTTAACCTAAAGTGTTTCCATTAGGTTTCCAATAAGTGCTTTGGTGTAAAATTGAAGTGTATACTATTTGTATTCTCTAAGCATTGCATGCACTGAGATAACAACTTTTTTGTGTTGATGTGTAAAGCCATGAAACAACTTTCAAACTACTCATAATCATGTGGAAAGTTAACCTAAGGAGTTTCCATTAGGTTTGCAGTAAATGCTTTGGTGTAAAATTGAAATGTATACTATATGTATTGTAAAAGCATTGCATGCATTGAGATAACAACTTTTTTGTGTTGATGTGCACAGCCATGAAACAACTTTCAAACTACTCATAATCATGTGGGAAGTTAACCTAAGGTGTTTCCATTAGTTTGCAGTAAGTACTTTGGTGTAAAATTGAGATGTATACTACTTTTATGTCAAAGCATTGTATTCACTGTGAAATCAACTTTTTTGTCTTTATGTGCACAGGTATGAAACAACTTTCAGACATCTCAGAATCATGTGGGAAGTTAACCTAAGGTATTTCCATTCGGTTTGCAGATAGTGCTTTGGAGTAAAATTGAAATGTATACTATTTGTATTGTCTAAGCATTGCAAGCACTGAGATAACAACTTTTTTGTGTTGATGTGTACAGCTATGAAACAACTTTCAAAGTACTCATAATCATTTTGGAATGTAACCTAAAGTGTTTCCATTAGGTTTGCAGTAACTACTTTGGTGGAAAATTGAGTTGTATACTACCTTAATGTCAGAACATAGTAGCACTGAGAAAGTAACTTTTTTGTCTTGATGAACTGAGGCTTGAAACAACTTTAAACCTACTCATACACATGTGGGAAGTTAACCAAATGTGTTTGCATTAGGTTTGCAGTCAGGACTTTTGAGTACATTTGAAATGTATACTACTTTAATGTCAAAGCATTCTATTCACTGTGAAATCAACTTTTTTGTCTTTATGTGCACAGGTATGAAACAACTTTCAGACATCTCAGAATCCAGTGGGAAGTTAGCCTAAAGTGTTTCCATTTGGTTTGCAGTAAGTGCTTTGGTGTAAAATTGAAATGTATACCATTTGTATTGTCTAAGCATTGCATGCACTGAGATAACAACTTTTTTGTGTTGATGTGTAAAGCCACGAAACAACTTTCAAACTACTCATTATCATGTGGAAAGTTAACCTAAGGTGTTTCCATTAGGTTTGCAGTAAGTGCTTTGGTGTAAAATTGAAATGTATACTATATGAATTGTAAAAGCATTGCATGCACTGAGATAACAACTTTTTTGTGTTGATGTGTACAGCCATGAAACAACTTTCAAACTACTCATAATCATGTGGAAAGTTAACCTAAGGTGTTTCCATTAGGTTTGCAGGCAGGACTTTTGAGTACAATCGAAATGTATACTCCTTATATGTCAAAGCATTCTATTCACTGCGAAATCAACTTTTTTGTCTCTATGTGCACAGGTATGAGACAACTTTCAGACATCTCAGAATCATGTGGGAAGTTAACCTAAAGTGTTTCCATTAGGTTTGCAGTAAGTGCTTTGGTGTAAAATTGAAATGTATGCTATTTGTATTGTCTAAGCATTGCATGCGCAGAGATAACAACTTTTTTGTGTTGATGTGTACAGCCATGAAACAACTTTCAAACTACTCATAATCATGTGGAAAGTTAACCTAAGGTGTTTCCATTAGGTTTGCAGACAGGACTTTTGAGTACAATCGAAATGTATACTACTTATATGTCAAAGCATTCTATTCACTGCGAAACCAACTTTTTTGTCTCTATGTGCACAGGTATGAAACAACTTTCAGACATCTCAGAATCATGTGTGAAGTTAACCTTATGTGTTTCCATTAGGTTTGCAGTAAGTGCTTTGGTGTAAAATTGAAATGTATACTACTTTTATGTCAAAGCATTCTATTCACTGTGAAATCAACTTTTTTGTCTTTATGTGCACAGGTATGAAACAACTTTCAGACATCTCAGAATCATGTGGGAAGTTAACCTAAAGTGTTTCCATTAGGTTTGCAGTAAGTGCTTTGGTGTAAAATTGAAATGTATACTATTTGTATTGTCTAAGCATTGCATGCACAGAGATAACAACTTTTTTGTGTTGATGTGTACAGCCATGAAACAACTTTCAAACTACTCATAATCATTTGGGAATGTTACCTAAAGTGTTTCCATTAGGTTTGCAGTAAGTACTTTGGTGGAAAATTGAGATATATACTACCTTATAGTCAGAACATAGTAGCACTGAGAAAGTAACTTTTTTGTCTTGATGAACTGAGGCATGAAACAACTTTAAACCTACTCATACACATGTGGGAAGTTAACCAAATGTGTTTGCATTAGGTTTGCAGTCAGGACTTTTGAGTACAATTGAAATGTATACTACTTTTATGTCAACGCATTCTATTCACTGTGAAATCAACTTTTTTGTCTTTATGTGCACAGCTATGAAACAACTTTCAAACATCTCAGAATCATGTGGGAAGTTAACCTAAAGTGTTTCCATTTGGTTTGCAGTAAGTGCTTTGCTGTAAAATTGAAATGTATACTATTTGTATTGTCTAAGCATTGCATGCACTGAGATAACAACTTTTTTGTGTTGATGTGTACAGCCATGAAACAACTTTCAAACTACTCATAACCATGTGGAAAGTTAACCTAAGGTGTTTCCATTAGTTTGTAGTAAGTACTTTGGTGTAAAATTCAGATGTGTACTTCCTTAATGTCAGAGCATAGTAGTTCTGAGAAAGTAACTTTTTTGTCTTCATGAACTGAGGCATGAAACAACTTTAAACCTAGTCATACTCATCTGGGAAGTTAACCAAATGTGTTTGCATTAGGTTTGCAGTCAGGACTTTTGAGTACATTTGAAATGTATACTACTTTTATGTCAAAGCATTCTATTCACTGTGAAATCAACTTTTTTGTCTTTATGTGCACAGTTATGAAACAACTTTCAGACATCTCAGAATCATGTGGGAAGTTAGCCTAAGTTGTTTCCATTAGGTTTGCAGTAAGTACTTTGGTGTAAAATTGAAATGTATACTATTTGTATTGTCTAAGCATTGCATGCACTGAGATAACAACTTTTTTGTGTTGATGTGTACAGCCATGAAACAACTTTCAAACTACTCATAATCATGTGGGAAGTTAACCTAAGGTGTTTCAATTAGTTGCAGTATGCACTTTGGTGTAAAATTGAGATGTATACTACCTTAATGTCAGAGCATTGTGGTACTGAGAAAGTAACTTTTTTGTCTTGATGAACTGAGGCATTAAACAACTTTAAACCTAGTCATACTCATGTGGGAAGTTAACCAAAGGTGTTTCCATTAGGTTTGCAGTCAGGACTTTTGAGTACAATTGAAATGGAAACTACATTTATGTCAAAGCATTCTATTCACTGAGAAATCAACTTTTTTCTCTTTATGTGCACAGGTATGAAACAACTTTCAGACATCTCAGAATCATGTGGGAAGTTAACCTAAAGTGTTTCCATTAGGTTTGCAGTAAGTACTTTGGTGGAAAATTGAGATGTATACTACCTTAATGTCAGAACATAGTAGCACTGAGAAATTAACTTTTTTGTCTTGATGAACTGAGGCATGAACCAACTTTAAACCTACTCATACACATGTGGGAAGTTAACCAAATTTGTTTGCATTAGGTTTGCAGTCAGGACTTTTGAGTACATTTGAAATGTATACTACTTTAATGTCAAAACATTCTATTCACTGTGAAATCAACTTTTTTGTCTTTATGTGCACAGGTATGAAACAACTTTCAGACATCTCAGAATCAAGTGGGAAGTTAGCCTAAAGTGTTTCCATTTGGTTTGCAGTAAGTGCTTTGGTGTAAAATTGAAATGTATACTATTTGTATTGTCTAAGCATTGCATGCACTGAGATAACAACTTTTTTGTGTTGATGTGTAAAGCCATGAAGCAACTTTCAAACTACTCATAATCGTGTGGAAAGTTAACCTAAGGTGTTTCCATTAGGTTTGCAGTAAGTGCTTTGGTGTAAAATTGAAATGTATACTATATGTATTGTAAAAGCATTGCATGCACTGAGAAAACAACTTTTTTGTCTTGATGTGCACAGGTATGAAACAACTTTCAGACATCTCAGAATCATGTGGGAAGTTAATCTAAGTTGTTTCCATTAGTTTTGCAGCAAGTACTTTGGTGTAAAATTGAAATGTATCCTATTTGTATTGTCTAAGCATTGTATGCACTGAGACAACAACTTTTTTGTGTTGATCTGTACAGCCATGAAACAACTTTCAAACTACTCATAATCATGTGTGAAGTTAACCTAAGGTGTTTCCATTAGTTTGCAGTAAGTACTTTGGTGTAAAATTCAGATATGTACTTCCTTAATTTCAGAGCATAATAGTTCTGAGAAAGTAACATTTTTTTCTTGATGAACTGAGGCATGAAACAACTTTAAACCTAGTCATACTCATCTGGGAAGTTAACCAAATGTGTTTGCATTAGGTTTGCAGTCAGGACTTTTGAGTACAATTGAAATGTCTACTACTTTTTTGTCAAAGCATTCTATTCACTGTGAAATCAACTTTTTTGTCTTTATGTGCACAGGTATGAAACAACTTTCAGACATCTCAGAATCATGTGGGAAGTTAACCTAAAGTGTTTCTATTAGGTTTGCAGTAAGTGCTTTGGTGTAAAATTGAAATGTATACTATTTGTATTGTCTAAGCATTCCATGCACTGAGATAACAACTTTTTTGTGTTGATGTGTACAGCCATGAAACAACCTTCAAACTACTCATAATCATGTGGAAAGTTAACCTAAGGTGTTTCCATTAGGTATGCAGACAGGACTTTTGAGTACAATCGAAATGTATACTACTTATATGTCAATCCATTCTATTCACTGTGAAATCAACTTTTTTGTCTCTATGTGCACAGCTATGAAACAACTTTCAGACATCTCAGAATCATGTGGGAAGTTAACCTAAAGTGTTTCCATTAGGTTTGCAGTAAGTGCTTTGGTGTAAAATTGAACTGTATACTACTTTTATGTCAAAGCATTCTATTCACTGTGAAATCAACTTTTTTGTCTTTATGTGCACGGGTATGAAACAACTTTCAGACATCTCAGAATCATGTGGGAAGTTAACCTAAAGTGTTTCCATTAGGTTTCCAATAAGTGCTTTGGTGTAAAATTGAAGTGTATACTATTTGTATTCTCTAAGCATTGCATGCACTGAGATAACAACTTTTTTGTGTTGATGTGTAAAGCCATGAAACAACTTTCAAACTACTCATAATCATGTGGAAAGTTAACCTAAGGAGTTTCCATTAGGTTTGCAGTAAATGCTTTGGTGTAAAATTGAAATGTATACTATATGTATTGTAAAAGCATTGCATGCACTGAGATAACTACTTTTTTGTGTTGATGTGCACAGCCATGAAACAACTTTCAAACTACTCATAATCATGTGGGAAGTTAACCTAAGGTGTTTCCATTAGTTTGCAGTAAGTACTTTGGTGTAAAATTGAAATGTATACTACTTTTATGTCAAAGCATTGTATTCACTGTGAAATCAACTTTTTTGTCTTTATGTGCACAGGTATGAAACAACTTTCAGACATCTCAGAATCATGTGGGAAGTTAACCTAAGGTATTTCCATTCGGTTTGCAGATAGTGCTTTGGAGTAAAATTGAAATGTATACTATTTGTATTGTCTAAGCATTGCAAGCACTGAGATAACAACTTTTTTGTGTTGATGTGTACAGCTATGAAACAACTTTCAAAGTACTCATAATCATTTGGGAATGTAACCTAAAGTGTTTCCATTAGGTTTGCAGTAAGTACTTTGGTGGAAAATTGAGATGTATACTACCTTAATGTCAGAACATAGTAGCACTCAGAAAGTAACTTTTTTGTCTTGATGAACTGAGGCTTGAAACAACTTTAAACCTACTCATACACATGTGGGAAGTTAACCAAATGTGTTTGCATTAGGTTTGCAGTCAGGACTTTTGAGTACATTTGAAATGTATACTACTTTAATGTCAAAGCATTCTATTCACTGTGAAATCAACTTTTTTGTCTTTATGTGCACAGGTATGAAACAACTTTCAGACATCTCAGAATCAAGTGGGAAGTTAGCCTAAAGTGTTTCCATTTGGTTTGCAGTAAGTGCTTTGGTGTAAAATTGAAATGTATACTATTTGTATTGTCTAAGCATTGCATGCACAGAGATAACAACTTTTTTGTGTTGATGTGTACAGCCATGAAACAACTTTCAAACTACTCATAATCATTTGGGAATGTTACCTAAAGTGTTTCCATTAGGTTTGCAGTAAGTACTTTGGTGGAAAATTGAGATATATACTACCTTATAGTCAGAACATAGTAGCACTGAGAAAGTAACTTTTTTATCTTGATGAACTGAGGCATGAAACAACTTTAAACCTACTCATACACATGTGGGAAGTTAACCAAATGTGTTTGCATTAGGTTTGCAGTCAGGACTTTTGAGTACATTTGAAATGTATACTACTTTAATGTCAAAGCATTCTATTCACTGTGAAATCAACTTTTTTGTCTTTATGTGCACAGGTATGAAACAACTTTCAGACATCTCAGAATCAAGTGGGAAGTTAGCCTAAAGTGTTTCCATTTGGTTTGCAGTAAGTGCTTTGGTGTAAAATTGAAATGTATACTATTTGTATTGTCCAAGCATTGCATGCACAGAGATAACAACTTTTTTGTGTTGATGTGTACAGCCATGAAACAACTTTCAAACTACTCATAATCATTTGGGAATGTTACCTAAAGTGTTTCCATTAGGTTTGCAGTAAGTACTTTGGTGGAAAATTGAGATATATACTACCTTATAGTCAGAACATAGTAGCACTGAGAAAGTAACTTTTTTATCTTGATGAACTGAGGCATGAAACAACTTTAAACCTACTCATACACATGTGGGAAGTTAACCAAATGTGTTTGCATTAGGTTTGCAGTCAGGACTTTTGAGTACAATTGAAATGTATACTACTTTTATGTCAACGCATTCTATTCACTGTGAAATCAACTTTTTTGTCTTTATGTGCACAGCTATGAAACAACTTTCAAACATCTCAGAATCATGTGGGAAGTTAACCTAAAGTGTTTCCATTTGGTTTGCAGTAAGTGCTTTGCTGTAAAATTGAAATGTATGCTATTTGTATTGTCTAAGCATTGCATGCACTGAGATAACAACTTTTTTGTGTTGATGTGTACAGCCATGAAACAACTTTCAAACTACTCATAACCATGTGGAAAGTTAACCTAAGGTGTTTCCATTAGTTTGTAGTAAGTACTTTGGTGTAAAATTCAGATGTGTACTTCCTTAATGTCAGAGCATAGTAGTTCTGAGAAAGTAACTTTTTTGTCTTCATGAACTGAGGCATGAAACAACTTTAAACCTAGTCATACTCATCTGGGAAGTTAACCAAATGTGTTTGCATTAGGTTTGCAGTCAGGACTTTTGAGTACATTTGAAATGTATACTACTTTTATGTCAAAGCATTCTATTCACTGTGAAATCAACTTTTTTGTCTTTATGTGCACAGTTATGAAACAACTTTCAGACATCTCAGAATCATGTGGGAAGTTAGCCTAAGTTGTTTCCATTAGGTTTGCAGTAAGTACTTTGGTGTAAAATTGAAATGTATACTATTTGTATTGTCTAAGCATTGCATGCACTGAGATAACAACTTTTTTGTGTTGATGTGTACAGCCATGAAACAACTTTCAAACTACTCATAATCATGTGGGAAGTTAACCTAAGGTGTTTCAATTAGTTGCAGTATGCACTTTGGTGTAAAATTGAGATGTATACTACCTTAATGTCAGAGCATTGTGGTACTGAGAAAGTAACTTTTTTGTCTTGATGAACTGAGGCATTAAACAACTTTAAACCTAGTCATACTCATGTGGGAAGTTAACCAAAGGTGTTTCCATTAGGTTTGCAGTCAGGACTTTTGAGTACAATTGAAATGTATACTACCTTTATGTCAAAGCATTCTATTCACTGTGAAATCAACTTTTTTGTCTTTATGTGCACAGGCATGAAACAACTTTCAGACATCTCAGAATCATGTGGGAAGTTAAACTAAAGTGTTTCCATTAGCTTTACAGTAAGTGCTTTGGTGTAAAATTGAAATGTATACTATTTGTATTGTCTAAGCATTGCATGCACTGAGATAACAACTTTTTTGAGTTGATGTGTACAGCCATGAAACAACTTTCAAACTACTCATAATCATGTGGGAAGTTAACCTAAGGTGTTTCCATTAGGTTTGCAGACAGGACTTTTGAGTACAATCGAAATGTATACTACTTATATGTCAAAGCATTCTGTTCACTGTGAAATCAACTTTTTTGTCTTTATATGCACAGGTATGAAACAACTTTCAGACATCTCAGAATCATGTGGGAAGTTAACCTAAAGTGTTTCCATTAGGTTTGCAGTAAGTGCTTTGGTGTAAAATTGAAATGTATACTATTTGTATTGTCTAAGCATTGCATGCACTGAGATAACAACTTTTTTGTGTTGATGTGTACAGCCATGGAACAACTTTCAAGCTACTCATTATCATGTGGAAAGTTAACCTATGGTGTTTCCATTAGGTTTGCAGTCAGGACTTTTGAGTACAATTGAAATGGAAACTACATTTATGTCAAAGCATTCTATTCACTGAGAAATCAACTTTTTTCTCTTTATGTGCACAGGTATGAAACAACTTTCAGACATCTCAGAATCATGTGGGAAGTTAACCTAAAGTGTTTCCATTAGGTTTGCAGTAAGTACTTTGGTGGAAAATTGAGATGTATACTACCTTAATGTCAGAACATAGTAGCACTGAGAAATTAACTTTTTTGTCTTGATGAACTGAGGCATGAACCAACTTTAAACCTACTCATACACATGTGGGAAGTTAACCAAATTTGTTTGCATTAGGTTTGCAGTCAGGACTTTTGAGTACATTTGAAATGTATACTACTTTAATGTCAAAACATTCTATTCACTGTGAAATCAACTTTTTTGTCTTTATGTGCACAGGTATGAAACAACTTTCAGACATCTCAGAATCAAGTGGGAAGTTAGCCTAAAGTGTTTCCATTTGGTTTGCAGTAAGTGCTTTGGTGTAAAATTGAAATGTATACTATTTGTATTGTCTAAGCATTGCATGCACTGAGATAACAACTTTTTTGTGTTGATGTGTAAAGCCATGAAACAACTTTCAAACTACTCATAATCGTGTGGAAAGTTAACCTAAGGTGTTTCCATTAGGTTTGCAGTAAGTGCTTTGGTGTAAAATTGAAATGTATACTATATGTATTGTAAAAGCATTGCATGCACTGAGAAAACAACTTTTTTGTCTTGATGTGCACAGGTATGAAACAACTTTCAGACATCTCAGAATCATGTTGGAAGTTAATCTAAGTTGTTTCCATTAGTTTTGCAGCAAGTACTTTGGTGTAAAATTGAAATGTATCCTATTTGTATTGTCTAAGCATTGCATGCACTGAGACAACAACTTTTTTGTGTTGATCTGTACAGCCATGAAACAACTTTCAAACTACTCATAATCATGTGTGAAGTTAACCTAAGGTGTTTCCATTAGTTTGCAGTAAGTACTTTGGTGTAAAATTCAGATATGTACTTCCTTAATTTCAGAGCATAGTAGTTCTGAGAAAGTAACATTTTTTTCTTGATGAACTGAGGCATGAAACAACTTTAAACCTAGTCATACTCATCTGGGAAGTTAACCAAATGTGTTTGCATTAGGTTTGCAGTCAGGACTTTTGAGTACAATTGAAATGTCTACTACTTTTTTGTCAAAGCATTCTATTCACTGTGAAATCAACTTTTTTGTCTTTATGTGCACAGGTATGAAACAACTTTCAGACATCTCAGAATCATGTGGGAAGTTAACCTAAAGTGTTTCTATTAGGTTTGCAGTAAGTGCTTTGGTGTAAAATTGAAATGTATACTATTTGTATTGTCTAAGCATTGCATGCACTGAGATAACAACTTTTTTGTGTTGATGTGTACAGCCATGAAACAACCTTCAAACTACTCATAATCATGTGGAAAGTTAACCTAAGGTGTTTCCATTAGGTTTGCAGACAGGACTTTTGAGTACAATCGAAATGCATACTACTTATATGTCAATCCATTCTATTCACTGTGAAATCAACTTTTTTGTCTCTATGTGCACAGCTATGAAACAACTTTCAGACATCTCAGAATCATGTGGGAAGTTAACCTAAAGTGTTTCCATTAGGTTTGCAGTAAGTGCTTTGGTGTAAAATTGAACTGTATACTACTTTTATGTCAAAGCATTCTATTCACTGTGAAATCAACTTTTTTGTCTTTATGTGCACGGGTATGAAACAACTTTCAGACATCTCAGAATCATGTGGGAAGTTAACCTAAAGTGTTTCCATTAGGTTTCCAATAAGTGCTTTGGTGTAAAATTGAAGTGTATACTATTTGTATTCTCTAAGCATTGCATGCACTGAGATAACAACTTTTTTGTGTTGATGTGTAAAGCCATGAAACAACTTTCAAACTACTCATAATCATGTGGAAAGTTAACCTAAGGAGTTTCCATTAGGTTTGCAGTAAATGCTTTGGTGTAAAATTGAAATGTATACTATATGTATTGTAAAAGCATTGCATGCACTGAGATAACTACTTTTTTGTGTTGATGTGCACAGCCATGAAACAACTTTCAAACTACTCATAATCATGTGGGAAGTTAACCTAAGGTGTTTCCATTAGTTTGCAGTAAGTACTTTGGTGTAAAATTGAAATGTATACTACTTTTATGTCAAAGCATTGTATTCACTGTGAAATCAACTTTTTTGTCTTTATGTGCACAGGTATGAAACAACTTTCAGACATCTCAGAATCATGTGGGAAGTTAACCTAAGGTATTTCCATTCGGTTTGCAGATAGTGCTTTGGAGTAAAATTGAAATGTATACTATTTGTATTGTCTAAGCATTGCAAGCACTGAGATAACAACTTTTTTGTGTTGATGTGTACAGCTATGAAACAACTTTCAAAGTACTCATAATCATTTGGGAATGTAACCTAAAGTGTTTCCATTAGGTTTGCAGTAAGTACTTTGGTGGAAAATTGAGATGTATACTACCTTAATGTCAGAACATAGTAGCACTGAGAAAGTAACTTTTTTGTCTTGATGAACTGAGGCTTGAAACAACTTTAAACCTACTCATACACATGTGGGAAGTTAACCAAATGTGTTTGCATTAGGTTTGCAGTCAGGACTTTTGAGTACATTTGAAATGTATACTACTTTAATGTCAAAGCATTCTATTCACTGTGAAATCAACTTTTTTGTCTTTATGTGCACAGGTATGAAACAACTTTCAGACATCTCAGAATCAAGTGGGAAGTTAGCCTAAAGTGTTTCCATTTGGTTTGCACTAAGTGCTTTGGTGTAAAATTGAAATGTATACCATTTGTATTGTCTAAGCATTGCATGCACTGAGATAACAACTTTTTTGTGTTGATGTGTAAAGCCATGAAACAACTTTCAAACTACTCATTATCATGTGGAAAGTTAACCTAAGGTGTTTCCATTAGGTTTGCAGTAAGTGCTTTGGTGTAAAATTGAAATGTATACTATATGAATTGTAAAAGCATTGCATGCACTGAGATAACAACTTTTTTGTGTTGATGTGTACAGCCATGAAACAACTTTCAAACTACTCATAATCATGTGGAAAGTTAACCTAAGGTGTTTCCATTAGGTTTGCAGGCAGGACTTTTGAGTACAATCGAAATGTGTACTACTTATATGTCAAAGCATTCTATTCACTGAGAAATCAACTTTTTTCTCTTTATGTGCACAGGTATGAAACAACTTTCAGACATCTCAGAATCATGTGGGAAGTTAACCTAAAGTGTTTCCATTAGGTTTGCAGTAAGTACTTTGGTGGAAAATTGAGATGTATACTACCTTAATGTCAGAACATAGTAGCACTGAGAAATTAACTTTTTTGTCTTGATGAACTGAGGCATGAACCAACTTTAAACCTACTCATACACATGTGGGAAGTTAACCAAATTTGTTTGCATTAGGTTTGCAGTCAGGACTTTTGAGTACATTTGAAATGTATACTACTTTAATGTCAAAACATTCTATTCACTGTGAAATCAACTTTTTTGTCTTTATGTGCACAGGTATGAAACAACTTTCAGACATCTCAGAATCAAGTGGGAAGTTAGCCTAAAGTGTTTCCATTTGGTTTGCAGTAAGTGCTTTGGTGTAAAATTGAAATGTATACTATTTGTATTGTCTAAGCATTGCATGCACTGAGATAACAACTGTTTTGTGTTGATGTGTAAAGCCATGAAACAACTTTCAAACTACTCATAATCGTGTGGAAAGTTAACCTAAGGTGTTTCCATTAGGTTTGCAGTAAATGCTTTGGTGTAAAATTGAAATGTATACTATATGTATTGTAAAAGCATTGCATGCACTGAGAAAACAACTTTTTTGTCTTGATGTGCACAGGTATGAAACAACTTTCAGACATCTCAGAATCATGTGGGAAGTTAATCTAAGTTGTTTCCATTAGTTTTGCAGCAAGTACTTTGGTGTAAAATTGAAATGTATCCTATTTGTATTGTCTAAGCATTGCATGCACTGAGACAACAACTTTTTTGTGTTGATCTGTACAGCCATGAAACAACTTTCAAACTACTCATAATCATGTGTGAAGTTAACCTAAGGTGTTTCCATTAGTTTGCAGTAAGTACTTTGGTGTAAAATTCAGATATGTACTTCCTTAATTTCAGAGCATAGTAGTTCTGAGAAAGTAACATTTTTTTCTTGATGAACTGAGGCATGAAACAACTTTAAACCTAGTCATACTCATCTGGGAAGTTAACCAAATGTGTTTGCATTAGGTTTGCAGTCAGGACTTTTGAGTACAATTGAAATGTCTACTACTTTTTTGTCAAAGCATTCTATTCACTGTGAAATCAACTTTTTTGTCTTTATGTGCACAGGTATGAAACAACTTTCAGACATCTCAGAATCATGTGGGAAGTTAACCTAAAGTGTTTCTATTAGGTTTGCAGTAAGTGCTTTGGTGTAAAATTGAAATGTATACTATTTGTATTGTCTAAGCATTGCATGCACTGAGATAACAACTTTTTTGTGTTGATGTGTACAGCCATGAAACAACCTTCAAACTACTCATAATCATGTGGAAAGTTAACCTAAGGTGTTTCCATTAGGTTTGCAGACAGGACTTTTGAGTACAATCGAAATGTATACTACTTATATGTCAATCCATTCTATTCACTGTGAAATCAACTTTTTTCTCTCTATGTGCACAGCTATGAAACAACTTTCAGACATCTCAGAATCATGTGGGAAGTTAACCTAAAGTGTTTCCATTAGGTTTGCAGTAAGTGCTTTGGTGTAAAATTGAACTGTATACTACTTTTATGTCAAAGCATTCTATTCACTGTGAAATCAACTTTTTTGTCTTTATGTGCACGGGTATGAAACAACTTTCAGACATCTCAGAATCATGTGGGAAGTTAACCTAAAGTGTTTCCATTAGGTTTCCAATAAGTGCTTTGGTGTAAAATTGAAGTGTATACTATTTGTATTCTCTAAGCATTGCATGCACTGAGATAACAACTTTTTTGTGTTGATGTGTAAAGCCATGAAACAACTTTCAAACTACTCATAATCATGTGGAAAGTTAACCTAAGGAGTTTCCATTAGGTTTGCAGTAAATGCTTTGGTGTAAAATTGAAATGTATACTATATGTATTGTAAAAGCATTGCATGCACTGAGATAACTACTTTTTTGTGTTGATGTGCACAGCCATGAAACAACTTTCAAACTACTCATAATCATGTGGGAAGTTAACCTAAGGTGTTTCCATTAGTTTGCAGTAAGTACTTTGGTGTAAAATTGAAATGTATACTACTTTTATGTCAAAGCATTGTATTCACTGTGAAATCAACTTTTTTGTCTTTATGTGCACAGGTATGAAACAACTTTCAGACATCTCAGAATCATGTGGGAAGTTAACCTAAGGTATTTCCATTCGGTTTGCAGATAGTGCTTTGGAGTAAAATTGAAATGTATACTATTTGTATTGTCTAAGCATTGCAAGCACTGAGATAACAACTTTTTTGTGTTGATGTGTACAGCTATGAAACAACTTTCAAAGTACTCATAATCATTTGGGAATGTAACCTAAAGTGTTTCCATTAGGTTTGCAGTAAGTACTTTGGTGGAAAATTGAGATGTATACTACCTTAATGTCAGAACATAGTAGCACTGAGAAAGTAACTTTTTTGTCTTGATGAACTGAGGCTTGAAACAACTTTAAACCTACTCATACACATGTGGGAAGTTAACCAAATGTGTTTGCATTAGGTTTGCAGTCAGGACTTTTGAGTACATTTGAAATGTATACTACTTTAATGTCAAAGCATTCTATTCACTGTGAAATCAACTCTTTTGTCTTTATGTGCACAGGTATGAAACAACTTTCAGACATCTTAGAATCAAGTGGGAAGTTAGCCTAAAGTGTTTCCATTTGGTTTGCACTAAGTGCTTTGGTGTGAAATTGAAATGTATACCATTTGTATTGTCTAAGCATTGCATGCACTGAGATAACAACTTTTTTGTGTTGATGTGTAAAGCCATGAAACAACTTTCAAACTACTCATTATCATGTGGAAAGTTAACCTAAGGTGTTTCCATTAGGTTTGCAGTAAGTGCTTTGGTGTAAAATTGAAATGTATACTATATGAATTGTAAAAGCATTGCATGCACTGAGATAACAACTTTTTTGTGTTGATGTGTACAGCCATGAAACAACTTTCAAACTACTCATAATCATGTGCAAAGTTAACCTAAGGTGTTTCCATTAGGTTTGCAGGCAGGACTTTTGAGTACAATCGAAATGTGTACTACTTATATGTCAAAGCATTCTGTTCACTGTGAAATCAACTTTTTTGTCTTTATATGCACAGGTATGAAACAACTTTCAGACATCTCAGAATCATGTGGGAAGTTAACCTAAAGTGTTTCCATTAGGTTTGCAGTAAGTGCTTTGGTGTAAAATTGAAATGTATACTATTTGTATTGTCTAAGCATTGCATGCACTGAGATAACAACTTTTTTGTGTTGATGTGTACAGCCATGGAACAACTTTCAAGCTACTCATTATCATGTGGAAAGTTAACCTATGGTGTTTCCATTAGGTTTGCGGTCAGGACTTTTGAGTACAATTGAAATGGAAACTACATTTATGTCAAAGCATTCTATTCACTGAGAAATCAACTTTTTTCTCTTTATGTGCACAGGTATGAAACAACTTTCAGACATCTCAGAATAATGTGGGAAGTTAACCTAAAGTGTTTCCATTAGGTTTGCAGTAAGTACTTTGGTGGAAAATTGAGATGTATACTACCTTAATGTCAGAACATAGTAGCACTGAGAAATTAACTTTTTTGTCTTGATGAACTGAGGCATGAACCAACTTTAAACCTACTCATACACATGTGGGAAGTTAACCAAATTTGTTTGCATTAGGTTTGCAGTCAGGACTTTTGAGTACATTTGAAATGTATACTACTTTAATGTCAAAACATTCTATTCACTGTGAAATCAACTTTTTTGTCTTTATGTGCACAGGTATGAAACAACTTTCAGACATCTCAGAATCAAGTGGGAAGTTAGCCTAAAGTGTTTCCATTTGGTTTGCAGTAAGTGCTTTGGTGTAAAATTGAAATGTATACTATTTGTATTGTCTAAGCATTGCATGCACTGAGATAACAACTTTTTTGTGTTGATGTGTAAAGCCATGAAACAACTTTCAAACTACTCATAATCGTGTGGAAAGTTAACCTAAGGTGTTTCCATTAGGTTTGCAGTAAGTGCTTTGGTGTAAAATTGAAATGTATACTATATGTATTGTAAAAGCATTGCATGCACTGAGAAAACAACTTTTTTGTCTTGATGTGCACAGGTATGAAACAACTTTCAGACATCTCAGAATCATGTGGGAAGTTAATCTAAGTTGTTTCCATTAGTTTTGCAGCAAGTACTTTGGTGTAAAATTGAAATGTATCCTATTTGTATTGTCTAAGCATTGCATGCACTGAGACAACAACTTTTTTGTGTTGATCTGTACAGCCATGAAACAACTTTCAAACTACTCATAATCATGTGTGAAGTTAACCTAAGGTGTTTCCATTAGTTTGCAGTAAGTACTTTGGTGTAAAATTCAGATATGTACTTCCTTAATTTCAGAGCATAGTAGTTCTGAGAAAGTAACATTTTTTTCTTGATGAACTGAGGCATGAAACAACTTTAAACCTAGTCATACTCATCTGGGAAGTTAACCAAATGTGTTTGCATTAGGTTTGCAGTCAGGACTTTTGAGTACAATTGAAATGTCTACTACTTTTTTGTCAAAGCATTCTATTCACTGTGAAATCAACTTTTTTGTCTTTATGTGCACAGGTATGAAACAACTTTCAGACATCTCAGAATCATGTGGGAAGTTAACCTAAAGTGTTTCTATTAGGTTTGCAGTAAGTGCTTTGGTGTAAAATTGAAATGTATACTATTTGTATTGTCTAAGCATTGCATGCACTGAGATAACAACTTTTTTGTGTTGATGTGTACAGCCATGAAACAACCTTCAAACTACTCATAATCATGTGGAAAGTTAACCTAAGGTGTTTCCATTAGGTTTGCAGACAGGACTTTTGAGTACAATCGAAATGTATACTACTTATATGTCAATCCATTCTATTCACTGTGAAATCAACTTTTTTGTCTCTATGTGCACAGCTATGAAACAACTTTCAGACATCTCAGAATCATGTGGGAAGTTAACCTAAAGTGTTTCCATTAGGTTTGCAGTAAGTGCTTTGGTGTAAAATTGAACTGTATACTACTTTTATGTCAAAGCATTCTATTCACTGTGAAATCAACTTTTTTGTCTTTATGTGCACGGGTATGAAACAACTTTCAGACATCTCAGAATCATGTGGGAAGTTAACCTAAAGTGTTTCCATTAAGTTTCCAATAAGTGCTTTGGTGTAAAATTGAAGTGTATACTATTTGTATTCTCTAAGCATTGCATGCACTGAGATAACAACTTTTTTGTGTTGATGTGTAAAGCCATGAAACAACTTTCAAACTACTCATAATCATGTGGAAAGTTAACCTAAGGAGTTTCCATTAGGTTTGCAGTAAATGCTTTGGTGTAAAATTGAAATGTATACTATATGTATTGTAAAAGCATTGCATGCACTGACATAACAACTTTTTTGTGTTGATGTGCACAGCCATGAAACAACTTTCAAACTACTCATAATCATGTGGGAAGTTAACCTAAGGTGTTTCCATTAGTTTGCAGTAAGTACTTTGGTGTAAAATTCAGATGTGTACTTCCTTAATGTCAGAGCACAGTAGTACTGAGAAAGTAACTTTTTTGTCTTGATGAACTGAGGCATGAAACAACTTTAAACCTAGTCATACTCATCTGGGAAGTTCACCAAATGTGTCTGCATTAGGTTTGCAGTCAGGACTTTTGAGTACAATTGAAATGTCTACTACTTTAATGTCAAAGCATTCCATTCACTGTGAAATCAACTTTTTTGTCTCTATGTGCACAGGTATGAAACAACTTTCAGACATCTCAGAATCATGTTGGAAGTTAACCTAAAGTATTTCCATTAGGTTTGCAGTAAGTGCTTTGGTGTAAAATTGAAATGTATACTATTTGTATTGTCTAAGCATTGCATGCACTGAGATAACAACTTTTTTGTGTTGATGTGTACAGCCATGAAACAACTTTCAAACTACTCATAATCATGTGGAAAGTTAACCTAAGGTGTTTCCATTAGGTTTCCAGGCAGGACTTTTGAGTACAATCGAAATGTATACTCCTTATATGTCAAAGCATTCTATTCACTGCGAAATCAACTTTTTTGTCTCTATGTGCACAGGTATGAAACAACTTTCAGACATCTCAGAATCATGTGGGAAGTTAACCTAAAGTGTTTCCATTAGGTTTGCAGTAAGTGCTTTGGTGTAAAATTGAACTGTATACTACTTTTATGTCAAAGCATTCTATTCACTGTGAAATCAACTTTTTTGTCTTTATGTGCACGGGTATGAAACAACTTTCAGACATCTCAGAATCATGTGGGAAGTTAACCTAAAGTGTTTCCATTAGGTTTCCAATAAGTGCTTTGGTGTAAAATTGAAGTGTATACTATTTGTATTCTCTAAGCATTGCATGCACTGAGATAACAACTTTTTTGTGTTGATGTGTAAAGCCATGAAACAACTTTCAAACTACTCATAATCATGTGGAAAGTTAACCTAAGGAGTTTCCATTAGGTTTGCAGTAAATGCTTTGGTGTAAAATTGAAATGTATACTATATGTATTGTAAAAGCATTGCATGCACTGAGATAACAACTTTTTTGTGTTGATGTGCACAGCCATGAAACAACTTTCAAACTACTCATAATCATGTGGGAAGTTAACCTAAGGTGTTTCCATTAGTTTGCAGTAAGTACTTTGGTGTAAAATTCAGATGTGTACTTCCTTAATGTCAGAGCACAGTAGTACTGAGAAAGTAACTTTTTTGTCTTGATGAACTGAGGCATGAAACAACTTTAAACCTAGTCATACTCATCTGGGAAGTTAACCAACTGTGTTTGCATTAGGTTTGCAGTCAGGACTTTTGAGTACAATTGAAATGTCTACTACTTTAATGTCAAAGCATTCCATTCACTGTGAAATCAACTTTTTTGTCTCTATGTGCACAGGTATGAAACAACTTTCAGACATCTCAGAATCATGTGGGAAGTTAACCTAAAGTATTTCCATTAGGTTTGCAGTAAGTGCTTTGGTGTAAAATTGAAATGTATACTATTTGTATTGTCTAAGCATTGCATGCACTGAGATAACAACTTTTTTGTGTTGATGTGTACAGCCATGAAACAACTTTCAAACTACTCATAATCATGTGGAAAGTTAACCTAAGGTGTTTCCATTAGGTTTCCAGGCAGGACTTTTGAGTACAATCGAAATGTATACTCCTTATATGTCAAAGCATTCTATTCACTGCGAAATCAACTTTTTTGTCTCTATGTGCACAGGTATGAAACAACTTTCAGACATCTCAGAATCATGTGGGAAGTTAACCTAAAGTGTTTCCATTAGGTTTGCAGTAAGTGCTTTGGTGTAAAATTGAAATGTATACTACTTTTATGTCAAAGCATTCTATTCACTGTGAAATCAACTTTTTTGTCTTTTTGTGCACAGGTATGAAACAACTTTCAGACATCTCAGAATCATGTGGGAAGTTAACCTAAAGTGTTTCTATTAGGTTTGCAGTAAGTGCTTTGGTGTAAAATTGAAATGTATACTATTTGTATTGTCTAAGCATTGCATGCACTGAGATAACAACTTTTTTGTGTTGATGTGTACAGCCATGAAACAACCTTCAAACTACTCATAATCATGTGGAAAGTTAACCTAAGGTGTTTCCATTAGGTTTCCAGGCAGGACTTTTGAGTACAATCGAAATGTATACTCCTTATATGTCAAAGCATTCTATTCACTGCGAAATCAACTTTTTTGTCTCTATGTGCACAGGTATGAAACAACTTTCAGACATCTCAGAATCATGTGGGAAGTTAACCTAAAGTGTTTCCATTAGGTTTGCAGTAAGTGCTTTGGTGTAAAATTGAAATGTATACTACTTTTATGTCAAAGCATTCTATTCACTGTGAAATCAACTTTTTTGTCTTTATGTGCACAGGTATGAAACAACTTTCAGACATCTCAGAATCATGTGGGAAGTTAACCTAAAGTGTTTCTATTAGGTTTGCAGTAAGTGCTTTGGTGTAAAATTGAAATGTATACTATTTGTATTGTCTAAGCATTGCATGCACTGAGATAACAACTTTTTTGTGTTGATGTGTACAGCCATGAAACAACCTTCAAACTACTCATAATCATGTGGAAAGTTAACCTAAGGTGTTTCCATTAGGTTTGCAGACAGGACTTTTGAGTACAATCGAAATGTATACTACTTATATGTCAATCCATTCTATTCACTGTGAAATCAACTTTTTTGTCTCTATGTGCACAGCTATGAAACAACTTTCAGACATCTCAGAATCATGTGGGAAGTTAACCTAAAGTGTTTCCATTAGGTTTGCAGTAAGTGCTTTGGTGTAAAATTGAACTGTATACTACTTTTATGTCAAAGCATTCTATTCACTGTGAAATCAACTTTTTTGTCTTTATGTGCACGGGTATGAAACAACTTTCAGACATCTCAGAATCATGTGGGAAGTTAACCTAAAGTGTTTCCATTAAGTTTCCAATAAGTGCTTTGGTGTAAAATTGAAGTGTATACTATTTGTATTCTCTAAGCATTGCAAGCACTGAGATAACAACTTTTTGTGTTGATGTGTAAAGCCATGAAACAACTTTCAAACTACTCATAATCATGTGGAAAGTTAACCTAAGGAGTTTCCATTAGGTTTGCAGTAAATGCTTTGGTGTAAAATTGAAATGTATACTATATGTATTGTAAAAGCATTGCATGCACTGAGATAACAACTTTTTTGTGTTGATGTGCACAGCCATGAAACAACTTTCAAACTACTCATAATCATGTGGGAAGTTAACCTAAGGTGTTTCCATTAGTTTGCAGTAAGTACTTTGGTGTAAAATTCAGATGTGTACTTCCTTAATGTCAGAGCACAGTAGTACTGAGAAAGTAACTTTTTTGTCTTGATGAACTGAGGCATGAAACAACTTTAAACCTAGTCATACTCATCTGGGAAGTTCACCAAATGTGTCTGCATTAGGTTTGCAGTCAGGACTTTTGAGTACAATTGAAATGTCTACTACTTTAATGTCAAAGCATTCCATTCACTGTGAAATCAACTTTTTTGTCTCTATGTGCACAGGTATGAAACAACTTTCAGACATCTCAGAATCATGTTGGAAGTTAACCTAAAGTATTTCCATTAGGTTTGCAGTAAGTGCTTTGGTGTAAAATTGAAATGTATACTATTTGTATTGTCTAAGCATTGCATGCACTGAGATAACAACTTTTTTGTGTTGATGTGTACAGCCATGAAACAACTTTCAAACTACTCATAATCATGTGGAAAGTTAACCTAAGGTGTTTCCATTAGGTTTCCAGGCAGGACTTTTGAGTACAATCGAAATGTATACTCCTTATATGTCAAAGCATTCTATTCACTGCGAAATCAACTTTTTTGTCTCTATGTGCACAGGTATGAAACAACTTTCAGACATCTCAGAATCATGTGGGAAGTTAACCTAAAGTGTTTCCATTAGGTTTGCAGTAAGTGCTTTGGTGTAAAATTGAACTGTATACTACTTTTATGTCAAAGCATTCTATTCACTGTGAAATCAACTTTTTTGTCTTTATGTGCACGGGTATGAAACAACTTTCAGACATCTCAGAATCATGTGGGAAGTTAACCTAAAGTGTTTCCATTAGGTTTCCAATAAGTGCTTTGGTGTAAAATTGAAGTGTATACTATTTGTATTCTCTAAGCATTGCATGCACTGAGATAACAACTTTTTTGTGTTGATGTGTAAAGCCATGAAACAACTTTCAAACTACTCATAATCATGTGGAAAGTTAACCTAAGGAGTTTCCATTAGGTTTGCAGTAAATGCTTTGGTGTAAAATTGAAATGTATACTATATGTATTGTAAAAGCATTGCATGCACTGACATAACAACTTTTTTGTGTTGATGTGCACAGCCATGAAACAACTTTCAAACTACTCATAATCATGTGGGAAGTTAACCTAAGGTGTTTCCATTAGTTTGCAGTAAGTACTTAGGTGTAAAATTCAGATGTGTACTTCCTTAATGTCAGAGCACAGTAGTACTGAGAAAGTAACTTTTTTGTCTTGATGAACTGAGGCATGAAACAACTTTAAACCTAGTCATACTCATCTGGGAAGTTAACCAACTGTGTTTGCATTAGGTTTGCAGTCAGGACTTTTGAGTACAATTGAAATGTCTACTACTTTAATGTCAAAGCATTCCATTCACTGTGAAATCAACTTTTTTGTCTCTATGTGCACAGGTATGAAACAACTTTCAGACATCTCAGAATCATGTGGGAAGTTAACCTAAAGTATTTCCATTAGGTTTGCAGTAAGTGCTTTGGTGTAAAATTGAAATGTATACTATTTGTATTGTCTAAGCATTGCATGCACTGAGATAACAACTTTTTTGTGTTGATGTGTACAGCCATGAAACAACTTTCAAACTACTCATAATCATGTGGAAAGTTAACCTAAGGTGTTTCCATTAGGTTTCCAGGCAGGACTTTTGAGTACAATCGAAATGTATACTCCTTATATGTCAAAGCATTCTATTCACTGCGAAATCAACTTTTTTGTCTCTATGTGCACAGGTATGAAACAACTTTCAGACATCTCAGAATCATGTGGGAAGTTAACCTAAAGTGTTTCCATTAGGTTTGCAGTAAGTGCTTTGGTGTAAAATTGAAATGTATACTACTTTTATGTCAAAGCATTCTATTCACTGTGAAATCAACTTTTTTGTCTTTATGTGCACAGGTATGAAACAACTTTCAGACATCTCAGAATCATGTGGGAAGTTAACCTAAAGTGTTTCTATTAGGTTTGCAGTAAGTGCTTTGGTGTAAAATTGAAATGTATACTATTTGTATTGTCTAAGCATTGCATGCACTGAGATAACAACTTTTTTGTGTTGATGTGTACAGCCATGAAACAACCTTCAAACTACTCATAATCATGTGGAAAGTTAACCTAAGGTGTTTCCATTAGGTTTCCAGGCAGGACTTTTGAGTACAATCGAAATGTATACTCCTTATATGTCAAAGCATTCTATTCACTGCGAAATCAACTTTTTTGTCACTATGTGCACAGGTATGAAACAACTTTCAGACATCTCAGAATCATGTGGGAAGTTAACCTAAAGTGTTTCCATTAGGTTTGCAGTAAGTGCTTTGGTGTAAAATTGAAATGTATACTACTTTTATGTCAAAGCATTCTATTCACTGTGAAATCAACTTTTTTGTCTTTATGTGCACAGGTATGAAACAACTTTCAGACATCTCAGAATCATGTGGGAAGTTAACCTAAAGTGTTTCTATTAGGTTTGCAGTAAGTGCTTTGGTGTAAAATTGAAATGTATACTATTTGTATTGTCTAAGCATTGCATGCACTGAGATAACAACTTTTTTGTGTTGATGTGTACAGCCATGAAACAACCTTCAAACTACTCATAATCATGTGGAAAGTTAACCTAAGGTGTTTCCATTAGGTTTGCAGACAGGACTTTTGAGTACAATCGAAATGTATACTACTTATATGTCAATCCATTCTATTCACTGTGAAATCAACTTTTTTGTCTCTATGTGCACAGCTATGAAACAACTTTCAGACATCTCAGAATCATGTGGGAAGTTAACCTAAAGTGTTTCCATTAGGTTTGCAGTAAGTGCTTTGGTGTAAAATTGAACTGTATACTACTTTTATGTCAAAGCATTCTATTCACTGTGAAATCAACTTTTTTGTCTTTATGTGCACGGGTATGAAACAACTTTCAGACATCTCAGAATCATGTGGGAAGTTAACCTAAAGTGTTTCCATTAGGTTTCCAATAAGTGCTTTGGTGTAAAATTGAAGTGTATACTATTTGTATTCTCTAAGCATTGCATGCACTGAGATAACAACTTTTTTGTGTTGATGTGTAAAGCCATGAAACAACTTTCAAACTACTCATAATCATGTGGAAAGTTAACCTAAGGAGTTTCCATTAGGTTTGCAGTAAATGCTTTGGTGTAAAATTGAAATGTATACTATATGTCTTGTAAAAGCATTGCATGCACTGAGATAACAACTTTTTTGTGTTGATGTGCACAGCCATGAAACAACTTTCAAACTACTCATAATCATGTGGGAAGTTAACCTAAGGTGTTTCCATTAGTTTGCAGTAAGTACTTTGGTGTAAAATTCAGATGTGTACTTCCTTAATGTCAGAGCACAGTAGTACTGAGAAAGTAACTTTTTTGTCTTGATGAACTGAGGCATGAAACAACTTTAAACCTAGTCATACTCATCTGGGAAGTTAACCAAATGTGTTTGCTTTAGGTTTGCAGTCAGGACTTTTGAGTACAATTGAAATGTCTACTACTTTAATGTCAAAGCATTCCATTCACTGTGAAATCAACTTTTTTGTCTCTATGTGCACAGGTATGAAACAACTTTCAGACATCTCAGAATCATGTGGGAAGTTAACCTAAAGTATTTCCATTAGGTTTGCAGTAAGTGCTTTGGTGTAAAATTGAAATGTATACTACTTTTATGTCAAAGCATTCTATTCACTGTGAAATCAACTTTTTTGTCTTTATGTGCACAGGTATGAAACAACTTTCAGACATCTCAGAATCATGTGGGAAGTTAACCTAAAGTGTTTCCATCAGGTTTGCAGTAAGTGCTTTGGTGTAAAATTGAAATGTATACTATTTGTATTCTCTAAGCATTGCATGCACAGAGATAACAACTTTTTTGTGTTGATGTGTACAGCCATGAAACAACTTTCAAACTACTCATAATCATGTGGAAAGTTAACCTAAGGTGTTTCCATTAGGTTTGCAGACAGGACTTTTGAGTACAATCGAAACGTATACTACTTATATGTCAATCCATTCTGTTTACTGTGAAATCAACTTTTTTGTCTTTATATGCACAGGTATGAAACAACTTTCAGACATCTCAGAATCATGTGGGAAGTTAACCTAAAGTGTTTCCATTAGGTTTGCAGTAAGTACTTTGGTGGAAAATTGAGATGTATACTACCTTAATGTCAGAACATAGTAGCACTGAGAAAGTAACTTTTTTGTCTTGATGAACTGAGGCATGAACCAACTTTAAACCTACTCATACACATGTGGGAAGTTAACCAAATTTGTTTGCATTAGGTTTGCAGTCAGGACTTTTGAGTACATTTGAAATGTATACTACTTTAATGTCAAAGCATTCTATTCACTGTGAAATCAACTTTTTTGTCTTTATGTGCACAGGTATGAAACAACTTTCAGACATCTCAGAATCATGTGGGAAGTTAATCTAAGTTGTTTCCATTAGTTTTGCAGCAAGTACTTTGGTGTAAAATTGAAATGTATCCTATTTGTATTGTCTAAGCATTGCATGCACTGAGACAACAACTTTTTTGTGTTGATCTGTACAGCCATGAAACAACTTTCAAACTACTCATAATCATGTGTGAAGTTAACCTAAGGTGTTTCCATTAGTTTGCAGTAAGTACTTTGGTGTAAAATTCAGATATGTACTTCCTTAATTTCAGAGCATAGTAGTTCTGAGAAAGTAACATTTTTGTCTTGATGAACTGAGGCATGAAACAACTTTAAACCTAGTCATACTCATCTGGGAAGTTAACCAAATGTGTTTGCATTAGGTTTGCAGTCAGGACTTTTGAGTACAATTGAAATGTCTACTACTTTTTTGTCAAAGCATTCTATTCACTGTGAAATCAACTTTTTTGTCTTTATGTGCACAGGTATGAAACAACTTTCAGACATCTCAGAATCATGTGGGAAGTTAACCTAAAGTGTTTCCATTAGGTTTGCAGTAAGTGCTTTGGTGTAAAATTGAAATGTATACTATTTGTATTGTCTAAGCATTGCATGCACTGAGATAACAACTTTTTTGTGTTGATGCGTACAGCCATGAAACAACTTTCAAACTACTCATAATCATGTGGAAAGTTAACCTAAGGTGTTTCCATTAGGTTTGCAGACAGGACTTTTGAGTACAATCGAAATGTATACTACTTATATGTCAATCCATTCTATTCACTGTGAAATCAACTTTTTTGTCTCTATGTGCACAGCTATGAAACAACTTTCAGACATCTCAGAATCATGTGGGAAGTTAACCTAAAGTGTTTCCATTAGGTTTGCAGTAAGTGCTTTGGTGTAAAATTGAACTGTATACTACTTTTATGTCAAAGCATTCCATTCACTGTGAAATCAACTTTTTTGTCTTTATGTTCACGGGTATGAAACAACTTTCAGACATCTCAGAATCATGTGGGAAGTTAATCTAAAGTGTTTCCATTAGGTTTCCAATAAGTGCTTTGGTGTAAAATTGAAGTGTATACTATTTGTACTCTCTAAGCATTGCAGGCACTGAGATAACAACTTTTTTGTGTTGATGTGTACAGCTATGAAACAACTTTCAAACTACTCATAATCATTTGGGAATGTAACCTAAAGTGTTTCCATTAGGTTTGCAGTAAGTACTTTGGTGGAAAATTGAGATGTATACTACCTTAATGTCAGAACATAGTAGCACTGAGAAAGTAACTTTTTTGTCTTGATGAACTGAGCATGAAACAACTTTAAACCTACTCATACACATGTCGGAAGTTAACCAAATGTGTTTGCATTAGGTTTGCAGTCAGGACTTTTGAGTACATTTGAAATGTATACTACTTTAATGTCAAAGCTTTCTATTCACTGTGAAATCAACTTTTTTGTCTTTATGTGCACAGGTATGAAACAACTTTTAGACATCTCAGAATCAAGTGGGAAGTTAGCCTAAAGTGTTTCCATTTGGTTTGCAGTAAGTGCTTTGGTGTAAAATTGAAATGTATACTATTTGTATTGTCTAAGCATTGCATGCTCTGAGATAACAACTTTTTTGTGTTGATGTGTACAGCCATGAAACAACTTTCCATCTACTCATAATCATGTCGAAAGTTAACCTAAAGTGTTTCCATTAGGTCTGCAGTAAGTCCTTTGGTGTAAAATTGAAATGTATGCTATTTGTATTGTAAAAGCATTGCATGCACTGAGAAAACAACTTTTTTGTCTTGATGTGCACCGGTATGAAACAACTTTCAGACATCTCAGAATCATCTGGGAAGTTAATCTAAGTTGTTTCCATTAGGTTTGCAGTAAGTGCTTTGGTGTAAAATTGAAATGTATACTATTTGTATTGTCTAAGCATTGCATGCACTGAGATAACAACTTTTTTGTGTTGATGTGTACAGCCATGAAACAACTTTCAAACTACTCATAATCATGTGGGAAGTTAACCTAAGGTGTTTCCATTAGTTTGCAGCAAGTACTTTGGTGTAAAATTCACATATGTACTTCCTTAATGTCAGAGCATAGTAGTTCTGAGAAAGTAACATTTTTGTCTTGATGAACTGAGGCATGAAACAACTTTAAACCTAGTCATACTCATCTGGGAAGTTAATCAAATGTGTTTGCATTAGGTTTGCAGTCAGGACTTTTGAGTACAATTGAAATGTCTACTACTTTTATGTCAAAGCATTCTATTCACTGTGAAATCAACTTTTTTGTCTTTATGTGCACAGGTATGAAACAACTTTCAGACATCTCAGAATCATGTGGGAAGTTAACCTAAAGTGTTTGCATTAGGTTTGCAGAAAGTGCTTTGGTGTAAAATTGAAATGTATACTATTTGTATTGTCTAAGCATTGCATGCACTGAGATAACAACTTTTTTGTGTTGATGTGTACAGCCATGGAACAACTTTCAAGCTACTTATAATCATGTGGA
Organism: Mobula birostris; assembly: GCF_030028105.1. Classification (NCBI taxonomy): domain Eukaryota; kingdom Metazoa; phylum Chordata; class Chondrichthyes; order Myliobatiformes; family Myliobatidae; genus Mobula; species Mobula birostris. The sequence goes on from NW_027278248.1 coordinate 188,311, forward strand.
AAGTTAACCTACGGTGTTTCCATTAGGTTTGCAGTAAATGCTTTGGTGTAAAATTGAATGTATACTATTTGTATTGTAAAAGCATTGCATGCACTGAGAAAACAACTTTTTTGTCTTGATCTGCACAGGTATGAAACAACTTTCAGACATCTCAGGTTCATGTGGGAAGTTATTCTAAGTTGTTTCCATTAGGGCTGCAGTAAGTGCTTTGTAGTAAAATTGAAATGTATACTATTTGTATTGTCTAAGCATTGCATGCACTGAGATAACAACTATTTTGTGTTGATGTGTACAGCCATGAAACAACTATCAAACTACTCATAATCATGTGGAAAGTTAACCTAAGGTGTTTCCATTAGGTTTGCAGTAAGTGCTTTGGTGTAAAATTGAAATGTATGCTATTTGTATTGTAAAAGCATTGCATGCACTGAGAAAACAGCTTTTTTGTCTTTATGTGCACAGGTATGAAACAACTTTCAGACATCTCAGAATCATGTGGGAAGTTAACCTAAAGTGTTTCCATTAGGTTTGCAGTAAGTGCTTTGGTGTAAAATTGAAATGTATACTATTTGTATTGTCTAAGCATTGCATGCACTGAGATAACAACTTTTTTGTGTTGATGTGTACAGCCATGGAACAACTTTCAAGCTACTCCTAATCATGTGGAAAGTTATCCTATGGTGTTTCCATTAGGTTTGCAGTCAGGACTTTTGAGTACATTTGAAATGTATACTACTTTAATGTCAAAGCTTTCTATTCACTGTGAAATCAACTTTTTTGTCTTTATGTGCACAGGTATGAAACAACTTTCAGACATCTCAGAATCAAGTGGGAAGTTAGCCTAAAGTGTTTCCATTTGGTTTGCAGTAAGTGCTTTGGTGTAAAATTGAAATGTATACTATTTGTATTGTCTAAGCATTGCATGCTCTGAGATAACAACTTTTTTGTGTTGATGTGTACAGCCATGAAACAACTTTCCATCTACTCATAATCATGTGGAAAGTTAACCTAAAGTGTTTCCATTAGGTCTGCAGTAAGTCCTTTGGTGTAAAATTGAAATGTATGCTATTTGTATTGTAAAAGCATTGCATGCACTGAGAAAACAACTTTTTTGTCTTGATGTGCACCGGTATGAAACAACTTTCAGACATCTCAGAATCATCTGGGAAGTTAATCTAAGTTGTTTCCATTAGGTTTGCAGTAAGTGCTTTGGTGTAAAATTGAAATGTATACTATTTGTATTGTCTAAGCATTGCATGCACTGAGATAACAACTTTTTTGTGTTGATGTGTACAGCCATGAAACAACTTTCAAACTACTCATAATCATGTGGGAAGTTAACCTAAGGTGTTTCCATTAGTTTGCAGCAAGTACTTTGGTGTAAAATTCAGATGTGTACTTCCTTAATGTCAGAGCATAGTAGTACTGAGAAAGTAACTTTTTTGTCTTGATCAACTGAGGCATGAAACAACTTTAAACCTAGTCATGCTCATCTGGGAAGTTAACCAAATGTGTTTGTATTAGGTTTGCAGTCAGGACTTTTGAGTACAATTGAAATGTATACTACTTTTATGTCAAAGCATTCTATTCACTGTGAAATCAACTTTTTTGTCTTTATGTGCACAGGTATGAAACAACTTTCAGACATCTCAGAATCATGTGGGAAGTTAACCTAAAGTGTTTCCATTAGGTTTGCAGTAAGTGCTTTGGTGTAAAATTGAAATGTATACTATTTGTATTGTCTAAGCATTGCATGCACTGAGATAACAACTATTTTGTGTTGATTTGTACAGCCATGAAACAACTTTCAAACTACTCATAATCATGTGGAAAGTTAACCTAAGGTGTTTCCATTAGGTTTCCAGTAAGTGCTTTGGTGTAAAATTGAAATGTATACTATTTGTGTTGTAAAAGCATTGCATGCACTGAGAAAACAACTTTTTTGTCTTGATGTGCACAGGTGTGAAACAACTTTCAGACATCTCAGAATCATGTGGGAAGTTAACCTAAGGTGTTTCCATTAGGTTTGCAGTAAGTGCTTTGGAGTAAAATTGAAATGTATACTAGTTTTATGTCAAAGCATTCTATTCACTGTGAAATTCACTTTTTTGTCTTTATGTGCACAGGTATGAAACAACTTTCAGACATCTCAGAATCATGTGGGAAGTTAACCTAAAGTGTTTCCATTAGGTGTGCAGTAAGTGCTTTGGTGTAAAATTGAAATGTATACTATTTGTATTGTCTCAGGATTGCATGCACTGAGATAACAACTTTTTTGTGTTGATCTGTACAGCCATGGAACAACTTTCAAGCTACTCATAATCATTTGGAAAGTTAACCTATGGTGTTTCCATTAGGTTTGCAATCAGGACTTTTGAGTACAATTGAAATGGAAACTACATTTATGTCAAAGCATTCTATTCACTGAGAAATCAAATTTTTTCTCTTTATGTGCACAGGTATGAAACAACTTTCAGACAGCTCAGAATCATGTGGGAAGTTAATCTAAGTTGTTTCCATTATGTTTGCAGTAAGTGCTTTGGTGTAAAATTGAAATGTATACTATTTGTTTTCTCTAAGCATTGCATGCACTGAGATAACAACTATTTTGTGTTGATGTGTACAGCTATGAAACAACTTTCAAACTACTCATAATCCTTTGGGAATGTAACCTAAAATGTTTCCATTAGGTTTGCAGTAAGTACATCGGTGTAAAATTGAGATGTATACTACCTTAATATCAGGACATAGTAGCACTGAGAAAGTAACTTTTTTGTCTTGATTAACTGAGGCATGAAACAACTTTCAAACTACTCATAATCATGTGGGAAGTTAACCTAAGGTGTTTCCATTAGTTTGCAGTAAGTACTTTGGTGTAAAATTGAGATGTACACTACCTTAATGTCAGAGAATAGTGGTCCTGAGAAAGTAACTTTTTTTATCTTGATGAACTGAGGCATGAAACAACTTTAAACCTAGTCATACTCATCTGGGAAGTTAACCAAATCTGCTTGCATTAGGTTTGCAGTCAGGACTTTTGAGTACAATTGAAATGTATACTACTTTTATGTCAAAGCATTCTATTCACAGTGAAATCAACAATTTTGTCTTTATGTGCACAGGTATGAAACAACGTTCAGACATCTCAGAATCATGTGGGAAGTTAACCTAAAGTATTTCCATTAGGTTTGCAGTAAGTGCTTTGGTGTAAAATTGAAATGTATACTATTTGTATTGTCTAAGCATTACATGCACTGAGATAACAACTTTTTTGTGTTGATGTGTACAGCCATGAAACAACTTTCAAACTACTCATAATCATGTGGAAAGTTAACCTAAAGTGTTTCCATTAGGTTTGCAGTAAGTGCTTTGGTGTAAAATTGAAATGTATACTACCTTAATGTCAGAGAATAGTAGTACTGAGAAAGTAACTTTTTTTATCTTGATGAACTGAGGCATGAAACAACTTTAAACCTAGTCATACTCATCTGGGAAGTTAACCAAATGTGTTTGCATTAGGTTTGCAGTCAGGACTTTTGAGTACAATTGAAATGTATACTACTTTTATGTCAAAGCATTCTATTCACTGTGAAATCAACTTTTTTGTCTTTATGTGCACAGGTATGAAACAACTTTCAGACATCTCAGAATCATGTGAGAAGTTAACCTAAAGTGTTTTCCATTAGGTTTGCAGTATGTGCTTTGGTGTAAAATTGAAAACTATACTATTTGTATTGTCTAAGCATTGCATGCACTGAGATAACAACTTTTTTGTGTTGATGTGTACAGCCATGAAACAACTTTCAAACTACTCATAATCATGTGGAAAGTTAACCTAAAGTGTTTCCATTAGGTTTGCAGTAAGTGCTTTGGTGTAAAATTGAAATGTATACTATTTGTATTGTATAAGCATTGCATGCACTGAGATAACAACTTTTTTGTGTTGATGTGTGCAGCAATGAAACAACTTTCAAAGTACTCATAATCATGTGGGAAGTTAACCTGAGGTGTTTCCATTAGGTTTGCAGTAAGTACTTTGGTGTAAAATTAAAATGTATACTACTTTTATGTCAAAGCATTCTATTCACTGTGAAATCAACTTTTTTGTCTTTATGTGCACAGGTATGAAACAACTTTCAGACATCTCAGAATCATGTGGGAAGTTAACCTAAAGTGTTTCCATTAGGTTTGCAGTAAGTGCTTTGGTGTAAAATTGAAATGTATACTATTTGTATTCTCTAAGCATTGCATGCACTGAGATAACAACTATTTTGTGTTGATGTGTACAGCCATGAAACAACTTTCAAACTACTCATAATCATATGGAAAGATAACCTAAGGTGTTTCCATTAGGTTTGAGGTAAGTGGTTTGGTGTAAAATTGAAATGTATACTATTTGTATTGTAAAAGCATTGCATGCACTGAGATAACAACTTTTTTGTGTTGATGTGTACAGCCATGAAACAACTTTCAAACTAATCATAATCATGTGGGAAGTTAAACTAAGGTGTTTCAATTAGTTGCAGTAAGCACTTTGGTGTAAAATTGAGATGTATACTACCTTAATGTCAGAGCATAGTAGTACTGAGAAAGTAACTTTTTTGTCTTGATGGACTGAGGCATGAAACAACTTTAAACCTAGTCATACTAATGTGGGAAGTTAACCAAAGGTGTTTCCATTAGGTTTGCAGTCCGGACTTTTGAGTACAATTGAAATGTATACTACCTTTATGTCAAAGCATTCTATTCACTGTGAAATCAACTTTTTTGTCTTTATGTGCACAGGTATGAAACAACTTTCAGACATCTCAGAATCATGTGGGAAGTTAAACTAAAGTGTTTCCATTAGCTTTGCAGTAAGTGCTTTGGTGTAAAATTGAAATGTATACTATTTGTATTGTCTAAGCATTGCATGCACTGAGATAACAACTTTTTTGTGTTGATGTGTACAGCCATGAAACAACTTTCAAACTACTCATAATCATGTGGGAAGTTAACCTAAGGTGTTTCCATTAGGTTTGCAGTATGTACTTCGGTGTAAAATTCAAATGTATACTACTTTTATGTCAAAGCACTCTATTCACTGTGAAATCAACTTTTTTGTCTTTATGTGCACAGGTATGAAACAACTTTCAGACATCTCAGAATCATGTCGGAAGTTAACCTAAGGTGTTTCCGTTAGGTTTGCAGTAAGTGCTTTGGAGTAAAATTGAAATGTATACTATTTGTATTGTCTAAGCATTGCATGCACTGAGATAACAACTTTTTTGTGTTGATGTGTACAGCCATGAAACAACTTTCAAACTACTCATAATCATGTGGAAAGTTAACCTAAGGTGTTTGCATTAGGTTTGCAGTCAGGACTTTTGAGTACAATTGAAATGTATACTACTTTTATGTCAAAGCATTCTATTCACTGTGAAATCAACTTTTTTGTCTTTATGTGCACAGGTATGAAACAACTTTCAGACATCTCAGAATCATGTGGGAAGTTAACCTAAAGTGTTTCCATTAGGTTTGCAGTAAGTGCTTTGGTGTAAAATTGAAATGTATACTATTTGTATTGTCTAAGCATTGCATGCACTGAGATAACAACTATTTTGTGTTGATCTGTACAGCCATGAAACAACTTTCAAACTACTCATAATCATGTGGAAAGTTAACCTAAGGTGTTTCCATTAGGTTTCCAGTAAGTGCTTTGGTGTAAAATTGAAATGTATACTATTTGTGTTGTAAAAGCATTGCATGCACTGAGAAAACAACTTTTTTGTCTTGATGTGCACAGGTGTGAAACAACTTTCAGACATCTCAGAATCATGTGGGAAGTTAACCTACGGTGTTTCCATTAGGTTTGCAGTAAGTGCTTTGGAGTAAAATTGAAATGTATACTATTTGTATTGTCTAAGCATTGCATGCACTGAGATAACAACTTTTTTGTCTTGATGTGCACCGGTATGAAACAACTTTCAGACATCTCAGAATCATCTGGGAAGTTAATCTAAGTTGTTTCCATTAGGTTTGCAGTAAGTGCTTTGGTGTAAAATTGAAATGTATACTATTTGTATTGTCTAAGCATTGCATGCACTGAGATAACAACTTTTTTGTGTTGATGTGTACAGCCATGAAACAACTTTCAAACTACTCATAATCATGTGGGAAGTTAACCTAAGGTGCTTCCATTAGTTTGCAGCAAGTACTTTGGTGTAAAATTCATATGTGTTCTTCCTTAATGTCAGAGCATAGTAGTACTGAGAAAGTAACTTTTTTGTCTTGATCAACTGAGGCATGAAACAACTTTAAACCTAGTCATGCTCATCTGGGAAGTTAACCAAATGTGTTTGTATTAGGTTTGCAGTCAGGACTTTTGAGTACAATTGAAATGTATACTACTTTTATGTCAAAGCATTCTATTCACTGTGAAATCAACTTTTTTGTCTTTATGTGCACAGGTATGAAACAACTTTCAGACATCTCAGAATCATGTGGGAAGTTAACCTAAAGTGTTTCCATTAGGTTTGCAGTAAGTGCTTTGGTGTAAAATTGAAATGTATACTATTTGTATTCTCTAAGCATTGCATGCACTGAGATAACAACTATTTTGTGTTGATGTGTGCAGCCATGAAACAACTTTCAAACTACTCATAATCATATGGAAAGATAACCTAAGGTGTTTCCATTAGGTTTGAGGTAAGTGGTTTGGTGTAAAATTGAAATGTATACTATTTGTATTGTAAAAGCATTGCATGCACTGAGATAACAACTTTTTTGTGTTGATGTGTACAGCCATGAAACAACTTTCAAACTACTCATAATCATGTAGGAAGTTAAACTAAGGTGTTTCAATTAGTTGCAGTAAGCACTTTGGTGTAAAATTGAGATGTATACTACCTTAATGTCAGAGCATAGTAGTACTGAGAAAGTAACTTTTTTGTCTTGATGGACTGAGGCATGAAACAACTTTAAACCTAGTCATACTCATGTGGGAAGTTAACCAAAGGTGTTTCCATTAGGTTTACAGTCCGGACTTTTGAGTACAATTGAAATGTATACTACCTTTATGTCAAAGCATTCTATTCACTGTGAAATCAACTTTTTTGTCTTTATGTGCACAGGTATGAAACAACTTTCAGACATCTCAGAATCATGTGAGAAGTTAACCTAAAGTGTTTTCCATTAGGTTTGCAGTATGTGCTTTGGTGTAAAATTGAAATCTATACTATTTGTATTGTCTAAGCATTGCATGCACTGAGATAACAACTTTTTTGTGTTGATGTGTACAGCCATGAAACAACTTTCAAACTACTCATAATCATATGGAAAGATAACCTAAGGTGTTTCCATTAGGTTTGAGGTAAGTGGTTTGGTGTAAAATTGAAATGTATACTATTTGTATTGTAAAAGCATTGCATGCACTGAGATAACAACTTTTTTGTGTTGATGTGTACAGCCATGAAACAACTTTCAAACTACTCATAATCATGTAGGAAGTTAAACTAAGGTGTTTCAATTAGTTGCAGTAAGCACTTTGGTGTAAAATTGAGATGTATACTACCTTAATGTCAGAGCATAGTAGTACTGAGAAAGTAACTTTTTTGTCTTGATGGACTGAGGCATGAAACAACTTTAAACCTAGTCATACTCATGTGGGAAGTTAACCAAAGGTGTTTCCATTAGGTTTACAGTCCGGACTTTTGAGTACAATTGAAATGTATACTACCTTTATGTCAAAGCATTCTATTCACTGTGAAATCAACTTTTTTGTCTTTATGTGCACAGGTATGAAACAACTTTCAGACATCTCAGAATCATGTGAGAAGTTAACCTAAAGTGTTTTCCATTAGGTTTGCAGTATGTGCTTTGGTGTAAAATTGAAATCTATACTATTTGTATTGTCTAAGCATTGCATGCACTGAGATAACAACTTTTTTGTGTTGATGTGTACAGCCATGAAACAACTTTCAAACTACTCATAATCATGTGGAAAGTTAACCTAAAGTGTTTCCATTAGGTTTGCAGTAAGTGCTTTGGTGTAAAATTGAAATGTATACTATTTGTATTGTATAAGCATTGCATGCACTGAGATAACAACTTTTTTGTGTTGATGTGTGCAGCAATGAAACAACTTTCAAACTACTCATAATCATGTGGGAAGTTAACCTGAGGTGTTTCCATTAGGTTTGCAGTAAGTACTTTGGTGTAAAATTAAAATGTATACTACTTTTATGTCAAAGCATTCTATTCACTGTGAAATCAACTTTTTTGTCTTTATGTGCACAGGTATGAAACAACTTTCAGACATCTCAGAATCATGTGGGAAGTTAACCTAAAGTGTTTCCATTAGGTTTGCAGTAAGTGCTTTGGTGTAAAATTGAAATGTATACTATTTGTATTCTCTAAGCATTGCATGCACTGAGATAACAACTATTTTGTGTTGATGTGTACAGCCATGAAACAACTTTCAAACTACTCATAATCATATGGAAAGATAACCTAAGGTGTTTCCATTAGGTTTGAGGTAAGTGGTTTGGTGTAAAATTGAAATGTATACTATTTGTATTGTAAAAGCATTGCATGCACTGAGATAACAACTTTTTTGTGTTGATGTGTACAGCCATGAAACAACTTTCAAACTACTCATAATCATGTGGGAAGTTAAACTAAGGTGTTTCAATTAGTTGCAGTAAGCACTTTGGTGTAAAATTGAGATGTATACTACCTTAATGTCAGAGCATACTAGTACTGAGAAAGTATCTTTTTTGTCTTGATGGACTGAGGCATGAAACAACTTTAAACCTAGTCATACTCATGTGGGAAGTGAACCAAAGGTGTTTCCATTAGGTTTGCAGTCCGGACTTTTGAGTACAATTGAAATGTATACTACCTTTATGTCAAAGCATTCTATTCACTGTGAAATCAACTTTTTTGTCTTTATGTGCACAGGTATGAAACAACTTTCAGACATCTCAGAATCATGTGGGAAGTTAAACTAAAGTGTTTCCATTAGCTTTGCAGTAAGTGCTTTGGTGTAAAATTGAAATGTATACTATTTGTATTGTCTAAGCATTGCATGCACTGAGATAACAACTTTTTTGTGTTCATGTGTACAGCCATGAAACAACTTTCAAACTACTCATAATCATGTGGGAAGTTAACCTAAGGTGTTTCCATTAGGTTTGCAGTATGTACTTCGGTGTAAAATTCAAATGTATACTACTTTTATGTCAAAGCACTCTATTCACTGTGAAATCAACTTTTTTGTCTTTATGTGCACAGGTATGAAACAACTTTCAGACATCTCAGAATCATGTCGGAAGTTAACCTAAGGTGTTTCCATTAGGTTTGCAGTAAGTCCTTTGGAGTAAAATTGAAATGTATACTATTTGTATTGTCTAAGCATTGCATGCACTGAGATAACAACTTTTTTGTGTTGATGTGTACAGCCATGAAACAACTTTCAAACTACTCATAATCATGTGGAAAGTTAACCTAAGGTGTTTGCATTAGGTTTGCAGCCAGGACTTTTGAGTACAATTGAAATGTATACTACTTTTATGTCAAAGCATTCTATTCACTGTGAAATCAACTTTTTTGTCTTTATGTGCACAGGTATGAAACAACTTTCAGACATCTCAGAATCATGTGGGAAGTTAACCTAAAGTGTTTCCATTAGGTTTGCAGTAAGTGCTTTGGTGTAAAATTGAAATGTATACTATTTGTATTGTCTAAGCATTGCATGCACTGAGATAACAACTATTTTGTGTTGATTTGTACAGCCATGAAACAACTTTCAAACTACTCATAATCATGTGGAAAGTTAACCTAAGGTGTTTCCATAAGGTTTCCAGTAAGTGCTTTGGTGTAAAATTGAAATGTATTCTATTTGTGTTGTAAAAGCATTGCATGCACTGAGAAAACAACTTTTTTGTCTTGATGTCCACAGGTGTGAAACAACTTTCAGACATCTCAGAATCATGTGGGAAGTTAACCTAAGGTGTTTCCATTAGGTTTGCAGTAAGTGCTTTGGAGTAAAATTGAAATGTATACTATTTGTATTGTCTAAGCATTGCATGCACTGAGATAACAACTTTTTTGTCTTGATGTGCACCGGTATGAAACAACTTTCAGACATCTCAGAATCATCTGGGAAGTTAATCTAAGTTGTTTCCATTAGGTTTGCAGTAAGTGCTTTGGTGTAAAATTGAAATGTATACTATTTGTATTGTCTAAGCATTGCATGCACTGAGATAACAACTTTTTTGTGTTGATGTGTACAGCCATGAAACAACTTTCAAACTACTCATAATCATGTGGGAAGTTAACCTAAGGTGTTTCCATTAGTTTGCAGCAAGTACTTTGGTGTAAAATTCATATGTGTACTTCCTTAATGTCAGAGCATAGTAGTACTGAGAAAGTAACTTTTTTGTCTTGATCAACTGAGGCATGAAACAACTTTAAACCTAGTCATGCTCATCTGGGAAGTTAACCAAATGTGTTTGTATTAGGTTTGCAGTCAGGACTTTTGAGTACAATTGAAATGTATACTACTTTTATGTCAAAGCATTCTATTCACTGTGAAATCAACTTTTTTGTCTTTATGTGCACAGGTATGAAACAACTTTCAGACATCTCAGAATCATGTGGGAAGTTAACCTAAAGTGTTTCCATTAGGTTTGCAGTAAGTGCTTTGGTGTAAAATTGAAATGTATACTATTTGTATTCTCTAAGCATTGCATGCACTGAGATAACAACTATTTTGTGTTGATGTGTGCAGCCATGAAACAACTTTCAAACTACTCATAATCATATGGAAAGATAACCTAAGGTGTTTCCATTAGGTTTGAGGTAAGTGGTTTGGTGTAAAATTGAAATGTATACTATTTGTATTGTAAAAGCATTGCATGCACTGAGATAACAACTTTTTTGTGTTGATGTGTACAGCCATGAAACAACTTTCAAACTACTCATAATCATGTGGGAAGTTAAACTAAGGTGTTTCAATTAGTTGCAGTAAGCACTTTGGTGTAAAATTGAGATGTATACTACCTTAATGTCAGAGCATACTAGTACTGAGAAAGTAACTTTTTTGTCTTGATGGACTGAGGCATGAAACAACTTTAAACCTAGTCATACTCATGTGGGAAGTGAACCAAAGGTGTTTCCATTAGGTTTGCAGTCCGGACTTTTGAGTACAATTGAAATGTATACTACCTTTATGTCAAAGCATTCTATTCACTGTGAAATCAACTTTTTTGTCTTTATGTGCACAGGTATGAAACAACTTTCAGACATCTCAGAATCATGTGGGAAGTTAAACTAAAGTGTTTCCATTAGCTTTGCAGTAAGTGCTTTGGTGTAAAATTGAAATGTATACTATTTGTATTGTCTAAGCATTGCATGCACTGAGATAACAACTTTTTTGTGTTGATGTGTACAGCCATGAAACAACTTTCAAACTACTCATAATCATGTGGGAAGTTAACCTATGGTGTTTCCATTAGGTTTGCAGTATGTACTTCGGTGTTAAATTCAAATGTATACTACTTTTATGTCAAAGCACTCTATTCACTGTGAAATCAACTTTTTTGTCTTTATGTGCACAGGTATGAAACAACTTTCAGACATCTCAGAATCATGTCGGAAGTTAACCTAAGGTGTTTCCATTAGGTTTGCAGTAAGTGTTTTGGAGTAAAATTGAAATGTATACTATTTGTATTGTCTAAGCATTGCATGCACTGAGATAACAACTTTTTTGTGTTGATGTGTACAGCCATGAAACAACTTTCAAACTACTCATAATCATGTGGAAAGTTAACCTAAGGTGTTTGCATTAGGTTTGCAGTCAGGACTTTTGAGTACAATTGAAATGTATACTACTTTTATGTCAAAGCATTCTATTCACTGTGAAATCAACTTTTTTGTCTTTATGTGCACAGGTATGAAACAACTTTCAGACATCTCAGAATCATGTGGGAAGTTAACCTAAAGTGTTTCCATTACGTTTGCAGTAAGTGCTTTGGTGTAAAATTGAAATGTATACTATTTGTATTGTCTAAGCATTGCATGCACTGAGATAACAACTATTTTGTGTTGATTTGTACAGCCATGAAACAACTTTCAAACTACTCATAATCATGTGGAAAGTTAACCTAAGGTGTTTCCATTAGGTTTCCAGTAAGTGCTTTGGTGTAAAATTGAAATGTATACTATTTGTGTTGTAAAAGCATTGCATGCACTGAGAAAACAACTTTTTTGTCTTGATGTGCACAGGTGTGAAACAACTTTCAGACATCTCAGAATCATGTGGGAAGTTAACCTAAGGTGTTTCCATTAGGTTTGCAGTAAGTGCTTTGGAGTAAAATTGAAATGTATACTATTTGTATTGTCTAAGCATTGCATGCACTGAGATAACAACTTTTTTGTGTTGATGTGTACAGCCATGAAACAACTTTCAAACTACTCATAATCATGTGGGAAGTTAACCTAAGGTGTTTCCATTAGTTTGCAGCAAGTACTTTGGTGTAAAATTCAGATGTGTACTTCCTTAATGTCAGAGCATAGTAGTACTGAGAAAGTAACTTTTTTGTCTTGATCAACTGAGGCATGAAACAACTTTAAACCTAGTCATGCTCATCTGGGAAGTTAACCAAATGTGTTTGTATTAGGTTTGCAGTCAGGACTTTTGAGTACAATTGAAATGTATGCTACTTTTATGTCAAATCATTCTATTCACTGTGAAATCAACTTTTTTGTCTTTATGTGCACAGGTATGAAACAACTTTCAGACATCTCAGAATCATGTGGGAAGTTAACCTAAAGTGTTTCCATTAGGTTTGCAGTAAGTGCTTTGGTGTAAAATTGAAATGTATACTATTTGTATTGTCTAAGCATTGCATTCACTGAGATAACAACTATTTTGTGTTGATTTGTACAGCCATGAAACAACTTTCAAACTACTCATAATCATGTGGAAAGTTAACCTAAGGTGTTTCCATTAGGTTTCCAGTAAGTGCTTTGGTGTAAAATTGAAATGTATACTATTTGTGTTGTAAAAGCATTGCATGCACTGAGAAAACAAATTTTTTCTCTTTATGTGCACAGGTATGAAACAACTTTCAGACAGCTCAGAATCATGTGGGAAGTTAATCTAAGTTGTTTCCATTAGGTTTGCAGTAAGTGCTTTGGTGTAAAATTGAAATGTATACTATTTGTTTTCTCTAAGCATTGCATGCACTGAGATAACAACTATTTTGTGTTGATGTGTACAGCTATGAAACAACTTTCAAACTACTCATAATCATTTGGGAATGTAACCTAAAATGTTTCCATTAGGTTTTCAGTAAGTACATCGGTGTAAAATTGAGATGTATACTACCTTAATATCAGGACATAGTAGCACTGAGAAAGTAACTTTTTTGTCTTGATTAACTGAGGCATGAAACAACTTTCAAACTACTCATAATCATGTGGGAAGTTAACCTAAGGTGTTTCCACTAGTTTGCAGTAAGTACTTTGGTGTAAAATTGAGATGTATACTACCTTAATGTCAGAGAATAGTAGTACTGAGAAAGTAACTTTTTTTATCTTGATGAACTGAGGCATGAAACAACTTTAAACCTAGTCATACTCATCTGGGAAGTTAACCAAATGTGCTTGCATTAGGTTTGCAGTCAGGACTTTTGAGTACAATTGAAATGTATACTACTTTTATGTCAAAGCATTCTATTCACAGTGAAATCAACTATTTTGTCTTTATGTGCACAGGTATGAAACAACGTTCAGACATCTCAGAATCATGTGGGAAGTTAATCTAAAGTATTTCCATTAGGTTTGCAGTAAGTGCTTTGGTGTAAAATTGAAATGTATACTATTTGTATTGTCTAAGCATTACATGCACTGAGATAACAACTTTTTTGTGTTGATGTGTACAGCCATGAAACAACTTTCAAACTACTCATAATCATGTGGAAAGTTAACCTAAAGTGTTTCCATTAGGTTTGCAGTAAGTGCTTTGGTGTAAAATTGAAATGTATACTATTTGTATTATCTAAGCATTGCATGCACTGAGATAACAACTTTTTTGTGTTGATGTGTAAAGCCATGAAACAACTTTCAAACTACACATAATCATGTGGAAAGTTAACCTATGGTGTTTCCATTAGGTTTGCAGTCAGGACTTTTGAGTACAATTTAAATGGAAACTACATTTATGTCAAAGCATTCTATTCACTGAGAAATCAACTTTTTTGTCTTTATGTGCACAGGTATGAAACAACTTTCAGACATCTCAGAATCATGTGGGAAGTTAATCTAAGATGTTTCCATTAGGTTTGCAGTAAGTACTTTGGTGTAAAATTGAAATGTATACTATTTATATTGTCTAAGCATTGCATGCACTGAGATAACAACTTTTTTGAGTTGATGTGTACAGCTATGAAACAACTTTCAAACTACTCATAATCATGTGGGAAGTTAACCTAAAGTGTTTCCATTAGTTTGCAGTAAGTACTTTGGTGTAAAATTGAGATGTATACTACCTTAATGTCAGAGAATAGTAGTACTGAGAAAGTAACTTTTTTTATCTTGATGAACTGAGGCATGAAACAACTTTAAACCTAGTCATACTCATCTGGGAAGTTAACCAAATGTGTTTGCATTAGGTTTGCAGTCAGGACTTTTGAGTACAATTGAAATGTGTACTACTTTTATGTCAAAGCATTCTATTCACTGTGAAATCAACTTTTTTGTCTTTATGTGCACAGGTATGAAACAACTTTCAGACATCTCAGAATCATGTGGGAAGTTAACCTAAAGTGTTTCCATTAGGTTTGCAGTAAGTGCTTTGGTGTAAAATTGAAATGTATACTATTTGTATTCTCTAAGCATTGCATGCACTGAGATAACAACTTTTTTGTGTTGATGTGTGCAGCAATGAAACAACTTTCAAACTACTCATAATCATGTGGGAAGTTAACCTGAGGTGTTTCCATTAGGTTTGCAGTAAGTACTTTGGTGTAAAATTAAAATGTATTCTACTTTTATGTCAAAGCATTCTATTCACTGTGAAATCAACTTTTTTGTCTTCATGTGCACAGGTATGAAACAACTTTCAGACATCTCAGAATCATGTGGGAAGTTAACCTAAAGTGTTTCCATTAGGTTTGCAGTAAGTGCTTTGGTGTAAAATTGAAATGTATACTATTTGTATTCTCTAAGCATTGCATGCACTGAGATAACAACTATTTTGTGTTGATGTGTACAGCCATGAAACAACTTTCAAACTACTCATAATCATGTGGGAAGTTAACCTAAGGTGTTTCCATTAGGTTTGTAGTCAGGACTTTTGAGTACAATTGAAATGTATACTACTTTTATGTCAAAGCATTCTATTCACTGTGAAATCAACTTTTTTGTCTTGATGTGCACAGGTATGAAACAACTTTCAGACATCTCAGAATCATGTGGGAAGTTAACCTGAAGTGTTTCCATTAGGTTTGCAGTAAGTGCTTTCGTGTAAAATTGAAATGTATACTATTTGCATTGTCTAAGCATTGCATGCACTGAGATAACAACAATTTTGTGTTGATGTGTACAGCCATGAAACAACTTTCAAACTACTCATAATCATGTGGAAAGTTAACCTAAGGTGTTTCCATTAGGTGTGCAGTAAGTGCTTTGGTGTAAAATTGAAATGTATACTATTTGTATTGTAAAAGCATTGCATGCACTGAGAAAACAACTTTTTTGTCTTGATGTGCACAGGTATGAAACAACTTTCAGACATCTCAGAATCATGTGGGAAGTTAACCTAAGGTGTTTCCATTAGGTTTGCAGTAAGTGCTTTGGAGTAAAATTGAAATGTATACTATTTGTAGTCTCTAAGCATTGCATGCACTGAGATAACAACGTTTTTGTCTTGATGTGCACAGGTATGAAACAACTTTCAGACATCTCAGAATCATGTGGGAAGTTAACCTAAAGTGTTTCCATTAGGTTAGCAGTAAGTGCTTTCGTGTAAAATTGAAATGTATACTACTTTTATGTCAAAGCATTCTATTCACTGTGAAATCAACTTTTTTGTCTTTATGTGCACAGGTATGAAACAACTTTCAGACATCTCAGAATCATGTGGGAAGTTCACCTAAAATGTTTCCATTACGTGTGCAATAAGTGCTTTGTAGTAAAATTGAAATGTGTACTATTTGTATTGTCTAAGCATTGCATTCACTGAGATAACAACTTTTTTCTGTTGATGTGTACAGCCATGAAACAAGTTTCAAACTACTCATAATCATGTGGAAAGTTAACCTATGGTGTTTCCATTAGGTCTGCAGTAAGTGCTTTGGTGTAAAATTGAAATGTATACTACTTGTATTGTCTAAGCATTGCATGCACTGAGATAACAACTTTTTTGTGTTGATGTGTACAGCCATGAAACAACTTTCAAACTACTCATAATCATGTGGGAAGTTAACCTAAGGTGTTTCCATTAGTTTGCAGTAAGTACTTTGGTGTAAAATTCAGATGTGTACTTCCTTAATGTCAGAGCATAGTAGTACTGAGAAAGTAACTTTTTTGTCTTGATGAACTGAGGCATGAAACAACTTTAAACCTAGTCATATTCATCTGGGAAGTTAACCAAATGTGTTTGCATTAGGTTTGCAGTCAGGACTTTTGAGTACAATTGAAATGTATACTACTTTTATGTCAAAGCATTCTATTCACTGTGAAATCAACTTTTTTGTCTTTATGTGCACAGGTATGTAACAACTTTCAGACTTCTCAGAATCATGTGGGAAGTTAACCTAAAGTGTTTCCATTAGGTTTGCAGTAAGTGCTTTGGTGTAAAATTGAAATGTATACTATTTGTATTGTCTAAGCATTGCATGCACTGAGATAACAACTTTTTTGTGTTGATGTGTACAGCCATGAAACAACTTGCAAAGTACTCATAATCATGTGGAAAGTTAACCTAAAGTGTTTCCATTAGGTTTGCAGTAAGTACTTTGTTGTAAAATTGAAATGTATACTACTTTTATGTCAAAGCATTCTATTCACTGTGAAATCAGCTTTTTTGTCTTTATGTGCACAGGTATGAAACAACTTTCAGACATCTCAGAATCATGTGGGAAGTTAACCTACGGTGTTTCCATTAGGTTTGCAGTAAGTGCTTTGTAGTAAAATTGAAATGTATACTATTTGTATTGTCTAAGCATTGCATGCACTGAGATAACAACTTTTTTGTGTTGATGTGTACAGCCATGAAACAACTTTCAAACTACTCATAATCATGTGCGAAGTTAACCTAAGGTGTTTCCATTAGTTTGCAGTAAGTACTTTGGTGTAAAAGTGAGATGTATACTACCCTAATGTCAGAGCATAGTAGTACTGAGAAAGTAACTTTTTTGTCTTGATGAACTGAGGCATGAAACAACTTTAAACCTAGTCATACTCATCTGTGAAGTTAACCAAATGTGTTTGCATTAGGTTTGCAGTCAGGACTTTTGAGTACAATTGAAATGTATACTACTTTTATGTCAAAGCATTCTATTCACTGTGAAATCAACTTTTTTGTCTTTATGTGCACAGGTATGTAACAACTTTCAGACATCTCAGAATCATGTGGGAAGTTAACGTAAAGTGTTTCCATTAGGTTTGCAGTAAGTGCTTTGGTGTAAAATTGAAATGTATGCTATTTGTATTGTAAAAGCATTGCATGCACTGAGAAAACAACTTTTTTGTTTTGATGTGCACCGGTATGAAACAACTTTCAGACATCTCAGAATCATCTGGGAAGTTAATCTAAGTTGTTTCCATTAGGTTTGCAGTAAGTGCTTTGGTGTAAAATTGAAATGTATACTATTTGTATTGTCTAAGCATTGCATGCACTGAGATAACAACTTTTTTGTGTTGATGTGTACAGCCATGAAACAACTTTCAAACTACTCATAATCATGTGGGAAGTTAACCTAAGGTGTTTCCATTAGTTTGCAGCAAGTACTTTGGTGTAAAATTCATATGTGTACTTCCTTAATGTCAGAGCATAGTAGTACTGAGAAAGTAACTTTTTTGTCTTGATCAACTGAGGCATGAAACAACTTTAAACCTAGTCATACTCATCTGGGAAGTTAACCAAATGTGTTTGCATTAGGTTTGCAGTCAGGACTTTTGAGTACAATTGAAATGTGTACTACTTTTATGTCAAAGCATTCTATTCACTGTGAAATCAACTTTTTTGTCTTTATGTGCACAGGTATGAAACAACTTTCAGACATCTCAGAATCATGTGGGAAGTTAACCTAAAGTGTTTCCATTAGGTTTGCAGTAAGTGCTTTGGTGTAAAATTGAAATGTATACTATTTGTATTCTCTAAGCATTGCATGCACTGAGATAACAACTTTTTTGTGTTGATGTGTGCAGCAATGAAACAACTTTCAAACTACTCATAATCATGTGGGAAGTTAACCTGAGGTGTTTCCATTAGGTTTGCAGTAAGTACTTTGGTGTAAAATTAAAATGTATTCTACTTTTATGTCAAAGCATTCTATTCACTGTGAAATCAACTTTTTTGTCTTCATGTGCACAGGTATGAAACAACTTTCAGACATCTCAGAATCATGTGGGAAGTTAACCTAAAGTGTTTCCATTAGGTTTGCAGTAAGTGCTTTGGTGTAAAATTGAAATGTATACTATTTGTATTCTCTAAGCATTGCATGCACTGAGATAACAACTATTTTGTGTTGATGTGTACAGCCATGAAACAACTTTCAAACTACTCATAATCATGTGGGAAGTTAACCTAAGGTGTTTCCATTAGGTTTGTAGTCAGGACTTTTGAGTACAATTGAAATGTATACTACTTTTATGTCAAAGCATTCTATTCACTGTGAAATCAACTTTTTTGTCTTGATGTGCACAGGTATGAAACAACTTTCAGACATCTCAGAATCATGTGGGAAGTTAACCTGAAGTGTTTCCATTAGGTTTGCAGTAAGTGCTTTCGTGTAAAATTGAAATGTATACTATTTGCATTGTCTAAGCATTGCATGCACTGAGATAACAACAATTTTGTGTTGATGTGTACAGCCATGAAACAACTTTCAAACTACTCATAATCATGTGGAAAGTTAACCTAAGGTGTTTCCATTAGGTGTGCAGTAAGTGCTTTGGTGTAAAATTGAAATGTATACTATTTGTATTGTAAAAGCATTGCATGCACTGAGAAAACAACTTTTTTGTCTTGATGTGCACAGGTATGAAACAACTTTCAGACATCTCAGAATCATGTGGGAAGTTAACCTAAGGTGTTTCCATTAGGTTTGCAGTAAGTGCTTTGGAGTAAAATTGAAATGTATACTATTTGTAGTCTCTAAGCATTGCATGCACTGAGATAACAACGTTTTTGTCTTGATGTGCACAGGTATGAAACAACTTTCAGACATCTCAGAATCATGTGGGAAGTTAACCTAAAGTGTTTCCATTAGGTTAGCAGTAAGTGCTTTCGTGTAAAATTGAAATGTATACTACTTTTATGTCAAAGCATTCTATTCACTGTGAAATCAACTTTTTTGTCTTTATGTGCACAGGTATGAAACAACTTTCAGACATCTCAGAATCATGTGGGAAGTTCACCTAAAATGTTTCCATTACGTGTGCAATAAGTGCTTTGTAGTAAAATTGAAATGTGTACTATTTGTATTGTCTAAGCATTGCATTCACTGAGATAACAACTTTTTTCTGTTGATGTGTACAGCCATGAAACAAGTTTCAAACTACTCATAATCATGTGGAAAGTTAACCTATGGTGTTTCCATTAGGTCTGCAGTAAGTGCTTTGGTGTAAAATTGAAATGTATACTACTTGTATTGTCTAAGCATTGCATGCACTGAGATAACAACTTTTTTGTGTTGATGTGTACAGCCATGAAACAACTTTCAAACTACTCATAATCATGTGGGAAGTTAACCTAAGGTGTTTCCATTAGTTTGCAGTAAGTACTTTGGTGTAAAATTCAGATGTGTACTTCCTTAATGTCAGAGCATAGTAGTACTGAGAAAGTAACTTTTTTGTCTTGATGAACTGAGGCATGAAACAACTTTAAACCTAGTCATATTCATCTGGGAAGTTAACCAAATGTGTTTGCATTAGGTTTGCAGTCAGGACTTTTGAGTACAATTGAAATGTATACTACTTTTATGTCAAAGCATTCTATTCACTGTGAAATCAACTTTTTTGTCTTTATGTGCACAGGTATGTAACAACTTTCAGACTTCTCAGAATCATGTGGGAAGTTAACCTAAAGTGTTTCCATTAGGTTTGCAGTAAGTGCTTTGGTGTAAAATTGAAATGTATACTATTTGTATTGTCTAAGCATTGCATGCACTGAGATAACAACTTTTTTGTGTTGATGTGTACAGCCATGAAACAACTTGCAAAGTACTCATAATCATGTGGAAAGTTAACCTAAAGTGTTTCCATTAGGTTTGCAGTAAGTACTTTGTTGTAAAATTGAAATGTATACTACTTTTATGTCAAAGCATTCTATTCACTGTGAAATCAGCTTTTTTGTCTTTATGTGCACAGGTATGAAACAACTTTCAGACATCTCAGAATCATGTGGGAAGTTAACCTACGGTGTTTCCATTAGGTTTGCAGTAAGTGCTTTGTAGTAAAATTGAAATGTATACTATTTGTATTGTCTAAGCATTGCATGCACTGAGATAACAACTTTTTTGTGTTGATGTGTACAGCCATGAAACAACTTTCAAACTACTCATAATCATGTGCGAAGTTAACCTAAGGTGTTTCCATTAGTTTGCAGTAAGTACTTTGGTGTAAAAGTGAGATGTATACTACCCTAATGTCAGAGCATAGTAGTACTGAGAAAGTAACTTTTTTGTCTTGATGAACTGAGGCATGAAACAACTTTAAACCTAGTCATACTCATCTGTGAAGTTAACCAAATGTGTTTGCATTAGGTTTGCAGTCAGGACTTTTGAGTACAATTGAAATGTATACTACTTTTATGTCAAAGCATTCTATTCACTGTGAAATCAACTTTTTTGTCTTTATGTGCACAGGTATGTAACAACTTTCAGACATCTCAGAATCATGTGGGAAGTTAACGTAAAGTGTTTCCATTAGGTTTGCAGTAAGTGCTTTGGTGTAAAATTGAAATGTATGCTATTTGTATTGTAAAAGCATTGCATGCACTGAGAAAACAACTTTTTTGTTTTGATGTGCACCGGTATGAAACAACTTTCAGACATCTCAGAATCATCTGGGAAGTTAATCTAAGTTGTTTCCATTAGGTTTGCAGTAAGTGCTTTGGTGTAAAATTGAAATGTATACTATTTGTATTGTCTAAGCATTGCATGCACTGAGATAACAACTTTTTTGTGTTGATGTGTACAGCCATGAAACAACTTTCAAACTACTCATAATCATGTGGGAAGTTAACCTAAGGTGTTTCCATTAGTTTGCAGCAAGTACTTTGGTGTAAAATTCATATGTGTACTTCCTTAATGTCAGAGCATAGTAGTACTGAGAAAGTAACTTTTTTGTCTTGATCAACTGAGGCATGAAACAACTTTAAACCTAGTCATGCTCATCTGGGAAGTTAACCAAATGTGTTTGTATTAGGTTTGCAGTCAGGACTTTTGAGTACAATTGAAATGTATACTACTTTTATGTCAAAGCATTCTATTCACTGTGAAATCAACTTTTTTGTCTTTATGTGCACAGGTATGAAACAACTTTCAGACATCTCAGAATCATGTGGGAAGTTAACCTAAAGTGTTTCCATTAGGTTTGCAGTAAGTGCTTTGGTGTAAAATTGAAATGTATACTATTTGTATTCTCTAAGCATTGCATGCACTGAGATAACAACTATTTTGTGTTGATGTGTGCAGCCATGAAACAACTTTCAAACTACTCATAATCATATGGAAAGATAACCTAAGGTGTTTCCATTAGGTTTGAGGTAAGTGGTTTGGTGTAAAATTGAAATGTATACTATTTGTATTGTAAAAGCATTGCATGCACTGAGATAACAACTTTTTTGTGTTGATGTGTACAGCCATGAAACAACTTTCAAACTACTCATAATCATGTGGGAAGTTAAACTAAGGTGTTTCAATTAGTTGCAGTAAGCACTTTGGTGTAAAATTGAGATGTATACTACCTTAATGTCAGAGCATACTAGTACTGAGAAAGTAACTTTTTTGTCTTGATGGACTGAGGCATGAAACAACTTTAAACCTAGTCATACTCATGTGGGAAGTGAACCAAAGGTGTTTCCATTAGGTTTGCAGTCCGGACTTTTGAGTACAATTGAAATGTATACTACCTTTATGTCAAAGCATTCTATTCACTGTGAAATCAACTTTTTTGTCTTTATGTGCACAGGTATGAAACAACTTTCAGACATCTCAGAATCATGTGGGAAGTTAAACTAAAGTGTTTCCATTAGCTTTGCAGTAAGTGCTTTGGTGTAAAATTGAAATGTATACTATTTGTATTGTCTAAGCATTGCATGCACTGAGATAACAACTTTTTTGTGTTGATGTGTACAGCCATGAAACAACTTTCAAACTACTCATAATCATGTGGGAAGTTAACCTATGGTGTTTCCATTAGGTTTGCAGTATGTACTTCGGTGTTAAATTCAAATGTATACTACTTTTATGTCAAAGCACTCTATTCACTGTGAAATCAACTTTTTTGTCTTTATGTGCACAGGTATGAAACAACTTTCAGACATCTCAGAATCATGTCGGAAGTTAACCTAAGGTGTTTCCATTAGGTTTGCAGTAAGTGTTTTGGAGTAAAATTGAAATGTATACTATTTGTATTGTCTAAGCATTGCATGCACTGAGATAACAACTTTTTTGTGTTGATGTGTACAGCCATGAAACAACTTTCAAACTACTCATAATCATGTGGAAAGTTAACCTAAGGTGTTTGCATTAGGTTTGCAGTCAGGACTTTTGAGTACAATTGAAATGTATACTACTTTTATGTCAAAGCATTCTATTCACTGTGAAATCAACTTTTTTGTCTTTATGTGCACAGGTATGAAACAACTTTCAGACATCTCAGAATCATGTGGGAAGTTAACCTAAAGTGTTTCCATTACGTTTGCAGTAAGTGCTTTGGTGTAAAATTGAAATGTATACTATTTGTATTGTCTAAGCATTGCATGCACTGAGATAACAACTATTTTGTGTTGATTTGTACAGCCATGAAACAACTTTCAAACTACTCATAATCATGTGGAAAGTTAACCTAAGGTGTTTCCATTAGGTTTCCAGTAAGTGCTTTGGTGTAAAATTGAAATGTATACTATTTGTGTTGTAAAAGCATTGCATGCACTGAGAAAACAACTTTTTTGTCTTGATGTGCACAGGTGTGAAACAACTTTCAGACATCTCAGAATCATGTGGGAAGTTAACCTAAGGTGTTTCCATTAGGTTTGCAGTAAGTGCTTTGGAGTAAAATTGAAATGTATACTATTTGTATTGTCTAAGCATTGCATGCACTGAGATAACAACTTTTTTGTGTTGATGTGTACAGCCATGAAACAACTTTCAAACTACTCATAATCATGTGGGAAGTTAACCTAAGGTGTTTCCATTAGTTTGCAGCAAGTACTTTGGTGTAAAATTCAGATGTGTACTTCCTTAATGTCAGAGCATAGTAGTACTGAGAAAGTAACTTTTTTGTCTTGATCAACTGAGGCATGAAACAACTTTAAACCTAGTCATGCTCATCTGGGAAGTTAACCAAATGTGTTTGTATTAGGTTTGCAGTCAGGACTTTTGAGTACAATTGAAATGTATGCTACTTTTATGTCAAATCATTCTATTCACTGTGAAATCAACTTTTTTGTCTTTATGTGCACAGGTATGAAATAACTTTCAGACATCTCAGAATCATGTGGGAAGTTAACCTAAAGTGTTTCCATTAGGTTTGCAGTAAGTGCTTTGGTGTAAAATTGAAATGTATACTATTTGTATTCTCTAAGCATTGCATGCACTGAGATAACAACTATTTTGTGTTGATGTGTGCAGCCATGAAACAACTTTCAAACTACTCATAATCATATGGAAAGATAACCTAAGGTGTTTCCATTAGGTTTGAGGTAAGTGGTTTGGTGTAAAATTGAAATGTATACTATTTGTATTGTAAAAGCATTGCATGCACTGAGATAACAACTTTTTTGTGTTGATGTGTACAGCCATGAAACAACTTTCAAACTACTCATAATCATGTGGGAAGTTAAACTAAGGTGTTTCAATTAGTTGCAGTAAGCACTTTGGTGTAAAATTGAGATGTATACTACCTTAATGTCAGAGCATAGTAGTACTGAGAAAGTAACTTTTTTGTCTTGATGGACTGAGGCATGAAACAACTTTAAACCTAGTCATACTCATGTGGGAAGTTAACCAAAGGTGTTTCCATTAGGTTTGCATTCCGGACTTTTGAGTACAATTGAAATGTATACTACCTTTATGTCAAAGCATTCTATTCACTGTGAAATCAACTTTTTTGTCTTTATGTGCACAGGTATGAAACAACTTTCAGACATCTCAGAATCATGTGGGAAGTTAAACTAAAGTGTTTCCATTAGCTTTGCAGTAAGTGCTTTGGTGTAAAATTGAAATGTATACTATTTGTATTGTCTAAGCATTCCATGCACTGAGATAACAACTTTTTTGTGTTGATGTGTACAGCCATGAAACAACTTTCAAACTACTCATAATCATGTGGGAAGTTAACCTAAGGTGTTTCCATTAGGTTTGCAGTATGTACTTTGGTGTAAAATTCAAATGTATACTACTTTTATGTCAAAGCACTCTATTCACTGTGAAATCAACTCTTTTGTCTTTATGTGCACAGGTATGAAACAACTTTCAGACATCTCAGAATCAAGTGGGAAGTTAACCTAAAGTGTTTCCATTAGGTTTGCAGTAAGTGCTTTGGTGTAAAATTGAAATGTATACTATTTGTATTGTCTAAGCATTGCATTCACTGAGATAACAACTATTTTGTGTTGATTTGTACAGCCATGAAACAACTTTCAAACTACTCATAATCATGTGGAAAGTTAACCTAAGGTGTTTCCATTAGGTTTCCAGTAAGTGCTTTGGTGTAAAATTGAAATGTATACTATTTGTGTTGTAAAAGCATTGCATGCACTGAGAAAACAAATTTTTTCTCTTTATGTGCACAGGTATGAAACAACTTTCAGACAGCTCAGAATCATGTGGGAAGTTAATCTAAGTTGTTTCCATTAGGTTTGCAGTAAGTGCTTTGGTGTAAAATTGAAATGTATACTATTTGTTTTCTCTAAGCATTGCATGCACTGAGATAACAACTATTTTGTGTTGATGTGTACAGCTATGAAACAACTTTCAAACTACTCATAATCATTTGGGAATGTAACCTAAAATGTTTCCATTAGGTTTTCAGTAAGTACATCGGTGTAAAATTGAGATGTATACTACCTTAATATCAGGACATAGTAGCACTGAGAAAGTAACTTTTTTGTCTTGATTAACTGAGGCATGAAACAACTTTCAAACTACTCATAATCATGTGGGAAGTTAACCTAAGGTGTTTCCACTAGTTTGCAGTAAGTACTTTGGTGTAAAATTGAGATGTATACTACCTTAATGTCAGAGAATAGTAGTACTGAGAAAGTAACTTTTTTTATCTTGATGAACTGAGGCATGAAACAACTTTAAACCTAGTCATACTCATCTGGGAAGTTAACCAAATGTGCTTGCATTAGGTTTGCAGTCAGGACTTTTGAGTACAATTGAAATGTATACTACTTTTATGTCAAAGCATTCTATTCACAGTGAAATCAACTATTTTGTCTTTATGTGCACAGGTATGAAACAACGTTCAGACATCTCAGAATCATGTGGGAAGTTAATCTAAAGTATTTCCATTAGGTTTGCAGTAAGTGCTTTGGTGTAAAATTGAAATGTATACTATTTGTATTGTCTAAGCATTACATGCACTGAGATAACAACTTTTTTGTGTTGATGTGTACAGCCATGAAACAACTTTCAAACTACTCATAATCATGTGGAAAGTTAACCTAAAGTGTTTCCATTAGGTTTGCAGTAAGTGCTTTGGTGTAAAATTGAAATGTATACTATTTGTATTATCTAAGCATTGCATGCACTGAGATAACAACTTTTTTGTGTTGATGTGTAAAGCCATGAAACAACTTTCAAACTACACATAATCATGTGGAAAGTTAACCTATGGTGTTTCCATTAGGTTTGCAGTCAGGACTTTTGAGTACAATTTAAATGGAAACTACATTTATGTCAAAGCATTCTATTCACTGAGAAATCAACTTTTTTGTCTTTATGTGCACAGGTATGAAACAACTTTCAGACATCTCAGAATCATGTGGGAAGTTAATCTAAGATGTTTCCATTAGGTTTGCAGTAAGTACTTTGGTGTAAAATTGAAATGTATACTATTTATATTGTCTAAGCATTGCATGCACTGAGATAACAACTTTTTTGAGTTGATGTGTACAGCTATGAAACAACTTTCAAACTACTCATAATCATGTGGGAAGTTAACCTAAAGTGTTTCCATTAGTTTGCAGTAAGTACTTTGGTGTAAAATTGAGATGTATACTACCTTAATGTCAGAGAATAGTAGTACTGAGAAAGTAACTTTTTTTATCTTGATGAACTGAGGCATGAAACAACTTTAAACCTAGTCATACTCATCTGGGAAGTTAACCAAATGTGTTTGCATTAGGTTTGCAGTCAGGACTTTTGAGTACAATTGAAATGTGTACTACTTTTATGTCAAAGCATTCTATTCACTGTGAAATCAACTTTTTTGTCTTTATGTGCACAGGTATGAAACAACTTTCAGACATCTCAGAATCATGTGGGAAGTTAACCTAAAGTGTTTCCATTAGGTTTGCAGTAAGTGCTTTGGTGTAAAATTGAAATGTATACTATTTGTATTCTCTAAGCATTGCATGCACTGAGATAACAACTTTTTTGTGTTGATGTGTGCAGCAATGAAACAACTTTCAAACTACTCATAATCATGTGGGAAGTTAACCTGAGGTGTTTCCATTAGGTTTGCAGTAAGTACTTTGGTGTAAAATTAAAATGTATTCTACTTTTATGTCAAAGCATTCTATTCACTGTGAAATCAACTTTTTTGTCTTCATGTGCACAGGTATGAAACAACTTTCAGACATCTCAGAATCATGTGGGAAGTTAACCTAAAGTGTTTCCATTAGGTTTGCAGTAAGTGCTTTGGTGTAAAATTGAAATGTATACTATTTGTATTCTCTAAGCATTGCATGCACTGAGATAACAACTATTTTGTGTTGATGTGTACAGCCATGAAACAACTTTCAAACTACTCATAATCATGTGGGAAGTTAACCTAAGGTGTTTCCATTAGGTTTGTAGTCAGGACTTTTGAGTACAATTGAAATGTATACTACTTTTATGTCAAAGCATTCTATTCACTGTGAAATCAACTTTTTTGTCTTGATGTGCACAGGTATGAAACAACTTTCAGACATCTCAGAATCATGTGGGAAGTTAACCTGAAGTGTTTCCATTAGGTTTGCAGTAAGTGCTTTCGTGTAAAATTGAAATGTATACTATTTGCATTGTCTAAGCATTGCATGCACTGAGATAACAACAATTTTGTGTTGATGTGTACAGCCATGAAACAACTTTCAAACTACTCATAATCATGTGGAAAGTTAACCTAAGGTGTTTCCATTAGGTGTGCAGTAAGTGCTTTGGTGTAAAATTGAAATGTATACTATTTGTATTGTAAAAGCATTGCATGCACTGAGAAAACAACTTTTTTGTCTTGATGTGCACAGGTATGAAACAACTTTCAGACATCTCAGAATCATGTGGGAAGTTAACCTAAGGTGTTTCCATTAGGTTTGCAGTAAGTGCTTTGGAGTAAAATTGAAATGTATACTATTTGTAGTCTCTAAGCATTGCATGCACTGAGATAACAACGTTTTTGTCTTGATGTGCACAGGTATGAAACAACTTTCAGACATCTCAGAATCATGTGGGAAGTTAACCTAAAGTGTTTCCATTAGGTTAGCAGTAAGTGCTTTCGTGTAAAATTGAAATGTATACTACTTTTATGTCAAAGCATTCTATTCACTGTGAAATCAACTTTTTTGTCTTTATGTGCACAGGTATGAAACAACTTTCAGACATCTCAGAATCATGTGGGAAGTTCACCTAAAATGTTTCCATTACGTGTGCAATAAGTGCTTTGTAGTAAAATTGAAATGTGTACTATTTGTATTGTCTAAGCATTGCATTCACTGAGATAACAACTTTTTTCTGTTGATGTGTACAGCCATGAAACAAGTTTCAAACTACTCATAATCATGTGGAAAGTTAACCTATGGTGTTTCCATTAGGTCTGCAGTAAGTGCTTTGGTGTAAAATTGAAATGTATACTACTTGTATTGTCTAAGCATTGCATGCACTGAGATAACAACTTTTTTGTGTTGATGTGTACAGCCATGAAACAACTTTCAAACTACTCATAATCATGTGGGAAGTTAACCTAAGGTGTTTCCATTAGTTTGCAGTAAGTACTTTGGTGTAAAATTCAGATGTGTACTTCCTTAATGTCAGAGCATAGTAGTACTGAGAAAGTAACTTTTTTGTCTTGATGAACTGAGGCATGAAACAACTTTAAACCTAGTCATATTCATCTGGGAAGTTAACCAAATGTGTTTGCATTAGGTTTGCAGTCAGGACTTTTGAGTACAATTGAAATGTATACTACTTTTATGTCAAAGCATTCTATTCACTGTGAAATCAACTTTTTTGTCTTTATGTGCACAGGTATGTAACAACTTTCAGACTTCTCAGAATCATGTGGGAAGTTAACCTAAAGTGTTTCCATTAGGTTTGCAGTAAGTGCTTTGGTGTAAAATTGAAATGTATACTATTTGTATTGTCTAAGCATTGCATGCACTGAGATAACAACTTTTTTGTGTTGATGTGTACAGCCATGAAACAACTTGCAAAGTACTCATAATCATGTGGAAAGTTAACCTAAAGTGTTTCCATTAGGTTTGCAGTAAGTACTTTGTTGTAAAATTGAAATGTATACTACTTTTATGTCAAAGCATTCTATTCACTGTGAAATCAGCTTTTTTGTCTTTATGTGCACAGGTATGAAACAACTTTCAGACATCTCAGAATCATGTGGGAAGTTAACCTACGGTGTTTCCATTAGGTTTGCAGTAAGTGCTTTGTAGTAAAATTGAAATGTATACTATTTGTATTGTCTAAGCATTGCATGCACTGAGATAACAACTTTTTTGTGTTGATGTGTACAGCCATGAAACAACTTTCAAACTACTCATAATCATGTGCGAAGTTAACCTAAGGTGTTTCCATTAGTTTGCAGTAAGTACTTTGGTGTAAAAGTGAGATGTATACTACCCTAATGTCAGAGCATAGTAGTACTGAGAAAGTAACTTTTTTGTCTTGATGAACTGAGGCATGAAACAACTTTAAACCTAGTCATACTCATCTGTGAAGTTAACCAAATGTGTTTGCATTAGGTTTGCAGTCAGGACTTTTGAGTACAATTGAAATGTATACTACTTTTATGTCAAAGCATTCTATTCACTGTGAAATCAACTTTTTTGTCTTTATGTGCACAGGTATGTAACAACTTTCAGACATCTCAGAATCATGTGGGAAGTTAACGTAAAGTGTTTCCATTAGGTTTGCAGTAAGTGCTTTGGTGTAAAATTGAAATGTATGCTATTTGTATTGTAAAAGCATTGCATGCACTGAGAAAACAACTTTTTTGTTTTGATGTGCACAGGTATGAAACAACTTTCAGACATCTCAAAATCATGTGGGAAGGTAACCTAAAGTGTTTCCGTTAGGTTTGCAGTATGTACTTTGGTGTAAAATTCAAATGTATACTACTTTTATGTCAAAGCACTCTATTCACTGTGAAATCAACTTTTTTGTCTTGATGTGCACCGGTATGAAACAACTTTCAGACATCTCAGAATCATGTGGGAAGTTAACCTAAAGTGTTTCCATTAGGTTTGCAGTAAGTGCTTTCGTGTAAAATTGAAATGTATACTAGTTTTATGTCAAAGCATTCTATTCACTGTGAAATTCACTTTTTTGTCTTTATATGCACAGGTATGAAACAACATTCAGACATCTCAGAATCATGTGGGAAGTTAACCTAAAGTGTTTCCATTAGGTGTGCAGTAAGTGCTTTGGTGTAAAATTGAAATGTATACTATTTGTATTGTCTCAGGATTGCATGCACTGAGATAACAACTTTTTTGTGTTGATCTGTACAGCCATGGAACAACTTTCAAGCTACTCATAATCATTTGGAAAGTTAACCTATGGTGTTTCCATTAGGTTTGCAATCAGGACTTTTGAGTACAATTGAAATGGAAACTACATTTATGTCAAAGCATTCTATTCACTGAGAAATCAAATTTTTTCTCTTTATGTGCACAGGTATGAAACAACTTTCAGACAGCTCAGAATCATGTGGGAAGTTAATCTAAGTTGTTTCCATTAGGTTTGCAGTAAGTGCTTTGGTGTAAAATTGAAATGTATACTATTTGTTTTCTCTAAGCATTGCATGCACTGAGATAACAACTATTTTGTGTTGATGTGTACAGCTATGAAACAACTTTCAAACTACTCATAATCATTTGGGAATGTAACCTAAAATGTTTCCATTAGGTTTGCAGTAAGTACATCGGTGTAAAATTGAGATGTATACTACCTTAATATCAGGACATAGTAGCACTGAGAAAGTAACTTTTTTGTCTTGATTAACTGAGGCATGAAACAACTTTCAAACTACTCATAATCATGTGGGAAGTTAACCTAAGGTGTTTCCATTAGTTTGCAGTAAGTACTTTGGTGTAAAATTGAGATGTATACTACCTTAATGTCAGAGAATATTAGTACTGAGAAAGTAACTTTTTTTATCTTGATGAACTGAGGCATGAAACAACTTTAAACCTAGTCATACTCATCTGGGAAGTTAACCAAATGTGCTTGCATTAGGTTTGCAGTCAGGACTTTTGAGTACAATTGAAATGTATACTACTTTTATGTCAAAGCATTCTATTCACAGTGAAATCAACTATTTTGTCTTTATGTGCACAGGTATGAAACAACGTTGAGACATCTCAGAATCATGTGGGAAGTTACCCTAAAGTATTTCCATTAGGTTTGCAGTAAGTGCTTTGGTGTAAAATTGAAATGTATACTATTTGTATTATCTAAGCATTGCATGCACTGAGATAACAACTTTTTTGAGTTGATGTGTACAGCTATGAAACAACTTTCAAACTACTCATAATCATGTGGGAAGTTAACCTAAAGTGTTTCCATTAGTTTGCAGTAAGTACTTTGGTGTAAAATTGAGATGTATACTACCTTAATGTCAGAGAATAGTAGTACTGAGAAAGTAACTTTTTTTATCTTGATGAACTGAGGCATGAAACAACGTTAAACCTACTCATACTCATCTGGGAAGTTAACCAAATGTGTTTGCATTAGGTTTGCAATCAGGACTTTTGAGTACAATTGAAATGTATACTACTTTTATGTCAAAGCATTCTATTCACTGTGAAATCAACTTTTTTGTCTTTATGTGCACAGGTATGAAACAACTTTGAGACATCTCAGAATCATGTGGGAAGTTAACCTAAAGTGTTTTCCATTAGGTTTGCAGTATGTGCTTTGGTGTAAAATTGAAATCTATACTATTTGTATTCTCTAAGCATTGCATGCACTGAGATAACAACTTTTTTGTGTTGATGTGTACAGCCATGAAACAACTTTCAAACTACTCATAATCATGTGGAAAGTTAACCTAAAGTGTTTCCATTAGGTTTGCAGTAAGTGCTTTGGTGTAAAATTGAAATGTATACTATTTGTATTGTCTAAGCATTGCATGCACTGAGATAACAACTATTTTGTGTTGATGTGTACAGCCATGAAACAACTTTCAAACTACTCATAATCATGTGGGAAGTTAACCTAAGGTATTTCCATTAGGTTTGTAGTCAGGACTTTTGAGTACAATTGAAATGTATACTACTTTTATGTCAAAGCATTCTATTCACCGTGAAATCAACTTTTTTGTCTTTATGTGCACAGGTATGAAACAACTTTCAGACATCTCAGAATCATGTGGGAAGTTAACCTGACGTGTTTCCATTAGGTTTGCAGTAAGTGCTTTCGTGTAAAATTGAAATGTATACTATTTGCATTGTCTAAGCATTGCATGCACTGAGATAACAACTATTTTGTGTTGATGTGTACAGCCATGAAACAACTTTCAAACTACTCATAATCATGTGGAAAGTTAACCTAAGGTGTTTCCATTAGGTTTGCAGTAAGTGCTTTGGTGTAAAATTGAAATGTATACTATTTGTATTGTAAAAGCATTGCATGCACTGAGAAAACAACTTTTTTGTCTTGATGTGCACAGGTATGAAACAACTTTCAGACATCTCAGAATCATGTGGGAAGTAAACCTAAGGTGTTTCCATTAGGTTTGCAGTAAGTGCTTTGGAGTAAAATTGAAATGTATACTATTTGTATTCTCTAAGCATTGCATGCACTGAGATAACAACTTTTTTGTCTTGATGTGCACAGGTATGAAACAACTTTCAGACATCTCAGAATCATGTGGGAAGTTAACCTAAAGTGTTTCCATTAGGTTTGCAGTAAGTGCTTTCGTGTAAAATTGAAATGTATACTACTTTTATGTCAAAGCATTCTATTCACTGTGAAATCAACTTTTTTGTCTTTATGTGCACAGGTATGAAACAACTTTCAGACATCTCAGAATCATGTGGGAAGTTCACCTAAAGTGTTTCCATTAGGTGTGCAATAAGTGCTTTGTAGTAAAATTGAAATGTATACTATTTGTATTGTCTAAGCATTGCATTCACTGAGATAACAACTTTTTTCTGTTGATGTGTACAGCCATGAAACAACTTTCAAACTACTCATAATCATGTGGAAAGTTAACCTAAGGTGTTTCCATTAGGTCTGCAGTAAGTGCTTTGGTGTAAAATTGAAATGTATACTATTTGTATTGTCTAAGCATTGCATGCACTGAGATAACAACTTTTTTGTGTTGATGTGTACAGCCATGAAACAACTTTCAAACTACTCATAATCATGTGGGAAGTTAACCTAAGGTGTTTCCATTAGTTTGCAGTAAGTACTTTGGTGTAAAATTCAGATGTGTACTTCCTTAATGTCAGAGCATAGTAGGACTGAGAAAGTAACTTTTTTGTCTTGATGAACTGAGGCATGAAACAACTTTAAACCGAGTCATATTCATCTGGGAAGTAAATCAAATGTGTTTGCATTAGGTTTGCAGTCAGGACTTTTGAGTACAATTGAAATGTATACTACTTTTATGTCAAAGCATTCTATTCACTGTGAAATCAACTTTTTTGTCTTTATGTGCACAGGTATGAAACAACTTTCAGACATCTCAGAATCATGTGGGAAGTTAATCTAAGTTGTTTCCATTAGGTTTGCAGTAAGTACTTTGTTGTAAAATTGAAATGTATACTACTTTTATGTCAAAGCATTCTATTCACTGAGAAATCAACTTTTTTGTCTTTATGTGCACAGGTATGAAACAACTTTCAGACATCTCAGAATCATGTGGGAAGTTAATCTAAGTTGTTTCCATTAGGTTTGCAGTAAGTACTTTGGTGTAAAATTGAAATGTATACTATTTGTATTGTCTAAGCATTGCATGCACTGAGATAACAACTTTTTTGAGTTGATGTGTACAGCTATGAAACAACTTTCAAACTACTCATAATCATGTGGGAAGTTAAACTAAAGTGTTTCCATTAGTTTGCAGTAAGTACTTTGGTGTAAAATTGAGATGTATACTACCTTAATGTCAGAGAATAGTAGTACTGAGAAAGTAACTTTTTTTATCTTGATGAACTGAGGCATGAAACAACTTTAAACCTAGTCATACTCATCTGGGAAGTTAACCAAATGTGTTTGCATTAGGTTTGCAGTCAGGACTTTTGAGTACAATTGAAATGTATACTACTTTTATGTCAAAGCATTCTATTCACTGTGAAATCAACTTTTTTGTCTTTATGTGCACAGGTATCAAACAACTTTCAGACATCTCAGAATCATGTGGGAAGTTAACCTAAAGTGTTTTCCATTAGGTTTGCAGTATGTGCTTTGGTGTAAAATTGAAATCTATACTATTTGTATTGTCTAAGCATTGCATGCACTGAGATAACAACTTTTTTGTGTTTATGTGTACAGCCATGAAACAACTTTCAAACTACTCATAATCATGTGGAAAGTTAAGCTAAAGTGTTTCCATTAGGTTTGCAGTAAGTGCTTTGGTGTAAAATTGAAATGTATACTATTTGTATTGTCTAAGCATTGCATGCACTGAGATAACAACTTTTTTGTGTTGATGTGTGCAGCAATGAAACAACTTTCAAACTACTCATAATCATGTGGGAAGTTAACCTGAGGTGTTTCCATTAGGTTTGCAGTAAGTACTTTGGTGTAAAATTAAAATGTATACTACTTTAATGTCAAAGCATTCTATTCACTGTGAAATCAACTTTTTTGTCTTTATGTGCACAGGTATGAAACAACTTTCAGACATCTCAGAATCATGTGGGAAGTTAACCTAAAGTGTTTCCATTAGGTTTGCAGTAAGTGCTTTGGTGTAAAATTGAAATGTATACTATTTGTATTCTCTAAGCATTGCATGCACTGAGATAAGAACTATTTTGTGTTGATGTGTACAGCCATGAAACAACTTTCAAACTACTCATAATCATGTGGGAAGTTAACCTAAGGTGTTTCCATTAGGTTTGTAGTCAGGACTTTTGAGTACAATTGAAATGTATACTACTTTTATGTCAAAGCATTCTATTCACTGTGAAATCAACTTTTTTGTCTTTATGTGCACAGGTATGAAACAACTTTCAGACATCTCAGAATCATGTGGGAAGTTAACCTGACGTGTTTCCATTAGGTTTGCAGTAAGTGCTTTCGTGTAAAATTGAAATGTATACTATTTGCATTGTCTAAGCATTGCATGCACTGAGATAACAACTATTTTGTGTTGATGTGTACAGCCATGAAACAACTTTCAAACTACTCATAATCATGTGGAAAGTTAACCTAAGGTGTTTCCATTAGGTTTGCAGTAAGTGCTTTGGTGTAAAATTGAAATGTATACTATTTGTATTGTAAAAGCATTGCATGCACTGAGAAAACAACTTTTTTGTCTTGATGTGCACAGGCATGAAACAACTTTCAGACATCTCAGAATCATGTGGGAAGTAAACCTAAGGTGTTTCCATTAGGTTTGCAGTAAGTGCTTTGGAGTAAAATTGAAATGTATACTATTTGTATTCTCTAAGCATTGCATGCACTGAGATAACAACTTTTTTGTCTTGATGTGCACAGGTATGAAACAACTTTCAGACATCTCAGAATCATGTGGGAAGTTAACCTAAAGTGTTTCCATTAGGTTTGCAGTAAGTGCTTTCGTGTAAAATTGAAATGTATACTACTTTTATGTCAAAGCATTCTATTCACTGTGAAATCAACTTTTTTGTCTTTATGTGCACAGGTATGAAACAACTTTCAGACAACTCAGAATCATGTGGGAAGTTCACCTAAAGTGTTTCCATTAGGTGTGCAATAAGTGCTTTGTAGTAAAATTGAAATGTATACTATTTGTATTGTCTAAGCATTGCATTCACTGAGATAACAACTTTTTTCTGTTGATGTGTACAGCCATGAAACAACTTTCAAACTACTCATAATCATGTGGAAAGTTAACCTAAGGTGTTTCCATTAGGTCTGCAGTAAGTGCTTTGGTGTAAAATTGAAATGTATACTATTTGTATTGTCTAAGCATTGCATGCACTGAGATAACAACTTTTTTGTGTTGATGTGTACAGCCATGAAACAACTTTCAAACTACATGTAATCATGTGGGAAGTTAACCTAAGGTGTTTCCATTAGTTTGCAGTAAGTACTTTGGTGTAAAATTCAGATGTGTACTTCCTTAATGTCAGAGCATAGTAGTACTGAGAAAGTAACTTTTTTGTCTTGATGAACTGAGGCATGAAACAACTTTAAACCTAGTCATATTCATCTGGGAAGTTAACCAAATGTGTTTGCATTAGGTTTGCAGTCAGGACTTTTGAGTACAATTGAAATGTATACTACTTTTATGTCAAAGCATTCTATTCACTGTGAAATCAACTTTTTTGTCTTTATGTGCACAGGAATGTAACAACTTTCAGACATCTCAGAATCATGTGGGAAGATAACCTAAAGTGTTTCCATTAGGTTTGCAGTAAGTGCTTTGGTGTAAAATTGAAATGTATACTATTTGTATTGTCTAAGCATTGCATGCACTGAGATAACA
Source organism: Mobula birostris (assembly GCF_030028105.1). NCBI lineage: Eukaryota > Metazoa > Chordata > Chondrichthyes > Myliobatiformes > Myliobatidae > Mobula > Mobula birostris. Next base: position 224,827 of record NW_027278248.1, read on the forward strand.
ACTTTTTTGTGTTGATGTGTACAGCCATGAAACAACTTGCAAACTACTCATAATCATGTGGAAAGTTAACCTAAAGTGTTTCCATTCGGTTTGCAGTAAGTACTTTGTTGTAAAATTGAAATGTATACTACTTTTATGTCAAAGCATTCTATTCACTGTGAAATCAGCTTTTTTGTCTTTATGTGCACAGGTATGAAACAACTTTCAGACATCTCAGAATCATGTGGGAAGTTAACCTACGGTGTTTCCATTAGGTTTGCAGTAAGTGCTTTGTAGTAAAATTGAAATGTATACTATTTGTATTGTCTAAGCATTGCATGCACTGAGATAACAACTTTTTTGTGTTGATGTGTACAGCCATGAAACAACTTTCAAACTACTCATAATCATGTGGGAAGTTAACCTAAGGTGTTTCCATTAGTTTGCAGTAAGTACTTTGGTGTAAAAGTGAGATGTATACTACCCTAATGTCAGAGCATAGTAGTACTGAGAAAGTAACTTTTTTGTCTTGATGAACTGAGGCATGAAACAACTTTAAACCTAGTCATACTCATCTGGGAAGTTAACCAAATGTGTTTGCATTAGGTTTGCAGTCAGGACTTTTGAGAACAATTGAAATGTATACTACTTTTATGTCAAAGCATTCTATTCACTGTGAAATCAACTTTTTTGTCTTTATGTGCACAGGTATGAAACAACTTTCAGACATCTCAGAATCATGTGGGAAGTTAACCTAAAGTGTTTCCATTAGGTTTGCAGTAAGTGCTTTGGTGTAAAATTGAAATGTATACTATTTGTATTGTAAAAGCATTGCATGCACTGAGAAAACAACTTTTTTGTCTTGATGTGCACAGGTATGAAACATCTTTCAGACATCTCAGAATCATGTGGGAAGTTAACCTAAGGTGTTTACATTAGGTTTGCAGTAAGTCCTTTGGAGTAAAATTGAAATGTATACTATTTGTATTGTCTAAGCATTGCATTCACTGAGATAACAACTTTTTTCTGTTGATGTGTACAGCCATGAAACAACTTTCAAACTACTCATAATCATGTGGAAAGTTAACCTAAGGTGTTTCCATTAGGTCTGCAGTAAGTGTTTTGGTGTAAAATTGAAATGTATACTATTTGTATTGTCTAAGCATTGCATGCACTGAGATAACAACTTTTTTCTGTTGATGTGTACAGCCATGAAACAACTTTCAAACTACTCATAATCATGTGGAAAGTTAACCTAAGGTGTTTCCATTAGTTTGCAGTAAGTACTTTGGTGTAAAATTCAGATGTGTACTTCCTTAATGTCAGAGCATAGTAGTACTGAGAAAGTAACTTTTTTGTCTTGATGAACTGAGGCATGAAACAACTTCAACCCTAGTCATATTCATCTGGGAAGTTAACCAAATGTGTTTGCATTAGGTTTGCAGTCAGGACTTTTGAGTACAATTGAAATGTATACTACGTTTATGTCAAAGCATTCTATTCACTGTGAAATCAACTTTTTTGTCTTTATGTGCACAGGTATGAAACAACTTTCAGACATCTCAGAATCATGTGGGAAGTTAACCTAAAGTGTTTCCATTAGGTTTGCAGGTAAGTGCTTTGGTGTAAAATTGAAATGTATACTATTTGTATTCTCTAAGCATTGCATGCACTGAGATAACAACTATTTTGTGTTGATGTGTACAGCCATGAAACAACTTTCAAACTACTCATAATCATGTGGGAAGTTAACCTAAGGTGTTTCCATTAGGTTTGTAGTCAGGACTTTTGAGTACAATTGAAATGTATACTACTTTTATGTCAAAGCATTCTATTCACTGTGAAATCAACTTTTTTGTCTTTATGTGCACAGGTATGAAACAACTTTCAGACATCTCAGAATCATGTGGGAAGTTAACCTGAAGTGTTTCCATTAGGTTTGCAGTAAGTGCTTTCGTGTAAAATTGAAATGTATTCTATTTGCATTGTCTAAGCATTGCATGCACTGAGATAACAACTATTTTGTGTTGATGTGTACAGCCATGAAACAACTTTCAAACTACTCATAATCATGTGGAAAGTTAACCTAAGGTGTTTCCATTAGGTTTGCAGTAAGTGCTTTGGTGTAAAATTGAAATGTATACTATTTGTATTGTAAAAGCATTGCATGCACTGAGAAAACAACTTTTTTGTCTTGATGTGCACAGGTAGGAAACAACTTTCAGACATCTCAGAGTCATGTGGGAAGTTAACCTAAGGTGTTTACATTAGGTTTGCAGTAAGTGCTTTGGAGTAAAATTGAAATGTATACTATTTGTATTCTCTAAGCATTGCATGCACTGAGATAACAACTTTTTTGTCTTGATGTGCACAGGTATGAAACAACTTTCAGACATCTCAGAATCATGTGGGAAGTTAACCTAAAGTGTTTCCATTAGGTTTGCAGTAAGTGCTTTCGTATAAAATTGAAATGTATACTACTTTTATGTCAAAGCATTCTATTCGCTGTGAAATCAACTTTTTTGTCTTTATGTGCACAGGTATGAAACAACATTCAGACATCTCAGAATCATGTGGGAAGTTCACCTAAAGTGTTTCCATTCGGTGTGCAATAAGTGCTTTGTAGTAAAATTGAAATGTATACTATTTGTATTGTCTGAGCATTGCATTCACTGAGATAACAACTTTTTTCTGTTGATGTGTACAGCCATGAAACAACTTTCAAACTACTCATAATCATGTGGAAAGTTAACCTAAGGTGTTTCCATTAGGTCTGCAGTAAGTGCTTTGGTGTAAAATTGAAATGTATACTACTTTGTATTGTCTAAGCATTGCATGCACTGAGATGACAACTTTTTTCTGTTGATGTGTACAGCCATGAAACAACTTTCAAACTACTCATAATCATGTGGGAAGTTAACCTAAGGTGTTTCCATTAGTTTGCAGTAAGTACTTTGGTGTAAAATTCAGATGTGTTCTTCCTTAATGTCAGAGCATAGTAGTACTGAGAAAGTAACTTTTTTGTCTTGATGAACTGAGGCATGAAACAACTTTAAACCTAGTCATATTCATCTGGGAAGTTAACCAAATGTGTTTGCATTAGGTTTGCAGTCAGGACTTTTGAGTACAATTGAAATGTATACTACTTTTATGTCAAAGCATTCTATTCACTGTGAAATCAACTTTTTTGTCTTTATGTGCACAGGAATGTAACAACTTTCAGACATCTCAGAATCATGTGGGAAGTTAACCTAAAGTGTTTCCATTAGGTTTGCAGTAAGTGCTTTGGTGTAAAATTGAAATGTATACTATTTGTATTGTCTAAGCATTGCATGCACTGAGATAACAACTTTTTTGTGTTGATGTGTACAGCCATGAAACAACTTGCAAACTACTCATAATCATGTGGAAAGTTAACCTAAAGTGTTTCCATTAGGTTTGCAGTAAGTACTTAGTTGTAAAATTGAAATGTATACTACTTTTATGTCAAAGCATTCTATTCACTGTGAAATCAGCTTTTTTGTCTTTATGTGCACAGGTATGAAACAACTTTCAGACATCTCAGAATCATGTGGGAAGTTAACCTACGGTGTTTCCATTAGGTTTGCAGTAAGTGCTTTGTAGTAAAATTGAAATGTATACTATTTGTATTGTCTAAGCATTGCATGCACTGAGATAACAACTTTTTTGTGTTGATGTGTACAGCCATGAAACAACTTTCAAACTACTCATAATCATGTGGGAAGTTAACCTAAGGTGTTTCCATTAGTTTGCAGTAAGTACTTTGGTGTAAAATTCAGATGTGTACTTCCTTAATGTCAGAGCATAGTAGTACTGAGAAAGTAACTTTTTTGTCTTGATGAACTGAGGCATGAAACAACTTTAAACCTAGTCATATTCATCTGGGAAGTTAACCAAATGTGTTTGCATTAGGTTTGCAGTCAGGACTTTTGAGTACAATTGAAATGTATACTACTTTTATGTCAAAGCATTCTATTCACTGTGAAATCAACTTTTTTGTCTTTATGTGCACAGGAATGTAACAACTTTCAGACATCTCAGAATCATGTGGGAAGATAACCTAAAGTGTTTCCATTAGGTTTGCAGTAAGTGCTTTGGTGTAAAATTGAAATGTATACTATTTGTATTGTCTAAGCATTGCATGCACTGAGATAACAACTTTTTTGTGTTGATGTGTACAGCCACGAAACAACTTGCAAACTACTCATAATCATGTGGAAAGTTAACCTAAAGTGTTTCCATTCGGTTTGCAGTAAGTACTTTGTTGTAAAATTGAAATGTATACTACTTTTATGTCAAAGCATTCTATTCACTGTGAAATCAGCTTTTTTGTCTTTATGTGCACAGGTATGAAACAACTTTCAGACATCTCAGAATCATGTGGGAAGTTAACCTACGGTGTTTCCATTAGGTTTGCAGTAAGTGCTTTGTAGTAAAATTGAAATGTATACTATTTGTATTGTCTAAGCATTGCATGCACTGAGATAACAACTTTTTTGTGTTGATGTGTACAGCCATGAAACAACTTTCAAACTACTCATAATCATGTGGGAAGTTAACCTAAGGTGTTTCCATTAGTTTGCAGTAAGTACTTTGGTGTAAAAGTGAGATGTATACTACCCTAATGTCAGAGCATAGTAGTACTGAGAAAGTAACTTTTTTGTCTTGATGAACTGAGGCATGAAACAACTTTAAACCTAGTCATACTCATCTGGGAAGTTAACCAAATGTGTTTGCATTAGGTTTGCAGTCAGGACTTTTGAGAACAATTGAAATGTATACTACTTTTATGTCAAAGCATTCTATTCACTGTGAAATCAACTTTTTTGTCTTTATGTGCACAGGTATGAAACAACTTTCAGACATCTCAGAATCATGTGGGAAGTTAACCTAAAGTGTTTCCATTAGGTTTGCAGTAAGTGCTTTGGTGTAAAATTGAAATGTATACTATTTGTATTGTCTAAGCATTGCATGCACTGAGATAACAACTTTTTTGTGTTAATGTGTGCAGCAATGAAACAACTTTCAAACTACTCATAATCATGTGGGAAGTTAACCTGAGGTGTTTCCATTAGGTTTGCAGTAAGTACTTAGGTGTAAAATTAAAATGTATACTACTTTTATGTCAAAGCATTCTATTCACTGTGAAATCAACTTTTTTGTCTTTATGTGCACAGGTATGAAACAACTTTCAGACATCTCAGAATCATGTGGGAAGTTAACCTAAAGTGTTTCCATTAGGTTTGCAGTAAGTGCTTTGGTGTAAAATTGAAATGTATACTATTTGTATTCTCTAAGCATTGCATGCACTGAGATAACAACTATTTTGTGTTGATGTGTACAGCCATGAAACAACTTTCAAACTACTCATAATCATGTGGGAAGTTAACCTAAGGTGTTTCCATTAGGTTTGTAGTCAGGACTTTTGAGTACAATTGAAATGTATACTACTTTTATGTCAAAGCATTCTATTCACTGTGAAATCAACTTTTTTGCCTTTATGTGCACAGGTATGAAACAACTTTCAGACATCTCAGAATCATGTGGGAAGTTAACCTGAAGTGTTTCCTTTAGGTTTGCAGTAAGTGCTTTCGTGTAAAATTGAAATGTATACTATTTGCATTGTCTAAGCATTGCATGCACTGAGATAACAACTATTTTGTGTTGATGTGTACAGCCATGAAACAACTTTCAAACTACTCATAATCATGTGGAAAGTTAACCTAAGGTGTTTCCATTAGGTTTGCAGTAAGTGCTTTGGTGTAAAATTGAAATGTATACTATTTGTATTGTAAAAGCATTGCATGCACTGAGAAAACAACTTTTTTGTCTTGATGTGCACAGGTATGAAACATCTTTCAGACATCTCAGAATCATGTGGGAAGTTAACCTAAGGTGTTTACATTAGGTTTGCAGTAAGTCCTTTGGAGTAAAATTGAAATGTATACTATTTGTATTGTCTAAGCATTGCATTCACTGAGATAACAACTTTTTTCTGTTGATGTGTACAGCCATGAAACAACTTTCAAACTACTCATAATCATGTGGAAAGTTAACCTAAGGTGTTTCCATTAGGTCTGCAGTAAGTGCTTTGGTGTAAAATTGAAATGTATACTATTTGTATTGTCTAAGCATTGCATGCACTGAGATAACAACTTTTTTCTGTTGATGTGTACAGCCATGAAACAACTTTCAAACTACTCATAATCATGTGGAAAGTTAACCTAAGGTGTTTCCATTAGTTTGCAGTAAGTACTTTGGTGTAAAATTCAGATGTGTACTTCCTTAATGTCAGAGCATAGTAGTACTGAGAAAGTAACTTTTTTGTCTTGATGAACTGAGGCATGAAACAACTTCAAACCTAGTCATATTCATCTGGGAAGTTAACCAAATGTGTTTGCATTAGGTTTGCAGTCAGGACTTTTGAGTACAATTGAAATGTATACTACGTTTATGTCAAAGCATTCTATTCACTGTGAAATCAACTTTTTTGTCTTTATGTGCACAGGTATGAAACAACTTTCAGACATCTCAGAATCATGTGGGAAGTTAACCTAAAGTGTTTCCATTAGGTTTGCAGTAAGTGCTTTGGTGTAAAATTGAAATGTATACTATTTGTATTCTCTAAGCATTGCATGCACTGAGATAACAACTATTTTGTGTTGATGTGTACAGCCATGAAACAACTTTCAAACTACTCATAATCATGTGGGAAGTTAACCTAAGGTGTTTCCATTAGGTTTGTAGTCAGGACTTTTGAGTACAATTGAAATGTATACTACTTTTATGTCAAAGCATTCTATTCACTGTGAAATCAACTTTTTTGTCTTTATGTGCACAGGTATGAAACAACTTTCAGACATCTCAGAATCATGTGGGAAGTTAACCTGAAGTGTTTCCATTAGGTTTGCAGTAAGTGCTTTCGTGTAAAATTGAAATGTATTCTATTTGCATTGTCTAAGCATTGCATGCACTGAGATAACAACTATTTTGTGTTGATGTGTACAGCCATGAAACAACTTTCAAACTACTCATAATCATGTGGAAAGTTAACCTAAGGTGTTTCCATTAGGTTTGCAGTAAGTGCTTTGGTGTAAAATTGAAATGTATACTATTTGTATTGTAAAAGCATTGCATGCACTGAGAAAACAACTTTTTTGTCTTGATGTGCACAGGTAGGAAACAACTTTCAGACATCTCAGAATCATGTGGGAAGTTAACCTAAGGTGTTTACATTAGGTTTGCAGTAAGTGCTTTGGAGTAAAATTGAAATGTATACTATTTGTATTCTCTAAGCATTGCATGCACTGAGATAACAACTTTTTTGTCTTGATGTGCACAGGTATGAAACAACTTTCAGACATCTCAGAATCATGTGGGAAGTTAACCTAAAGTGTTTCCATTAGGTTTGCAGTAAGTGCTTTCGTGTAAAATTGAAATGTATACTACTTTTATGTCAAAGCATTCTATTCGCTGTGAAATCAACTTTTTTGTCTTTATGTGCACAGGTATGAAACAACATTCAGACATCTCAGAATCATGTGGGAAGTTCACCTAAAGTGTTTCCATTCGGTGTGCAATAAGTGCTTTGTAGTAAAATTGAAATGTATACTATTTGTATTGTCTGAGCATTGCATTCACTGAGATAACAACTTTTTTCTGTTGATGTGTACAGCCATGAAACAACTTTCAAACTACTCATAATCATGTGGAAAGTTAACCTAAGGTGTTTCCATTAGGTCTGCAGTAAGTGCTTTGGTGTAAAATTGAAATGTATACTATTTGTATTGTCTAAGCATTGCATGCACTGAGATGACAACTTTTTTCTGTTGATGTGTACAGCCATGAAACAACTTTCAAACTACTCATAATCATGTGGGAAGTTAACCTAAGGTGTTTCCATTAGTTTGCAGTAAGTACTTTGGTGTAAAATTCAGATGTGTACTTCCTTAATGTCAGAGCATAGTAGTACTGAGAAAGTAACTTTTTTGTCTTGATGAACTGAGGCATGAAACAACTTTAAACCTAGTCATATTCATCTGGGAAGTTAACCAAATGTGTTTGCATTAGGTTTGCAGTCAGGACTTTTGAGTACAATTGAAATGTATACTACTTTTATGTCAAAGCATTCTATTCACTGTGAAATCAACTTTTTTGTCTTTATGTGCACAGGAATGTAACAACTTTCAGACATCTCAGAATCATGTGGGAAGTTAACCTAAAGTGTTTCCATTAGGTTTGCAGTAAGTGCTTTGGTGTAAAATTGAAATGTATACTATTTGTATTGTCTAAGCATTGCATGCACTGAGATAACAACTTTTTTGTGTTGATGTGTACAGCCATGAAACAACTTGCAAACTACTCATAATCATGTGGAAAGTTAACCTAAAGTGTTTCCATTAGGTTTGCAGTAAGTACTTTGTTGTAAAATTGAAATGTATACTACTTTTATGTCAAAGCATTCTATTCACTGTGAAATCAGCTTTTTTGTCTTTATGTGCACAGGTATGAAACAACTTTCAGACATCTCAGAATCATGTGGGAAGTTAACCTACGGTGTTTCCATTAGGTTTGCAGTAAGTGCTTTGTAGTAAAATTGAAATGTATACTATTTGTATTGTCTAAGCATTGCATGCACTGAGATAACAACTTTTTTGTGTTGATGTGTACAGCCATGAAACAACTTTCAAACTACTCATAATCATGTGGGAAGTTAACCTAAGGTGTTTCCATTAGTTTGCAGTAAGTACTTTGGTGTAAAATTCAGATGTGTACTTCCTTAATGTCAGAGCATAGTAGTACTGAGAAAGTAACTTTTTTGTCTTGATGAACTGAGGCATGAAACAACTTCAAACCTAGTCATATTCATCTGGGAAGTTAACCAAATGTGTTTGCATTAGGTTTGCAGTCAGGACTTTTGAGTACAATTGAAATGTATACTACGTTTATGTCAAAGCATTCTATTCACTGTGAAATCAACTTTTTTGTCTTTATGTGCACAGGTATGAAACAACTTTCAGACATCTCAGAATCATGTGGGAAGTTAACCTAAAGTGTTTCCATTAGGTTTGCAGTAAGTGCTTTGGTGTAAAATTGAAATGTATACTATTTGTATTCTCTAAGCATTGCATGCACTGAGATAACAACTATTTTGTGTTGATGTGTACAGCCATGAAACAACTTTCAAACTACTCATAATCATGTGGGAAGTTAACCTAAGGTGTTTCCATTAGGTTTGTAGTCAGGACTTTTGAGTACAATTGAAATGTATACTACTTTTATGTCAAAGCATTCTATTCACTGTGAAATCAACTTTTTTGTCTTTATGTGCACAGGTATGAAACAACTTTCAGACATCTCAGAATCATGTGGGAAGTTAACCTGAAGTGTTTCCATTAGGTTTGCAGTAAGTGCTTTCGTGTAAAATTGAAATGTATTCTATTTGCATTGTCTAAGCATTGCATGCACTGAGATAACAACTATTTTGTGTTGATGTGTACAGCCATGAAACAACTTTCAAACTACTCATAATCATGTGGAAAGTTAACCTAAGGTGTTTCCATTAGGTTTGCAGTAAGTGCTTTGGTGTAAAATTGAAATGTATACTATTTGTATTGTAAAAGCATTGCATGCACTGAGAAAACAACTTTTTTGTCTTGATGTGCACAGGTAGGAAACAACTTTCAGACATCTCAGAATCATGTGGGAAGTTAACCTAAGGTGTTTACATTAGGTTTGCAGTAAGTGCTTTGGAGTAAAATTGAAATGTATACTATTTGTATTCTCTAAGCATTGCATGCACTGAGATAACAACTTTTTTGTCTTGATGTGCACAGGTATGAAACAACTTTCAGACATCTCAGAATCATGTGGGAAGTTAACCTAAAGTGTTTCCATTAGGTTTGCAGTAAGTGCTTTCGTGTAAAATTGAAATGTATACTACTTTTATGTCAAAGCATTCTATTCGCTGTGAAATCAACTTTTTTGTCTTTATGTGCACAGGTATGAAACAACATTCAGACATCTCAGAATCATGTGGGAAGTTCACCTAAAGTGTTTCCATTCGGTGTGCAATAAGTGCTTTGTAGTAAAATTGAAATGTATACTATTTGTATTGTCTGAGCATTGCATTCACTGAGATAACAACTTTTTTCTGTTGATGTGTACAGCCATGAAACAACTTTCAAACTACTCATAATCATGTGGAAAGTTAACCTAAGGTGTTTCCATTAGGTCTGCAGTAAGTGCTTTGGTGTAAAATTGAAATGTATACTATTTGTATTGTCTAAGCATTGCATGCACTGAGATAACAACTTTTTTCTGTTGATGTGTACAGCCATGAAACAACTTTCAAACTACTCATAATCATGTGGAAAGTTAACCTAAGGTGTTTCCATTAGGTCTGCAGTAAGTGCTTTGGTGTAAAATTGAAATGTATACTATTTGTATTGTCTAAGCATTGCATGCACTGAGATAACAACTTTTTTCTGTTGATGTGTACAGCCATGAAACAACTTTCAAACTACTCATAATCATGTGGGAAGTTAACCTAAGGTGTTTCCATTAGTTTGCAGTAAGTACTTTGGTGTAAAATTCAGATGTGTACTTCCTTAATGTCAGAGCATAGTAGTACTGAGAAAGTAACTTTTTTGTCTTGATGAACTGAGGCATGAAACAACTTCAAACCTAGTCATATTCATCTGGGAAGTTAACCAAATGTGTTTGCATTAGGTTTGCAGTCAGGACTTTTGAGTACAATTGAAATGTATACTACGTTTATGTCAAAGCATTCTATTCACTGTGAAATCAACTTTTTTGTCTTTATGTGCACAGGTATGAAACAACTTTCAGACATCTCAGAATCATGTGGGAAGTTAACCTAAAGTGTTTCCATTAGGTTTGCAGTAAGTGCTTTGGTGTAAAATTGGAATGTATACTATTTGTATTCTCTAAGCATTGCATGCACTGAGATAACAACTATTTTGTGTTGATGTGTACAGCCATGAAACAACTTTCAAACTACTCATAATCATGTGGGAAGTTAACCTAAGGTGTTTCCATTAGGTTTGTAGTCAGGACTTTTGAGTACAATTGAAATGTATACTACTTTTATGTCAAAGCATTCTATTCACTGTGAAATCAACTTTTTTGTCTTTATGTGCACAGGTATGAAACAACTTTCAGACATCTCAGAATCATGTGGGAAGTTAACCTGAAGTGTTTCCATTAGGTTTGCAGTAAGTGCTTTCGTGTAAAATTGAAATGTATTCTATTTGCATTGTCTAAGCATTGCATGCACTGAGATAACAACTATTTTGTGTTGATGTGTACAGCCATGAAACAACTTTCAAACTACTCATAATCATGTGGAAAGTTAACCTAAGGTGTTTCCATTAGGTTTGCAGTAAGTGCTTTGGTGTAAAATTGAAATGTATACTATTTGTATTGTAAAAGCATTGCATGCACTGAGAAAACAACTTTTTTGTCTTGATGTGCACAGGTAGGAAACAACTTTCAGACATCTCAGAATCATGTGGGAAGTTAACCTAAGGTGTTTACATTAGGTTTGCAGTAAGTGCTTTGGAGTAAAATTGAAATGTATACTATTTGTATTCTCTAAGCATTGCATGCACTGAGATAACAACTTTTTTGTCTTGATGTGCACAGGTATGAAACAACTTTCAGACATCTCAGAATCATGTGGGAAGTTAACCTAAAGTGTTTCCATTAGGTTTGCAGTAAGTGCTTTCGTGTAAAATTGAAATGTATACTACTTTTATGTCAAAGCATTCTATTCGCTGTGAAATCAACTTTTTTGTCTTTATGTGCACAGGTATGAAACAACATTCAGACATCTCAGAATCATGTGGGAAGTTCACCTAAAGTGTTTCCATTCGGTGTGCAATAAGTGCTTTGTAGTAAAATTGAAATGTATACTATTTGTATTGTCTGAGCATTGCATTCACTGAGATAACAACTTTTTTCTGTTGATGTGTACAGCCATGAAACAACTTTCAAACTACTCATAATCATGTGGAAAGTTAACCTAAGGTGTTTCCATTAGGTCTGCAGTAAGTGCTTTGGTGTAAAATTGAAATGTATACTATTTGTATTGTCTAAGCATTGCATGCACTGAGATGACAACTTTTTTCTGTTGATGTGTACAGACATGAAACAACTTTCAAACTACTCATAATCATGTGGGAAGTTAACCTAAGGTGTTTCCATTAGTTTGCAGTAAGTACTTTGGTGTAAAATTCAGATGTGTACTTCCTTAATGTCAGAGCATAGTAGTACTGAGAAAGTAACTTTTTTGTCTTGATGAACTGAGGCATGAAACAACTTTAAACCTAGTCATATTCATCTGGGAAGTTAACCAAATGTGTTTGCATTAGGTTTGCAGTCAGGACTTTTGAGTACAATTGAAATGTATACTACTTTTATGTCAAAGCATTCTATTCACTGTGAAATCAACTTTTTTGTCTTTATGTGCACAGGAATGTAACAACTTTCAGACATCTCAGAATCATGTGGGAAGTTAACCTAAAGTGTTTCCATTAGGTTTGCAGTAAGTGCTTTGGTGTAAAATTGAAATGTATACTATTTGTATTGTCTAAGCATTGCATGCACTGAGATAACAACTTTTTTGTGTTGATGTGTACAGCCATGAAACAACTTGCAAACTACTCATAATCATGTGGAAAGTTAACCTAAAGTGTTTCCATTAGGTTTGCAGTAAGTACTTTGTTGTAAAATTGAAATGTATACTACTTTTATGTCAAAGCATTCTATTCACTGTGAAATCAGCTTTTTTGTCTTTATGTGCACAGGTATGAAACAACTTTCAGACATCTCAGAATCATGTGGGAAGTTAACCTACGGTGTTTCCATTAGGTTTGCAGTAAGTGCTTTGTAGTAAAATTGAAATGTATACTATTTGTATTGTCTAAGCATTGCATGCACTGAGATAACAACTTTTTTGTGTTGATGTGTACAGCCATGAAACAACTTTCAAACTACTCATAATCATGTGGGAAGTTAACCTAAGGTGTTTCCATTAGTTTGCAGTAAGTACTTTGGTGTAAAATTCAGATGTGTACTTCCTTAATGTCAGAGCATAGTAGTACTGAGAAAGTAACTTTTTTGTCTTGATGAACTGAGGCATGAAACAACTTCAAACCTAGTCATATTCATCTGGGAAGTTAACCAAATGTGTTTGCATTAGGTTTGCAGTCAGGACTTTTGAGTACAATTGAAATGTATACTACGTTTATGTCAAAGCATTCTATTCACTGTGAAATCAACTTTTTTGTCTTTATGTGCACAGGTATGAAACAACTTTCAGACATCTCAGAATCATGTGGGAAGTTAACCTAAAGTGTTTCCATTAGGTTTGCAGTAAGTGCTTTGGTGTAAAATTGAAATGTATACTATTTGTATTCTCTAAGCATTGCATGCACTGAGATAACAACTATTTTGTGTTGATGTGTACAGCCATGAAACAACTTTCAAACTACTCATAATCATGTGGGAAGTTAACCTAAGGTGTTTCCATTAGGTTTGTAGTCAGGACTTTTGAGTACAATTGAAATGTATACTACTTTTATGTCAAAGCATTCTATTCACTGTGAAATCAACTTTTTTGTCTTTATGTGCACAGGTATGAAACAACTTTCAGACATCTCAGAATCATGTGGGAAGTTAACCTGAAGTGTTTCCATTAGGTTTGCAGTAAGTGCTTTCGTGTAAAATTGAAATGTATTCTATTTGCATTGTCTAAGCATTGCATGCACTGAGATAACAACTATTTTGTGTTGATGTGTACAGCCATGAAACAACTTTCAAACTACTCATAATCATGTGGAAAGTTAACCTAAGGTGTTTCCATTAGGTTTGCAGTAAGTGCTTTGGTGTAAAATTGAAATGTATACTATTTGTATTGTAAAAGCATTGCATGCACTGAGAAAACAACTTTTTTGTCTTGATGTGCACAGGTAGGAAACAACTTTCAGACATCTCAGAATCATGTGGGAAGTTAACCTAAGGTGTTTACATTAGGTTTGCAGTAAGTGCTTTGGAGTAAAATTGAAATGTATACTATTTGTATTCTCTAAGCATTGCATGCACTGAGATAACAACTTTTTTGTCTTGATGTGCACAGGTATGAAACAACTTTCAGACATCTCAGAATCATGTGGGAAGTTAACCTAAAGTGTTTCCATTAGGTTTGCAGTAAGTGCTTTCGTGTAAAATTGAAATGTATACTACTTTTATGTCAAAGCATTCTATTCGCTGTGAAATCAACTTTTTTGTCTTTATGTGCACAGGTATGAAACAACATTCAGACATCTCAGAATCATGTGGGAAGTTCACCTAAAGTGTTTCCATTCGGTGTGCAATAAGTGCTTTGTAGTAAAATTGAAATGTATACTATTTGTATTGTCTGAGCATTGCATTCACTGAGATAACAACTTTTTTCTGTTGATGTGTACAGCCATGAAACAACTTTCAAACTACTCATAATCATGTGGAAAGTTAACCTAAGGTGTTTCCATTAGGTCTGCAGTAAGTGCTTTGGTGTAAAATTGAAATGTATACTATTTGTATTGTCTAAGCATTGCATGCACTGAGATGACAACTTTTTTCTGTTGATGTGTACAGCCATGAAACAACTTTCAAACTACTCATAATCATGTGGGAAGTTAACCTAAGGTGTTTCCATTAGTTTGCAGTAAGTACTTTGGTGTAAAATTCAGATGTGTACTTCCTTAATGTCAGAGCATAGTAGTACTGAGAAAGTAACTTTTTTGTCTTGATGAACTGAGGCATGAAACAACTTTAAACCTAGTCATATTCATCTGGGAAGTTAACCAAATGTGTTTGCATTAGGTTTGCAGTCAGGACTTTTGAGTACAATTGAAATGTATACTACTTTTATGTCAAAGCATTCTATTCACTGTGAAATCAACTTTTTTGTCTTTATGTGCACAGGAATGTAACAACTTTCAGACATCTCAGAATCATGTGGGAAGTTAACCTAAAGTGTTTCCATTAGGTTTGCAGTAAGTGCTTTGGTGTAAAATTGAAATGTATACTATTTGTATTGTCTAAGCATTGCATGCACTGAGATAACAACTTTTTTGTGTTGATGTGTACAGCCATGAAACAACTTGCAAACTACTCATAATCATGTGGAAAGTTAACCTAAAGTGTTTCCATTAGGTTTGCAGTAAGTACTTTGTTGTAAAATTGAAATGTATACTACTTTTATGTCAAAGCATTCTATTCACTGTGAAATCAGCTTTTTTGTCTTTATGTGCACAGGTATGAAACAACTTTCAGACATCTCAGAATCATGTGGGAAGTTAACCTACGGTGTTTCCATTAGGTTTGCAGTAAGTGCTTTGTAGTAAAATTGAAATGTATACTATTTGTATTGTCTAAGCATTGCATGCACTGAGATAACAACTTTTTTGTGTTGATGTGTACAGCCATGAAACAACTTTCAAACTACTCATAATCATGTGGGAAGTTAACCTAAGGTGTTTCCATCAGTTTGCAGTAAGTACTTTGGTGTAAAAGTGAGATGTATACTACCCTAATGTCAGAGCATAGTAGTACTGAGAAAGTAACTTTTTTGTCTTGATGAACTGAGGCATGAAACAACTTTAAACCTAGTCATACTCATCTGGGAAGTTAACCAAATGTGTTTGCATTAGGTTTGCAGTCAGGACTTTTGAGTACAATTGAAATGTATACTACTTTTATGTCAAAGCATTCTATTCACTGTGAAATCAACTTTTTTGTCTTTATGTGCACAGGTATGTAACAACTTTCAGACATCTCAGAATCTTGTGGGAAGTTAACCTAAAGTGTTTCCATTAGGTTTGCAGTAAGTGCTTTGGTGTAAAATTGAAATGTATGCTATTTGTATTGTAAAAGCATTGCATGCACTGAGAAAACAACTTTTTTGTCTTGATGTGCACAGGTATGAAACTACTTTCAGACATCTCAGAATCATGTGGGAAGGTAACCTAAAGTGTTTCCATTAGGTTTGCAGTATGTACTTTGGTGTAAAATTCAAATGTATACTACTTTTATGTCAAAGCACTCTATTCACTGTGAAATCAACTTTTTTGTCTTTATGTGCACAGGTATGAAACAACTTTCAGACATCTCAGAATCATGTCGGAAGTTAACCTAAGGTGTTTGCATTAGGTTTGCAGTCAGGACTTTTGAGTACAATTGAAATGTATACTACTTTTATGTCAAAGCATTCTATTCACTGTGAAATCAACTTTTTTGTCTTTATGTGCACAGGTATGAAACAACTTTCAGACATCTCAGAATCATGTGGGAAGTTAACCTAAAGTGTTTCCATTAGGTTTGCAGTAAGTGCTTTGGTGTAAAATTGAAATGTATACTATTTGTATTGTCTAAGCATTGCATGCACTGAGATAACAACTTTTTTGTGTTAATGTGTGCAGCAATGAAACAACTTTCAAACTACTCATAATCATGTGGGAAGTTAACCTGAGGTGTTTCCATTAGGTTTGCAGTAAGTACTTTGGTGTAAAATTAAAATGTATACTACTTTTATGTCAAAGCATTCTATTCACTGTGAAATCAACTTTTTTGTCTTTATGTGCACAGGTATGAAACAACTTTCAGACATCTCAGAATCATGTGGGAAGTTAACCTAAAGTGTTTCCATTAGGTTTGCAGTAAGTGCTTTGGTGTAAAATTGAAATGTATACTATTTGTATTCTCTAAGCATTGCATGCACTGAGATAACAACTATTTTGTGTTGATGTGTACAGCCATGAAACAACTTTCAAACTACTCATAATCATGTGGGAAGTTAACCTAAGGTGTTTCCATTAGGTTTGTAGTCAGGACTTTTGAGTACAATTGAAATGTATACTACTTTTATGTCAAAGCATTCTATTCACTGTGAAATCAACTTTTTTGCCTTTATGTGCACAGGTATGAAACAACTTTCAGACATCTCAGAATCATGTGGGAAGTTAACCTCAAGTGTTTCCTTTAGGTTTGCAGTAAGTGCTTTCGTGTAAAATTGAAATGTATACTATTTGCATTGTCTAAGCATTGCATGCACTGAGATAACAACTATTTTGTGTTGATGTGTACAGCCATGAAACAACTTTCAAACTACTCATAATCATGTGGAAAGTTAACCTAAGGTGTTTCCATTAGGTTTGCAGTAAGTGCTTTGGTGTAAAATTGAAATGTATACTATTTGTATTGTAAAAGCATTGCATGCACTGAGAAAACAACTTTTTTGTCTTGATGTGCACAGGTATGAAACAACTTTCAGACATCTCAGAATCATGTGGGAAGTTAACCTAAGGTGTTTACATTAGGTTTGCAGTAAGTGCTTTGGAGTAAAATTGAGATGTATACTATTTGTATTCTCTAAGCATTGCATGCACTGAGATAACAACTTTTTTGTCTTGATGTGCACAGGTATGAAACAACTTTCAGACATCTCAGAATCATGTGGGAAGTTAACCTAAAGTGTTTCCATTAGGTTTGCAGTAAGTGCTTTCGTGTAAAATTGAAATGTATACTACTTTTATGTCAAAGCATTCGATTCACTGTGAAATCAACTTTTTTGTCTTTATGTGCACAGGTATGAAACAACTTTCAGACATCTCAGAATCATGTGGGAAGTTCACCTAAAGTGTTTGCATTCGGTGTGCAATAAGTGCTTTGTAGTAAAATTGAAATGTATACTATTTGTATTGTCTAAGCATTGCATTCACTGAGATAACAACTTTTTTCTGTTGATGTGTACAGCCATGAAACAACTTTCAAACTACTCATAATCATGTGGAAAGTTAACCTAAGGTGTTTCCATTAGGTCTGCAGTAAGTGCTTTGGTGTAAAATTGAAATGTATACTATTTGTATTGTCTAAGCATTGCATGCACTGAGATAACAACTTTTTTGTGTTGATGTGTACAGCCATGAAACAACTTTCAAACTACTCATAATCATGTGGGAAGTTAACCTAAGGTGTTTCCATTAGGTTTGTAGTCAGGACTTTTGAGTACAATTGAAATGTATACTACTTTTATGTCAAAGCATATCTATTCACTGTGAAATCAACTTTTTTGCCTTTATGTGCACAGGTATGAAACAACTTTCAGACATCTCAGAATCATGTGGGAAGTTAACCTGAAGTGTTTCCTTTAGGTTTGCAGTAAGTGCTTTCGTGTAAAATTGAAATGTATACTATTTGCATTGTCTAAGCATTGCATGCACTGAGATAACAACTATTTTGTGTTGATGTGTACAGCCATGAAACAACTTTCAAACTACTCATAATCATGTGGAAAGTTAACCTAAGGTGTTTCCATTAGGTTTGCAGTAAATGCTTTGGTGTAAAATTGAAATGTATACTATTTGTATTGTAAAAGCATTGCATGCACTGAGAAAACAACTTTTTTGTCTTGATGTGCACAGGTATGAAACAACTTTCAGACATCTCAGAATCATGTGGGAAGTTAACCTAAGGTGTTTACATTAGGTTTGCAGTAAGTGCTTTGGAGTAAAATTGAAATGTATACTATTTGTATTCTCTAAGCATTGCATGCACTGAGATAACAACTTTTTTGTCTTGATGTGCACAGGTATGAAACAACTTTCAGACATCTCAGAATCATGTGGGAAGTTAACCTAAAGTGTTTCCATTAGGTTTGCAGTAAGTGCTTTCGTGTAAAATTGAAATGTATACTACTTTTATGTCAAAGCATTCTATTCACTGTGAAATCAACTTTTTTGTCTTTATGTGCACAGGTATGAAACAACTTTCAGACATCTCAGAATCATGTGGGAAGTTCACCTAAAGTGTTTCCATTCGGTGTGCAATAAGTGCTTTGTAGTAAAATTGAAATGTATACTATTTGTATTGTCTAAGCATTGCATTCACTGAGATAACAACTTTTTTCTGTTGATGTGTACAGCCATGAAACAACTTTCAAACTACTCATAATCATGTGGAAAGTTAACCTAAGGTGTTTCCATTAGGTCTGCAGTAAGTGCTTTGGTGTAAAATTGAAATGTATACTATTTGTATTGTCTATTCATTGCATGCACTAAGATAACAACTTTTTTGTGTTGATGTGTACAGCCATGAAACAACTTTCAAACTACTCATAATCATGTGGGAAGTTAACCTAAGGTGTTTCCATTAGTTTGCAGTAAGTACTTTGGTGTAAAATTCAGATGTGTACTTCCTTAATGTCAGAGCATACTAGTACTGAGAAAGTAACTTTTTTGTCTTGATGAACTGAGGCATGAAACAACTTTAAACCTAGTCATATTCATCTGGGAAGTTAACCAAATGTGTTTGCATTAGGTTTGCAGTAAGTACTTTGGTGTAAATTTAAAATGTATACTACTTTTATGTCAAAGCATTCTATTCACTGTGAAATCAACTTTTTTGTCTTTATGTGCACAGGTATGAAACAACTTTCAGACATCTCAGAATCATGTCAGAAGTTAACCTAAGGTGTTTCCATTAGGTTTGCAGTAAGTGCTTTGGAGTAAAATTGAAATGTATACTATTTGTATTGTCTAAGCATTGCATGCACTGAGATAACAACTTTTTTGTGTTGATGTGTACAGCCATGAAACAACTTTCAAACTACTCATAATCATGTGGAAAGTTAACCTAAGGTGTTTGCATTAGGTTTGCAGTCAGGACTTTTGAGTACAATTGAAATGTATACTACTTTTATGTCAAAGCATTCTATTCACTGTGAAATCAACTTTTTTGTCTTTATTTGCACAGGTATGAAACAACTTTCAGACATCTCAGAATCATGTGGGAAGTTAACCTAAAGTGTTTCCATTAGGTTTGCAGTAAGTGCTTTGGTGTAAAATTGAAATGTATACTATTTGTATTGTCTAAGCATTGCATGCACTGAGATAACAACTTTTTTGTGTTGATGTGTGCAGCAATGAAACAACTTTCAAACTACTCATAATCATGTGGGAAGTTAACCTGAGGTGTTTCCATTAGGTTTGCAGTAAGTACTTTGGTGTAAAATTAAAATGTATACTACTTTTATGTCAAAGCATTCTATTCACTGTGAAATCAACTTTTTTGTCTTTATGTGCACAGGTATGAAACAACTTTCAGACATCTAAGAATCATGTGGGAAGTTAACCTAAAGTGTTTCCATTAGGTTTGCAGTAAGTGCTTTGGTGTAAAATTGAAATGTATACTATTTGTATTCTCTAAGCATTGCATGCACTGAGATAACAACTATTTTGTGTTGATGTGTACAGCCATGAAACAACTTTCAAACTACTCATAATCATGTGGGAAGTTAACCTAAGGTGTTTCCATTAGGTTTGTAGTCAGGACTTTTGAGTACAATTGAAATGTATACTACTTTTATGTCAAAGCATTCTATTCACTGTGAAATCAACTTTTTTGCCTTTATGTGCACAGGTATGAAACAACTTTCAGACATCTCAGAATCATGTGGGAAGTTAACCTGAAGTGTTTCCTTTAGGTTTGCAGTAAGTGCTTTGGTGTAAAATTGAAATGTATACTATTTGTATTGTCTAAGCATTGCATGCACTGAGATAACAACTTTTTTGTGTTGATGTGTGCAGCAATGAAACAACTTTCAAACTACTCATAATCATGTGGGAAGTTAACCTGAGGTGTTTCCATTAGGTTTGCAGTAAGTACTTTGGTGTAAAATTAAAATGTATACTACTTTTATGTCAAAGCATTCTATTCACTGTGAAATCAACTTTTTTGTCTTTATGTGCACAGGTATGAAACAACTTTCAGACATCTCAGAATCATGTGGGAAGTTAACCTAAAG
Source organism: Mobula birostris (assembly GCF_030028105.1). Classification (NCBI taxonomy): domain Eukaryota; kingdom Metazoa; phylum Chordata; class Chondrichthyes; order Myliobatiformes; family Myliobatidae; genus Mobula; species Mobula birostris. The sequence continues at coordinate 245,696 of NW_027278248.1, forward strand.
TGTTTCCATTAGGTTTGCAGTAAGTGCTTTGGTGTAAAATTGAAATGTATACTATTTGTATTCTCTAAGCATTGCATGCACTGAGATAACAACTATTTTGTGTTGATGTGTACAGCCATGAAACAACTTTCAAACTACTCATAATCATGTGGGAAGTTAACCTAAGGTGTTTCCATTAGGTTTGTAGTCAGGACTTTTGAGTACAATTGAAATGTATACTACTTTTATGTCAAAGCATTCTATTCAGTGTGAAATCAACTTTTTTGCCTTTATGTGCACAGGTATGAAACAACTTTCAGACATCTCACAATCATGTGGGAAGTTAACCTGAAGTGTTTCCTTTAGGTTTGCAGTAAGTGCTTTCGTGTAAAATTGAAATGTATACTATTTGCATTGTCTAAGCATTGCATGCACTGAGATAACAACTTTTTTGTGTTGATGTGTGCAGCAAGGAAACAACTTTCAAACTACTCATAATCATGTGGGAAGTTAACCTGAGGTGTTTCCATTAGGTTTGCAGTAAGTACTTTGGTGTAAAATTAAAATGTATACTACTTTTATGTCAAAGCATTCTATTCACTGTGAAATCAACTTTTTTGTCTTTATGTGCACAGGTATGAAACAACTTTCAGACATCTCAGAATCATGTGGGAAGTTAACCTAAAGTGTTTCCATTAGGTTTGCAGTAAGTGCTTTGGTGTAAAATTGAAATGTATACTATTTGTATTCTCTAAGCATTGCATGCACTGAGATAACAACTATTTTGTGTTGATGTGTACAGCCATGAAACAACTTTCAAACTACTCATAATCATGTGGGAAGTTAACCTAAGGTGTTTCCATTAGGTTTGTAGTCAGGACTTTTGAGTACAATTGAAATGTATACTACTTTTATGTCAAAGCATTCTATTCACTGTGAAATCAACTTTTTTGTCTTTATTTGCACAGGTATGAAACAACTTTCAGACATCTCAGAATCATGTGGGAAGTTAACCTAAAGTGTTTCCATTAGGTTTGCAGTAAGTGCTTTGGTGTAAAATTGAAATGTATACTATTTGTATTGTCTAAGCATTGCATGCACTGAGATAACAACTTTTTTGTGTTGATGTGTGCAGCAATGAAACAACTTTCAAACTACTCATAATCATGTGGGAAGTTAACCTGAGGTGTTTCCATTAGGTTTGCAGTAAGTACTTTGGTGTAAAATTAAAATGTATACTACTTTTATGTCAAAGCATTCTATTCACTGTGAAATCAACTTTTTTGTCTTTATGTGCACAGGTATGAAACAACTTTCAGACATCTCAGAATCATGTGGGAAGTTAACCTAAAGTGTTTCCATTAGGTTTGCAGTAAGTGCTTTGGTGTAAAATTGAAATGTATACTATTTGTATTCTCTAAGCATTGCATGCACTGAGATAACAACTATTTTGTGTTGATGTGTACAGCCATGAAACAACTTTCAAACTACTCATAATCATGTGGGAAGTTAACCTAAGGTGTTTCCATTAGGTTTGTAGTCAGGACTTTTGAGTACAATTGAAATGTATACTACTTTTATGTCAAAGCATTCTATTCACTGTGAAATCAACTTTTTTGCCTTTATGTGCACAGGTATGAAACAACTTTCAGACATCTCAGAATCATGTGGGAAGTTAACCTGAAGTGTTTCCTTTAGGTTTGCAGTAAGTGCTTTCGTGTAAAATTGAAATGTATACTATTTGCATTGTCTAAGCATTGCATGCACTGAGATAACAACTTTTTTGTGTTGATGTGTACAGCCATGAAACAACTTTCAAACTACTCATAATCATGTGGGAAGTTAACCTAAGGTGTTTCCATTAGTTTGCAGTAAGTACTTTGGTGTAAAATTCAGATGTGTACTTCCTTAATGTCAGAGCATAGTAGTACTGAGAAAGTAACTTTTTTGTCTTGATGAACTGAGGCATGAAACAACTTTAAACCTAGTCATATTCATCTGGGAAGTTAACCAAATGTGTTTGCATTAGGTTTGCAGTAAGTACTTTGGTGTAAAATTAAAATGTATACTACTTTTATGTCAAAGTATTCTATTCACTGTGAAATCAACTTTTTTGTCTTTATCTGCACAGGTATGAAACAACTTTCAGACATCTCAGAATCATGTCGGAAGTTAACCTAAGGTGTTTCCATTAGGTTTGCAGTAAGTGCTTTGGAGTAAAATTGAAATGTATACTATTTGTATTGTTTAAGCATTGCATGCACTGAGATAACAACTTTTTTGTGTTGATGTGTACAGCCATGAAACAAATTTCAAACTACTCATAATCATGTGGAAAGTTAACCTAAGGTGTTTGCATTAGGTTTGCAGTCAGGACTTTTGAGTACAATTGAAATGTATACTACTTTTATGTCAAAGCATTCTATTCACTGTGAAATCAACTTTTTTGTCTTTATTTGCACAGGTATGAAACAACTTTCAGACATCTCAGAATCATGTGGGAAGTTAACCTAAAGTGTTTCCATTAGGTTTGCAGTAAGTGCTTTGGTGTAAAATTGAAATGTATACTATTTGTATTGTCTAAGCATTGCATGCACTGAGATAACAACTTTTTTGTGTTGATGTGTGCAGCAATGAAACAACTTTCAAACTACTCATAATCATGTGGGAAGTTAACCTGAGGTGTTTCCATTAGGTTTGCAGTAAGTACTTTGGTGTAAAATTAAAATGTATACTACTTTTATGTCAAAGCATTCTATTCACTGTGAAATCAACTTTTTTGTCTTTATGTGCACAGGTATGAAACAACTTTCAGACATCTCAGAATCATGTGGGAAGTTAACCTAAAGTGTTTCCATTAGGTTTGCAGTAAGTGCTTTGGTGTAAAATTGAAATGTATACTATTTGTATTCTCTAAGCATTGCATGCACTGAGATAACAACTATTTTGTGTTGATGTGTACAGCCATGAAACAACTTTCAAACTACTCATAATCATGTGGGAAGTTAACCTAAGGTGTTTCCATTAGGTTTGTAGTCAGGACTTTTGAGTACAATTGAAATGTATACTACTTTTATGTCAAAGCATTCTATTCACTGTGAAATCAACTTTTTTGCCTTTATGTGCACAGGTATGAAACAACTTTCAGACATCTCAGAATCATGTGGGAAGTTAACCTGAAGTGTTTCCTTTAGGTTTGCAGTAAGTGCTTTCGTGTAAAATTGAAATGTATACTATTTGCATTGTCTAAGCATTGCATGCACTGAGATAACAACTATTTTGTGTTGATGTGTACAGCCATGAAACAACTTTCAAACTACTCATAATCATGTGGAAAGTTAACCTAAGGTGTTTCCATTAGGTTTGCAGTAAGTGCTTTGGTGTAAAATTGAAATGTATACTATTTGTATTGTAAAAGCATTGCATGCACTGAGAAAACAACTTTTTTGTCTTGATGTGCACAGGTATGAAACAACTTTCAGACATCTCAGAATCATGTGGGAAGTTAACCTAAGGTGTTTACATTAGGTTTGCAGTAAGTGCTTTGGAGTAAAATTGAAATGTATACTATTTGTATTCTCTAAGCATTGCATGCACTGAGATAACAACTTTTTTGTCTTGATGTGCACAGGTATGAAACAACTTTCAGACATCTCAGAATCATGTGGGAAGTTAACCTAAAGTGTTTCCATTAGGTTTGCAGTAAGTGCATTCGTGTAAAATTGAAATGTATACTACTTTTATGTCAAAGCATTCTATTCACTGTGAAATCAACTTTTTTGTCTTTATGTGCACAGGTATGAAACAACTTTCAGACATCTCAGAATCATGTGGGAAGTTCACCTAAAGTGTTTCCATTCGGTGTGCAATAAGTGCTTTGTAGTAAAATTGAAATGTATACTATTTGTATTGTCTAAGCATTGCATTCACTGAGATAACAACTTTTTTCTGTTGATGTGTACAGCCATGAAACAACTTTCAAACTACTCATAATCATGTGGAAAGTTAACCTAAGGTGTTTCCATTAGGTCTGCAGTAAGTGCTTTGGTGTAAAATTGAAATGTATACTATTTGTATTGTCTAAGCATTGCATGCACTGAGATAACAACTTTTTTGTGTTGATGTGTACAGCCATGAAACAACTTTCAAACTACTCATAATCATGTGGGAAGTTAACCTAAGGTGTTTCCATTAGTTTGCAGTAAGTACTTTGGTGTAAAATTCAGATGTGTACTTCCTTAATGTCAGAGCATAGTAGTACTGAGAAAGTAACTTTTTTGTCTTGATGAACTGAGGCATGAAACAACTTTAAACCTAGTCATATTCATCTGGGAAGTTAACCAAATGTGTTTGCATTAGGTTTGCAGTAAGTACTTTGGTGTAAAATTAAAATGTATACTACTTTTATGTCAAAGCATTCTATTCACTGTGAAATCAACTTTTTTGTCTTTATGTGCACAGGTATGAAACAACTTTCAGACATCTCAGAATCATGTCGGAAGTTAACCTAAGGTGTTTCCATTAGGTTTGCAGTAAGTGCTTTGGAGTAAAATTGAAATGTATACTATTTGTATTGTTTAAGCATTGCATGCACTGAGATAACAACTTTTTTGTGTTGATGTGTACAGCCATGAAACAAATTTCAAACTACTCATAATCATGTGGAAAGTTAACCTAAGGTGTTTGCATTAGGTTTGCAGTCAGGACATTTGAGTACAATTGAAATGTATACTACTTTTATGTCAAAGCATTCTATTCACTGTGAAATCAACTTTTTTGTCTTTATTTGCACAGGTATGAAACAACTTTCAGACATCTCAGAATCATGTGGGAAGTTAACCTAAAGTGTTTCCATTAGGTTTGCAGTAAGTGCTTTGGTGTAAAATTGAAATGTATACTATTTGTATTGTCTAAGCATTGCATGCACTGAGATAACAACTTTTTTGTGTTGATGTGTGCAGCAAGGAAACAACTTTCAAACTACTCATAATCATGTGGGAAGTTAACCTGAGGTGTTTCCATTAGGTTTGCAGTAAGTACTTTGGTGTAAAATTAAAATGTATACTACTTTTATGTCAAAGCATTCTATTCACTGTGAAATCAACTTTTTTGTCTTTATGTGCACAGGTATGAAACAACTTTCAGACATCTCAGAATCATGTGGGAAGTTAACCTAAAGTGTTTCCATTAGGTTTGCAGTAAGTGCTTTGGTGTAAAATTGAAATGTATACTATTTGTATTCTCTAAGCATTGCATGCACTGAGATAACAACTATTTTGTGTTGATGTGTACAGCCATGAAACAACTTTCAAACTACTCATAATCATGTGGGAAGTTAACCTAAGGTGTTTCCATTAGGTTTGTAGTCAGGACTTTTGAGTACAATTGAAATGTATACTACTTTTATGTCAAAGCATTCTATTCACTGTGAAATCAACTTTTTTGCCTTTATGTGCACAGGTATGAAACAACTTTCAGACATCTCAGAATCATGTGGGAAGTTAACCTGAAGTGTTTCCTTTAGGTTTGCAGTAAGTGCTTTCGTGTAAAATTGAAATGTATACTATTTGCATTGTCTAAGCATTGCATGCACTGAGATAACAACTATTTTGTGTTGATGTGTACAGCCATGAAACAACTTTCAAACTACTCATAATCATGTGGAAAGTTAACCTAAGGTGTTTCCATTAGGTTTGCAGTAAGTGCTTTGGTGTAAAATTGAAATGTATACTATTTGTATTGTAAAAGCATTGCATGCACTGAGAAAACAACTTTTTTGTCTTGATGTGCACAGGTATGAAACAACTTTCAGACATCTCAGAATCATGTGGGAAGTTAACCTAAGGTGTTTACATTAGGTTTGCAGTAAGTGCTTTGGAGTAAAATTGAAATGTATACTATTTGTATTCTCTAAGCATTGCATGCACTGAGATAACAACTTTTTTGTCTTGATGTGCACAGGTATGAAACAACTTTCAGACATCTCAGAATCATGTGGGAAGTTAACCTAAAGTGTTTCCATTAGGTTTGCAGTAAGTGCTTTCGTGTAAAATTGAAATGTATACTACTTTTATGTCAAAGCATTCTATTCACTGTGAAATCAACTTTTTTGTCTTTATGTGCACAGGTATGAAACAACTTTCAGACATCTCAGAATCATGTGGGAAGTTGACCTAAAGTGTTTCCATTCGGTGTGCAATAAGTGCTTTGTAGTAAAATTGAAATGTATACTATTTGTATTGTCTAAGCATTGCATTCACTGAGATAACAACTTTTTTGTGTTGATGTGTACAGCCATGAAACAACTTTCAAACTACTCATAATCATGTGGAAAGTTAACCTAAGGTGTTTCCATTAGGTCTGCAGTAAGTGCTTTGGTGTAAAATTGAAATGTATACTATTTGTATTGTCTAAGCATTGCATGCACTGAGATAACAACTTTTTTGTGTTGATGTGTACAGCCATGAAACAACTTTCAAACTACTCATAATCATGTGGGAAGTTAACCTAAGGTGTTTCCATTAGTTTGCAGTAAGTACTTTGGTGTAAAATTCAGATGTGTACTTCCTTAATGTCAGAGCATAGTAGTACTGAGAAAGTAACTTTTTTTTCTTGATGAACTGAGGCATGAAACAACTTTAAACCTAGTCATATTCATCTGGGAAGTTAACCAAATGTGTTTGCATTAGGTTTACAGTAAGTACTTTGGTGTAAAATTAAAATGTATACTACTTTTATGTCAAAGCATTCTATTCACTGTGAAATCAACTTTTTTGTCTTTATGTGCACAGGTATGAAACAACTTTCAGACATCTCAGAATCATGTGAGAAGTTAACCTAAAGTGTTTCCATTAGGTTTGCAGTAAGTGCTTTGGTGTAAAATTGAAATGTATACTATTTGTATTCTCTAAGCATTGCATGCACTGAGATAACAACTATTTTGTGTTGATGTGTACAGCCATGAAACAACTTTCAAACTACTCATAATCATGTGGGAAGTTAACCTAAGGTGTTTCCATTAGGTTTGTAGTCAGGACTTTTGAGTACAATTGAAATGTATACTACTTTTATGTGAAAGCATTCTATTCACTGTGAAATCAACTTTTTTGTCTTTATGTGCACAGGTATGAAACAACTTTCAGACATCTCAGAATCATGTGGGAAGTTAACCTGAAGTGTTTCCATTAGGTTTGCAGTAAGTGCTTTCGTGTAAAATTGAAATGTATTCTATTTGCATTGTCTAAGCATTGCATGCACTGAGATAACAACTATTTTGTGTTGATGTGTACAGCCATGAAACAACTTTCAGACATCTCAGAATCATGTGGGAAGTTAACCTGAAGTGTTTCCATTAGGTTTGCAGTAAGTGCTTTCGTGTAAAATTGAAATGTATACTACTTTTATGTCAAAGCATTCTATTCACTGTGAAATCAACTTTTTTGTCTTTATGTGCACAGGTATGAAACAACTTTCAGACATCTCAGAATCATGTGGGAAGTTCACCTAAAGTGTTTCCATTCGGTGTGCAATAAGTGCTTTGTAGTAAAATTGAAATGTATACTATTTGTATTGTCTAAGCATTGCATTCACTGAGATAACAACTTTTTTCTGTTGATGTGTACAGCCATGAAACAACTTTCAAACTACTCATAATCATGTGGAAAGTTAGCCTAAGGTGTTTCCATTAGGTCTGCAGTAAGTGCTTTGGTGTAAAATTGAAATGTATTCTATTTGTATTGTCTAAGCATTGCATGCACTGAGATAACAACTTTTTTGTGTTGATGTGTACAGCCATGAAACAACTTTCAAACTACTCATAATCATGTGGGAAGTTAACCTAAGGTGTTTCCATTAGTTTGCAGTAAGTACTTTGGTGTAAAATTCAGATGTGTACTTCCTTAATGTCAGAGCATAGTAGTACTGAGAAAGTAACTTTTTTGTCTTGATGAACTGAGGCATGAAACAACTTTAAACCTAGTCATATTCATCTGGGAAGTTAACCAAATGTGTTTGCATTAGGTTTGCAGTCAGGACTTTTGAGTACAATTGAAATGTATACTACTTTTATGTCAAAGCATTCTATTCACTGTGAAATCAACTTTTTTGTCTTTATGTGCACAGGTATGTAACAACTTTCAGACATCTCAGAATCATGTGGGAAGTTAACCTAAAGTGTTTCCATTAGGTTTGCAGTAAGTGCTTTGGTGTAAAATTGAAATGTATACTATTTGTATTGTCTAAGCATTGCATGCACTGAGATAACAACTTTTTTGTGTTGATGTGTACAGCCATGAAACAACTTGCAAACTACTCATAATCATGTGGAAAGTTAACCTAAAGTGTTTCCATTAGGTTTGCAGTAAGTACTTTGTTGTAAAATTGAAATGTATACTACTTTTATGTCAAAGCATTCTATTCACTGTGAAATCAACTTTTTTGTCTTTATTTGCACAGGTATGAAACAACTTTCAGACATCTCAGAATCATGTGGGAAGTTAACCTAAAGTGTTTCCATTAGGTTTGCAGTAAGTGCTTTGGTGTAAAATTGAAATGTATACTATTTGTATTGTCTAAGCATTGCATGCACTGAGATAACAACTTTTTTGTGTTGATGTGTGCAGCAAGGAAACAACTTTCAAACTACTCATAATCATGTGGGAAGTTAACCTGAGGTGTTTCCATTAGGTTTGCAGTAAGTACTTTGGTGTAAAATTAAAATGTATACTACTTTTATGTCAAAGCATTCTATTCACTGTGAAATCAACTTTTTTGTCTTTATGTGCACAGGTATGAAACAACTTTCAGACATCTCAGAATCATGTGGGAAGTTAACCTAAAGTGTTTCCATTAGGTTTGCAGTAAGTGCTTTGGTGTAAAATTGAAATGTATACTATTTGTATTCTCTAAGCATTGCATGCACTGAGATAACAACTATTTTGTGTTGATGTGTACAGCCATGAAACAACTTTCAAACTACTCATAATCATGTGGGAAGTTAACCTAAGGTGTTTCCATTAGGTTTGTAGTCAGGACTTTTGAGTACAATTGAAATGTATACTACTTTTATGTCAAAGCATTCTATTCACTGTGAAATCAACTTTTTTGCCTTTATGTGCACAGGTATGAAACAACTTTCAGACATCTCAGAATCATGTGGGAAGTTAACCTGAAGTGTTTCCTTTAGGTTTGCAGTAAGTGCTTTCGTGTAAAATTGAAATGTATACTATTTGCATTGTCTAAGCATTGCATGCACTGAGATAACAACTATTTTGTGTTGATGTGTACAGCCATGAAACAACTTTCAAACTACTCATAATCATGTGGAAAGTTAACCTAAGGTGTTTCCATTAGGTTTGCAGTAAGTGCTTTGGTGTAAAATTGAAATGTATACTATTTGTATTGTAAAAGCATTGCATGCACTGAGAAAACAACTTTTTTGTCTTGATGTGCACAGGTATGAAACAACTTTCAGACATCTCAGAATCATGTGGGAAGTTAACCTAAGGTGTTTACATTAGGTTTGCAGTAAGTGCTTTGGAGTAAAATTGAAATGTATACTATTTGTATTCTCTAAGCATTGCATGCACTGAGATAACAACTTTTTTGTCTTGATGTGCACAGGTATGAAACAACTTTCAGACATCTCAGAATCATGTGGGAAGTTAACCTAAAGTGTTTCCATTAGGTTTGCAGTAAGTGCTTTCGTGTAAAATTGAAATGTATACTACTTTTATGTCAAAGCATTCTATTCACTGTGAAATCAACTTTTTTGTCTTTATGTGCACAGGTATGAAACAACTTTCAGACATCTCAGAATCATGTGGGAAGTTCACCTAAAGTGTTTCCATTCGGTGTGCAATAAGTGCTTTGTAGTAAAATTGAAATGTATACTATTTGTATTGTCTAAGCATTGCATTCACTGAGATAACAACTTTTTTGTGTTGATGTGTACAGCCATGAAACAACTTTCAAACTACTCATAATCATGTGGAAAGTTAACCTAAGGTGTTTCCATTAGGTCTGCAGTAAGTGCTTTGGTGTAAAATTGAAATGTATACTATTTGTATTGTCTAAGCATTGCATGCACTGAGATAACAACTTTTTTGTGTTGATGTGTACAGCCATGAAACAACTTTCAAACTACTCATAATCATGTGGGAAGTTAACCTAAGGTGTTTCCATTAGTTTGCAGTAAGTACTTTGGTGTAAAATTCAGATGTGTACTTCCTTAATGTCAGAGCATAGTAGTACTGAGAAAGTAACTTTTTTGTCTTGATGAACTGAGGCATGAAACAACTTTAAACCTAGTCATATTCATCTGGGAAGTTAACCAAATGTGTTTGCATTAGGTTTGCAGTAAGTACTTTGGTGTAAAATTAAAATGTATACTACTTTTATGTCAAAGCATTCTATTCACTGTGAAATCAACTTTTTTGTCTTTATGTGCACAGGTATGAAACAACTTTCAGACATCTCAGAATCATGTGAGAAGTTAACCTAAAGTGTTTCCATTAGGTTTGCAGTAAGTGCTTTGGTGTAAAATTGAAATGTATACTATTTGTATTCTCTAAGCATTGCATGCACTGAGATAACAACTATTTTGTGTTGATGTGTACAGCCATGAAACAACTTTCAAACTACTCATAATCATGTGGGAAGTTAACCTAAGGTGTTTCCATTAGGTTTGTAGTCAGGACTTTTGAGTACAATTGAAATGTATACTACTTTTATGTGAAAGCATTCTATTCACTGTGAAATCAACTTTTTTGTCTTTATGTGCACAGGTATGAAACAACTTTCAGACATCTCAGAATCATGTGGGAAGTTAACCTGAAGTGTTTCCATTAGGTTTGCAGTAAGTGCTTTCGTGTAAAATTGAAATGTATTCTATTTGCATTGTCTAAGCATTGCATGCACTGAGATAACAACTATTTTGTGTTGATGTGTACAGCCATGAAACAACTTTCAAACTACTCATAATCATGTGGAAATTTAACCTAAGGTGTTTCCATTAGGTTTGCAGTAAGTGCTTTGGTGTAAAATTGAAATGTATACTATTTGTATTGTAAAAGCATTGCATGCACTGAGAAAACAACTTTTTTGTCTTGATGTGCACAGGTATGAAACAACTTTCAGACATCTCAGAATCATGTGGGAAGTTAACCTAAAGTGTTTCCATTAGGTTTGCAGTAAGTGCTTTCGTGTAAAATTGAAATGTATACTACTTTTATGTCAAAGCATTCTATTCACTGTGAAATCAACTTTTTTGTCTTTATGTGCACAGGTATGAAACAACTTTCAGACATCTCAGAATCATGTGGGAAGTTCACCTAAAGTGTTTCCATTCGGTGTGCAATAAGTGCTTTGTAGTAAAATTGAAATGTATACTATTTGTATTGTCTAAGCATTGCATTCACTGAGATAACAACTTTTTTCTGTTGATGTGTACAGCCATGAAACAACTTTCAAACTACTCATAATCATGTGGAAAGTTAGCCTAAGGTGTTTCCATTAGGTCTGCAGTAAGTGCTTTGGTGTAAAATTGAAATGTATTCTATTTGTATTGTCTAAGCATTGCATGCACTGAGATAACAACTTTTTTGTGTTGATGTGTACAGCCATGAAACAACTTTCAAACTACTCATAATCATGTGGGAAGTTAACCTAAGGTGTTTCCATTAGTTTGCAGTAAGTACTTTGGTGTAAAATTCAGATGTGTACTTCCTTAATGTCACAGCATAGTAGTACTGAGAAAGTAACTTTTTTGTCTTGATGAACTGAGGCATGAAACAACTTTAAACCTAGTCATATTCATCTGGGAAGTTAACCAAATGTGTTTGCATTAGGTTTGCAGTCAGGACTTTTGAGTACAATTGAAATTTATACTACTTTTATGTCAAAGCATTCTATTCACTGTGAAATCAACTTTTTTGTCTTTATGTGCACAGGTATGTAACAACTTTCAGACATCTCAGAATCATGTGGGAAGTTAACCTAAAGTGTTTCCATTAGGTTTGCAGTAAGTGCTTTGGTGTAAAATTGAAATGTATACTATTTGTATTGTCTAAGCATTGCATGCACTGAGATAACAACTTTTTTGTGTTGATGTGTACAGCCATGAAACAACTTGCAAACTACTCATAATCATGTGGAAAGTTAACCTAAAGTGTTTCCATTAGGTTTGCAGTAAGTACTTTGTTGTAAAATTGAAATGTATACTACTTTTATGTCAAAGCATTCTATTCACTGTGAAATCAACTTTTTTGACTTTATGTGCACAGGTATGAAACAACTTTCAGACATCTCAGAATCATGTGGGAAGTTAACCTAAGGTGTTTCCATTAGGTTTGCAGTAAGTGCTTTGTAGTAAAATTGAAATGTATACTATTTGTATTGTCTAAGCATTGCATGCACTGAGATAACAACTTTTTTGTGTTGATGTGTACAGCCATGAAACAACTTTCAAACTACTCATAATCATGTGGGAAGTTACCCTAAGGTGTTTCCATTAGTTTGCAGTAAGTACTTTGGTGTAAAAGTGAGATGTATACTACCTTAATGTGAGAGCATAGTAGTACTGAGAAAGTAACTTTTTTGTCTTGATGAACTGAGGCATGAAACAACTTTAAACCTAGTCATACTCATCTGGGAAGTTAACCAAATGTGTTTGCATTAGGTTTGCAGTCAGGACTTTTGAGTACAATTGAAATGTATACTACTTTTATGTCAAAGCATTATATTCACTGTGAAATCAACTTTTTTGTCTTTATGTGCACAGGTATGTAACAACTTTCAGACATCTCAGAATCATGTGGGAAGTTAACCTACGGTATTTCCATTAGGTTTGCAGTAAGTGCTCTGTAGTAAAATTGAAATGTATACTATTTGTATTGTCTAAGCATTGCATGCACTGAGATAACAACTTTTTTGTGTTGATGTGGACAGCCATGAAACAACTTTCAAACTACTCATAATCATGTGGGAAGTTAACCTAAGGTGTTTCCATTAGTTTGCAGTAAGTACTTTGGTGTAAAAGTCAGATGTATACTACCCTAATGTCAGAGCATAGTAGTACTGAGAAAGTAACTTTTTTGTCTTGATGAACTGAGGCATGAAACAACTTTAAACCTAGTCATACTCATCTGGGAAGTTAACCAAATGTGTTTGCATTAGGTTTGCAGTCAGGACTTTTGAGTACAATTGAAATGTATACTACTTTTATGTCAAAGCATTCTATTCACTGTGAAATCAACTTTTTTGTCTTTATGTGCACAGGTATGTAACAACTTTCAGACATCTCAGAATCATGTGGGAAGTTACCCTAAAGTGTTTCCATTAGGTTTGCAGTAAGTGCTTTGGTGTAAAATTGAAATGTATGCTATTTGTATTGTAAAAGCATTGCATGCACTGTGAAAACAACTTTTTTGTCTTGATGTGCACAGGTATGAAACAACTTTCAGACATCTCAGAATCATGTGGGAAGGTAACCTAAAGTGTTTCCATTAGGTTTGCAGTATGTACTTTGGTGTAAAATTCAAATGTATACTACTTTTATGTCAAAGCACTCTATTCACTGTGAAATCAACTTTTTTGTCTTTATGTGCACAGGTATGAAACAACTTTCAGACATCTCAGAATCATGTCGGAAGTTAACCTAAGGTGTTTCCATTAGGTTTGCAGTAAGTGCTTTGGAGTAAAATTGAAATGTATACTATTTGTATTGTCTAAGCTTTGCATGCACTGAGATAACAACTTTTTTGTGTTGATGTGTACAGCCATGAAACAACTTTCAAACTACTCATAATCATGTGGAAAGTTAACCTAAGGTGTTTGCATTAGGTTTGCAGTCAGGACTTTTGAGTACAATTGAAATGTATACTACTTTTATGTCAAAGCATTCTATTCACTGTGAAATCAACTTTTTTGTCTTTATGTGCACAGGTATGAAACAACTTTCAGACATCTCAGAATCATGTGGGAAGTTAACCTAAAGTGTTTCCATTAGGTTTGCAGTAAGTGCTTTGGTGTAAAATTGAAATGTATACTATTTGTATTGTCTAAGCATTGCATGCACTGAGATAACAACTATTTTGTGTTGATTTGTACAGCCATGAAACAACTTTCAAACTACTCATAATCATGTGGAAAGTTAACCTAAGGTGTTTCCATTAGGTTTCCAGTAAGTGCTTTGGTGTAAAATTGAAATGTATACTATTTGTGTTGTAAAAGCATTGCATGCACTGAGAAAACAACTTTTTTGTCTTGATGTGCACAGGTGTGAAACAACTTTCAGACATCTCAGAATCATGTGGGAAGTTAACCTAAGGTGTTTCCATTAGGTTTGCAGTAAGTGCTTTGTAGTAAAATTGAAATGTATACTATTTGTATTGTCTAAGCATTGCATGCACTGAGATAACAACTTTTTTGTGTTGATGTGTACAGCCATGAAACAAATTTCAAACTACTCATAATCATGTGGGAAGTTAACCTAAGGTGTTTCCATTAGTTTGCAGTAAGTACTTTGGTGTAAAAGTCAGATGTATACTACCCTAATGTCAGAGCATAGTAGTACTGAGAAAGTAACTTTTTTGTCTTGATGAACTGAGGCATGAAACAACTTTAAACCTAGTCATACTCATCTGGGAAGTTAACCAAATGTGTTTGCATTAGGTTTGCAGTCAGGACTTTTGAGTACAATTGAAATGTATACTACTTTTATGTCAAAGCATTCTATTCACTGTGAAATCAACTTTTTTGTCTTTATGTGCACAGGTATGTAACAACTTTCAGACATCTCAGAATCATGTGGGAAGTTACCCTAAAGTGTTTCCATTAGGTTTGCAGTAAGTGCTTTGGTGTAAAATTGAAATGTATGCTATTTGTATTGTAAAAGCATTGCATGCACTGTGAAAACAACTTTTTTGTCTTGATGTGCACAAGTATGAAACAACTTTCAGACATCTCAGAATCATGTGGGAAGGTAACCTAAAGTGTTTCCATTAGGTTTGCAGTATGTACTTTGGTGTAAAATTCAAATGTATACTACTTTTATGTCAAAGCACTCTATTCACTGTGAAATCAACTTTTTTGTCTTTATGTGCACAGGTATGAAACAACTTTCAGACATCTCAGAATCATGTCGGAAGTTAACCTAAGGTGTTTCCATTAGGTTTGCAGTAAGTGCTTTGGAGTAAAATTGAAATGTATACTATTTGTATTGTCTAAGCATTGCATGCACTGAGATAACAACTTTTTTGTGTTGATGTGTACAGCCATGAAACAACTTTCAAACTACTCATAATCATGTGGAAAGTTAACCTAAGGTGTTTGCATTAGGTTTGCAGTCAGGACTTTTGAGTACAATTGAAATGTATACTACTTTTATGTCAAAGCATTCTATTCACTGTGAAATCAACTTTTTTGTCTTTATGTGCACAGGTATGAAACAACTTTCAGACATCTCAGAATCATGTGGGAAGTTAACCTAAAGTGTTTCCATTAGGTTTGCAGTAAGTGCTTTGGTGTAAAATTGAAATGTATACTATTTGTATTGTCTAAGCATTGCATGCACTGAGATAACAACTATTTTGTGTTGATTTGTACAGCCATGAAACAACTTTCAAACTACTCATAATCATGTGGAAAGTTAACCTAAGGTGTTTCCATTAGGTTTCCAGTAAGTGCTTTGGTGTAAAATTGAAATGTATACTATTTGTGTTGTAAAAGCATTGCATGCACTGAGAAAACAACTTTTTTGTCTTGATGTGCACAGGTGTGAAACAACTTTCAGACATCTCAGAATCATGTGGGAAGTTAACCTAAGGTGTTTCCATTAGGTTTGCAGTAAGTGCTTTGTAGTAAAATTGAAATGTATACTATTTCTATTGTCTAAGCATTGCATGCACTGAGATAACAACTTTTTTGTGTTGATGTGTACAGCCATGAAACAACTTTCAAACTACTCATAATCATGTGGGAAGTTAACCTAAGGTGTTTCCATTAGTTTGCAGTAAGTACTTTGGTGTAAAAGTCAGATGTATACTACCCTAATGTCAGAGCATAGTAGTACTGAGAAAGTAACTTTTTTGTCTTGATGAACTGAGGCATGAAACAACTTTAAACCTAGTCATACTCATCTGGGAAGTTAACCAAATGTGTTTGCATTAGGTTTGCAGTCAGGACTTTTGAGTACAATTGAAATGTATACTACTTTTATGTCAAAGCATTCTATTCACTGTGAAATCAACTTTTTTGTCTTTATGTGCACAGGTATGTAACAACTTTCAGACATCTCAGAATCATGTGGGAAGTTAACCTAAAGTGTTTCCATTAGGTTTGCAGTAAGTGCTTTGGTGTAAAATTGAAATGTATGCTATTTGTATTGTAAAAGCATTACATGCACTGAGAAAACAACTTTTTTGTCTTGATGTGCACAGGTATGAAACAACTTTCAGACATCTCAGAATCATGTGGGAAGGTAACCTAAAGTGTTTCCATTAGGTTTGCAGTATGTACTTTGGTGTAAAATTCAAATGTATACTACTTTTATGTCAAAGCACTCTATTCACTGTGAAATCAACTTTTTTGTCTTTATCTGCACAGGTATGAAACAACTTTCAGACATCTCAGAATCATGTCGGAAGTTAACCTAAGGTGTTTCCATTACGTTTGCAGTAAGTGCTTTGGAGTAAAATTGAAATGTATACTATTTGTATTGTCTAAGCATTGCATGCACTGAGATAACAACTTTTTTGTGTTGATGTGTACAGCCATGAAACAACTTTCAAACTACTCATAATCATGTGGAAAGTTAACCTAAGGTGTTTGCATTAGGTTTGCAGTCAGGACTTTTGAGTACAATTGAAATGTATACTACTTTTATGTCAAAGCATTCTATTCACTGTGAAATCAACTTTTTTGTCTTTATGTGCACAGGTATGAAACAACTTTCAGACAGCTCAGAAACATGTGGGAAGTTAACCTAAAGTGTTTCCATTAGGTTTGCAGTAAGTGCTTTGGTGTAAAATTGAAATGTATACTATTTGTATTGTCTAAGCATTGCATGCACTGAGATAACAACTATTTTGTGTTGATTTGTACAGCCATGAAACAACTTTCAAACTACTCATAATCATGTGGAAAGTTAACCTAAGGTGTTTCCATTAGGTTTCCAGTAAGTGCTTTGGTGTAAAATTGAAATGCATACTATTTGTGTTGTAAAAGCATTGCATGCACTGAGAAAACAACTTTTTTGTCTTGATGTGCACAGGTGTGAAACAACTTTCAGACATCTCAGAATCATGTGGGAAGTTAACCTAAGGTGTTTCCATTAGGTTTGCAGTAAGTGCTTTGGAGTAAAATTGAAATGTATTCTATTTGTATTGTCTAAGCATTGCATGCACTGAGATAACAACTTTTTTGTCTTGATGTGCACAGGTATGAAACAACTTTCAGACATCTCAGAATCATGTGGGAAGTTAACCTAAAGTGTTTCCATTAGGTTTGCAGTAAGTGCTTTCGTCTAAAATTGAAATGTATACTAGTTTTATGTCAAAGCATTCTATTCACTGTGAAATTCACTTTTTTGTCTTTATGTGCACAGGTATGAAACAACTTTCAGACATCTCAGAATCATGTGGGAAGTTAACCTAAAGTGTTTCCATTAGGTGTGCAGTAAGTGCTTTGGTGTAAAATTGAAATGTATACTATTTGTATTGTCTCAGGATTGCATGCACTGAGATAACAACTTTTTTGTGTTGATCTGTACAGCCATGGAACAACTTTCAAGCTACTCATAATCATTTGTAAAGTTAACCTATGGTGCTTCCATTAGGTTTGCAATCAGGACTTTTGAGTACAATTGAAATGGAAACTACTTTTATGTCAAAGCATTCTATTCACTGAGAAATCAACTTTTTTCTCTTTATGTGCACAGGTATGAAACAACTTTCAGACAGCTCAGAATCATGTGGGAAGTTAATCTAAGTTGTTTCCATTAGGTTTGCAGTAAGTGCTTTGGTGTAAAATTGAAATGTATACTATTTGTTTTCTCTAAGCATTGCATGCACTGAGATAACAACTATTTTGTGTTGATGTGTACAGCTATGAAACAACTTTCAAACTACTCATAATCATTTGGGAATGTAACGTAAAATGTTTCCATTAGGTTTGCAGTAAGTACATCGGTGTAAAATTGAGATGTATACTACCTTAATATCAGGACATAGTAGCACTGAGAAAGTAACTTTTTTGTCTTGATTAACTGAGGCATGAAACAACTTTCAAACTACTCATAATCATGTGGGAAGTTAACCTAAGGTGTTTCCATTAGTTTGCAGTAAGTACTTTGGTGTAAAATTGAGATGTATACTACCTTAATGTCAGAGAATAGTAGTACTGAGAAAGTAACTTTTTTTATCTTGATGAACTGAGGCATGAAACAACTTTAAACCTAGTCATACTCATCTGGGAAGTTAACCAAATGTGCTTGCATTAGGTTTGCAGTCAGGACTTTTGAGTACAATTGAAATGTATACTACTTTTATGTCAAAGCATTCTATTCACAGTGAAATCAACTATTTTGTCTTCATGTGCACAGGTATGAAACAACGTTCAGACATCTCAGAATCATGTGGGAAGTTAACCTAAAGTATTTCCATTAGGTTTGCAGTAAGTGCTTTGGTGTAAAATTGAAATGTATACTATTTGTATTGTCTAAGCATTACATGCACTGAGATAACAACTTTTTTGTGTTGATGTGTACAGCCATGAAACAACTTTCAAACTACTCATAATCATGTGGAAAGTTAACCTAAAGTGTTTCCATTAGGTTTGCAGTAAGTGCTTTGGTGTAAAATTGAAATGTATACTATTTGTATTATCTAAGCATTGCATGCACTGAGATAACAACTTTTTTGTGTTAATGTGTAAACCCATGAAACAACTTTCAAACTACACATAATCATGTGGAAAGTTAACCTATGGTGTTTCCATTAGGTTTGCAGTCAGGACTTTTGAGTACAATTTAAATGGAAACTGCATTTATGTCAAAGCATTCTATTCACTGAGAAATCAACTTTTTTGTCTTTATGTGCACAGGTATGAAACAACTTTCAGACATCTCAGAATCATGTGGGAAGTTAATCTAAGTTTTTTCCATTAGGTTTGCAGTAAGTACTTTGGTGTAAAATTGAAATGTATACTATTTGTATTGTCTAAGCATTGCATGCACTGAGATAACAACTTTTTTGAGTTGATGTGTACAGCTATGAAACAACTTTCAAACTACTCATAATCATGTGGGAAGTTAACCTAAAGTGTTTCCATTAGTTTGCAGTAAGTACTTTGGTGTAAAATTGAGATGTATACTACCTTAATGTCAGAGAATAGTAGTACTGAGAAAGTAACTTTTTTTTATCTTGATGAACTGAGGCATGAAACAACTTTAAACCTAGTCATACTCATCTAGGAAGTTAACCAAATGTGTTTGCATTAGGTTTGCAGTCAGGACTTTTGAGTACAATTGAAATGTATACTACTTTTATGTCAAAGCATTCTATTCACTGTGAAATCAACTTTTTTGTCTTTATGTGCACAGGTATGAAACAACTTTCAGACATCTCAGAATCATGTGGGAAGTTAACCTAAAGTGTTTTCCATTAGGTTTGCAGTATGTGCTTTGGTGTAAAATTGAAATCTATACTATTTGTATTGTCTAAGCATTGCATGCACTGAGATAACAACTTTTTTGTGTTGATGTGTACAGCCATGAAACAACTTTCAAACTACTCATAATCATGTGGAAAGTTAACCTAAAGTGTTTCCATTAGGTTTGCAGTAAGTGCTTTGGTGTAAAATTGAAATGTATACTATTTGTATTGTCTAAGCATTGCATGCACTGAGATAACAACTTTTTTGTGTTGATGTGTGCAGCAATGACACAACTTTCAAACTACTCATAATCATGTGGGAAGTTAACCTGAGGTGTTTCCATTAGGTTTGCAGTAAGTACTTTGGTGTAAAATTAAAATGTATACTACTTTTATGTCAAAGCATTCTATTCACTGTGAAATCAAATTTTTTGTCTTTATGTGCACAGGTATGAAGCAACTTTCAGACATCTCAGAATCATGTGGGAAGTTAACCTAAAGTGTTTCCATTAGGTTTGCAGTAAGTGCTTTGGTGTAAAATTGAAATGTATACTGTTTGTACTCTCTAAGCATTGCATGCACTGAGATAACAACTATTTTGTGTTGATGTGTACAGCCATGAAACAACTTTCAAACTACTCATAATTATGTGGGAAGTTAACCTAAGGTGTTTCCATTAGGTTTGTAGTCAGGACTTTTAAGTACAATTGAAATGTATACTACTTTTAAGTCAAAGCATTCTATTCACTGTGAAATCAACTTTTTTGTCTTTATGTGCACAGGTATGAAACAACTTTCAGACATCTCAGAATCATGTGGGAAGTTAACCTGAAGTGTTTCCATTAGGTTTGCAGTAAGTGCTTTCGTGTAAAATTGAAATGTATACTATTTGCATTGTCTAACCATTGCATGCACTGAGATAACAACTATTTTGTGTTGATGTGTACAGCCATGAAACAACTTTCAAACTACTCATAATCATGTGGAAAGTTAACCTAAGGTGTTTCCATTAGGTTTGCAGTAAGTGCTTTGGTGTAAAATTGAAATGTATACTATTTGTATTGTAAAAGCATTGCATGCACTGAGAAAACAACTTTTTTGTCTTGATGTGCACAGGTATGAAACAACTTTTAGACATCTCAGAATCATGTGGGAAGTTAACCTAAGGTGTTTCCATTAGGTTTGCAGTAAGTGCTTTGGAGTAAAATTGAAATGTATACTATTTGTATTGTCTAAGCATTGCATGCACTGAGATAACAACTTTTTTGTCTTGATGTGCACAGGTATGAAACAACTTTCAGACATCTCAGAATCATGTGGGAAGTTAACCTAAGGTGTTTCCATTAGTTTGCAGTAAGTACTTTGGTGTAAAATTCAGATGTGTACTTCCTTAATGTCAGAGCATAGTAGTACTGAGAAAGTAACTTTTTTGTCTTGATGAACTGAGGCATGAAACAACTTTAAACCTAGTCATATTCATCTGGGAAGTTAACCAAATGTGTTTGCATTAGGTTTGCAGTCAGGACTTTTGAGTACAATTGAAATGTATACTACTTTTATGTCAAAGCATTCTATTCACTGTGAAATCAACTTTTTTGTCTTTATGTGCACAGGTATGTAACAACTTTCAGACATCTCAGAATCATGTGGGAAGTTAACCTAAAGTGTTTCCATTAGGTTTGCAGTAAGTGCTTTGGTGTAAAATTGAAATGTATACTATTTGTATTGTCTAAGCATTGCATGCACTGAGATAACAACTTTTTTGTGTTGATGTGTACAGCCATTAAACAACTTGCAAACTACTCATAATCATGTGGAAAGTTAACCTAAAGTGTTTCCATTAGGTTTGCAGTAAGTACTTTGTTGTAAAATTGAAATGTATACTACTTTTATGTCAAAGCATTCTATTCACTGTGAAATCAACTTTTTTGTCTTTATGTGCACAGGTATGAAACAACTTTCAGACATCTCAGAATCATGTGGGAAGTTAACCTAAGGTGTTTCCATTAGGTTTGCAGTAAGTGCTTTGTAGTAAAATTGAAATGTATACTATTTGTATTGTCTAAGCATTGCATGCACTGAGATAACAACTTTTTTGTGTTGATGTGTACAGCCATGAAACAACTTTCAAACTACTCATAATCATGTGGGAAGTTACCCTAAGGTGTTTCCATTAGTTTGCAGTAAGTACTTTGGTGTAAAAGTGAGATGTATACTACCCTAATGTCAGAGCATAGTAGTACTGAGAAAGTAACTTTTTTGTCTTGATGAACTGAGGCATGAAACAACTTTAAACCTAGTCATACTCATCTGGGAAGTTCACCAAATGTGTTTGCATTAGGTTTGCAGTCAGGACTTTTGTGTACAATTGAAATGTATACTACTTTTATGTCAAAGCATTCTATTCACTGTGAAATCAACTTTTTTGTCTTTATGTGCACAGGTATGTAACAACTTTCAGACATCTCAGAATCATGTGGGAAGTTAACCTAAAGTGCTTCCATTAGGTTTGCAGTAAGTGCTTTGGTGTAAAATTGAAATGTATACTATTTGTATTGTCTAAGCATTGCATGCACTGAGATAACAACTTTTTTGTGTTGATGTGTACAGCCATGAAACAACTTGCAAACTACTCATAATCATGTGGAAAGTTAACCTAAAGTGTTTCCATTAGGTTTGCAGTAAGTACTTTGTTGTAAAATTGAAATGTATACTACTTTTATGTCAAAGCATTCTATTCACTGTGAAATCAGCTTTTTTGTCTTTATGTGCACAGGTATGAAACAACTTTCAGACATCTCAGAATCATGTGGGAAGTTAACCTACGGTGTTTCCATTAGGTTTGCAGTAAGTGCTTTGTAGTAAAATTGAAATGTATGCTATTTGTATTGTCTAAGCATTGCATGCACTGAGATAACAACTTTTTTGTGTTGATGTGTACAGCCATGAAACAACTTTCAAACTACTCATAATCATGTGGGAAGTTAACCTAAGGTGTTTCCATTAGTTTGCAGTAAGTACTTTGGTGTAAAAGTGAGATGTATACAACCCTAATGTCAGAGCATAGTAGTACTGAGAAAGTAACTTTTTTGTCTTGATGAACTGAGGCATGAAACAACTTTAAACCTAGTCATACTCATCTGGGAAGTTAACCAAATGTGTTTGCATTAGGTTTGCAGTCAGGACTTTTGAGTACAATTGAAATGTATACTCTCTTTTATGTCAAAGCATTGCATTCACTGTGAAATCAACTTTTTTGTCTTTATGTGCACAGGTATGAAACAACTTTCAGACATCTCAGAATCATGTGGGAAGTTAACCTAAAGTGCTTCCATTAGGTTTGCAGTAAGTGCTTTGGTGTAAAATTGAAATGTATACTATTTATATTGTCTAAGCATTGCATGCACTGAGATAACAACTTTTTTGTGTTGATGTGTACAGCCATGAAACAACTTGCAAACTACTCATTATCATGTGGGAAGTTAACCTAAAGTGTATCCATTAGGTTTGCAGTAAGTGCTTTGGTGTAAAATTGAAATGTATACCATTTGTATTGTAAAAGCATTGCATGCACTGAGAAATCAACTTTTTTGTCTTGATGTGCACAGGTATGTAACAACTTTCAGACATCTCAGAATCATGTGGGAAGTTAACCTAAAGTGTTTCCATTAGGTTTGCAGTAAGTGCTTTGGTGTAAAATTGAAATGTATGCTATTTGTATTGTAAAAGCATTGCATGCACTAAGAAAACAACTTTTTTGTCTTGATGTGCACAGGTATGAAACAACTTTCAGACATCTCACAATCATGTGGGAAGGTAACCTAAAGTGTTTCCATTAGGTTTGCAGTAAGTACTTTGGTGTAAAGTGAGATGTATACTACCCTAATGTCAGAGCATAGTAGTACTGAGAAAGTAACTTTTTTGTCTTGATGAACTGAGGCATGAAACAACTTTAAACCTAGTCATACTCATCTGGGAAGTTAACCAAATGTGTTTGCATTAGGTTTGCAGTCAGGACTTTTGAGTACAAATGAAATGTATACTACTTTTATGTCAAAGCATTCTATTCACTGTGAAATCAACTTTTTTCTCTTTATGTGCACAGGTATGAAACAACTTTCAGACATCTCAGAATCATGTGGGAAGTTAACCTAAAGTATTTCCATTAGGTTTGCAGTAAGTGCTTTGGTGTAAAATTGAAATGTATACTATTTGTATTGTCTAAGCATTGCATGCACTTAGATTACAACTTTTTTGTGTTGATGTGTGCAGCCATGAAACAACTTTCAAACTACTCATAATCATGTGGAAAGTTAACCTAAGGTGTTTCCATTAGGTCTGCAGTAAGTGCTTTGGTGTAAAATTGAAATGTATACTACTTGTATTGTAAAAGCATTGCATGCACTGAGAAAACAACTTTTTTGTCTTGATGTGCACAGGTATGAAACAAGTTTCAGACATCTCAGAATCATGTGGGAAGTTAATCTAAGTTGTTTCCATTAGGTTTGCAGTAACTGCTTTGGTGTAAAATTGAAATCTATACTATTTGTATTGTCTAAGCATTGCATGCACTGAGATAACAACTTTTTTGTGTTGATGTGTACAGCCATGAAACAACTTTCAAACTACTCATAATCATGTGGGAAGTTAACCTAAGGTGTTTCCATTAGTTTGCAGTAAGTACTTTGGTGTAAAATTCAGATGTGTACTTCCTTAATGTCAGAGCATAGTAGTACTGAGAAAGTAACTTTTTTGTCTTGATGAACTGAGGCATGAAACAACTTTAAACCTAGTCATATTCATCTGGGAAGTTAACCAAATGTGTTTGCATTAGGTTTGCAGTCAGGACTTTTGAGTACAATTGAAATGTATACTACTTTTATGTCAAAGCATTCTATTCACTGTGAAATCAACTTTTTTGTCTTTATGTGCACAGGTATGTAACAACTTTCAGACATCTCAGAATCATGTGGGAAGTTAACCTAAAGTGTTTCCATTAGGTTTGCAGTAAGTGCTTTGGTGTAAAATTGAAATGTATACTATTTGTATTGTCTGAGCATTGCATGCACTGAGATAACAACTTTTTTGTGTTGATGTGTACAGCCATGAAACAACTTTCAAACTACTCATAATCATGTGGAAAGTTAACCTAAGGTGTTTCCATTAGGTTTGCAGTAAGTACTTTGTTGTAAAATTGAAATGTGTACTACTTTTATGTCAAAGCATTCTTTTCACTGTGAAATCAACTTTTTTGTCTTTATGTGCACAGGTATGAAACAACTTTCAGACATCTCAGAATCATCTGGGAAGTTAACCTACGGTGTTTCCATTCGGTTTGCAGTAAGTGCTTTGTAGTAAAATTGAAATGTATACTATTCGTATTGTCTAAGCATTGCATGCACTGAGATAACAACTTTTTTGTGTTGATGTGTACAGCCATGAAACAACGTTCAAACTACTCATAATCATGTGGGAAGTTAACCTAAGGTGTTTCCATTAGTTTGCAGTAAGTACTTTGGTGTAAAGTGAGATGTATACTACCCTAATGTCAGAGCATAGTAGTACTGAGAAAGTAACTTTTTTGTCTTGATGAACTGAGGCATGAAACAACGTTAAACCTAGTCATACTCATCTGGGAAGTTAACCAAATGTGTTTGCATTAGGTTTGCAGTCAGGACTTTTGAGTACAAATGAAATGTATACTACTTTTATGTCAAAGCATTCTATTCACTGTGAAATCAACTTTTTTGTCTTTATGTGCACAGGTATGAAACAACTTTCAGACATCTCAGAATCATGTGGGAAGTTAACCTAAGGTGTTTCCATTAGGTCTGCAGTAAGTGCTTTGGTGTAAAATTGAAATGTATACTATTTGTATTGTAAAAGCATTGCATGCACTGAGAAAACAACTTTTTTGTCTTGATGTGCACAGGTATGAAACAAGTTTCAGACATCTCAGAATCATGTGGGAAGTTAATCTAAGTTGTTTCCATTAGGTTTGCAGTAAGTGCTTTGGTGTAAAATTGAAATGTATACTATTTGTATTGTCTAAGCATTGCATGCACTGAGATAACAACTTTTTTGTGTTCATGTGTACAGCCATGAAACAACTTTCAAACTACTCATAATCATGTGGGAAGTTAACCTAAGGTGTTTCCATTAGTTTGCAGTAAGTACTTTGGTGTAAAATTCAGATGTGTACTTCCTTAATGTCAGAGCATAGTAGTACTGAGAAAGTAACTTTTTTGTCTTGATGAACTGAGGCATGAAACAACTTTAAACCTAGTCATATTCATCTGGGAAGTTAACCAAATGTGTTTGCATTAGGTTTGCAGTCAGGACTTTTGAGTACAATTGAAATGTATACTACTTTTATGTCAAAGCATTCTATTCACTGTGAAATCAACTTTTTTGTCTTTATGTGCACAGGTATGTAACAACTTTCAGACATCTCAGAATCATGTGGGAAGTTAACCTAAAGTGTTTCCATTAGGTTTGCAGTAAGTGCTTTGGTGTAAAATTGAAATGTATACTATTTGTATTGTCTGAGCATTGCATGCACTGAGATAACAACTTTTTTGTGTTGATGTGTACAGCCATGAAACAACTTTCAAACTACTCATAATCATGTGGAAAGTTAACCTAAAGTGTTTCCATTAGGTTTGCAGTAAGTACTTTGTTGTAAAATTGAAATGTGTACTACTTTTATGTCAAAGCATTCTTTTCACTGTGAAATCAACTTTTTTGTCTTTATGTGCACAGGTATGAAACAACTTTCAGACATCTCAGAATCATGTGGGAAGTTAACCTACGGTGTTTCCATTCGGTTTGCAGTAAGTGCTTTGTAGTAAAATTGAAATGTATACTATTCGTATTGTCTAAGCATTGCATGCACTGAGATAACAACTTTCTTGTGTTGATGTGTACAGCCATGAAACAACTTTCAAACTACTCATAATCATGTGGGAAGTTAACCTAAGGTGTTTTCATTAGATTGCAGTAAGTACTTTGGTGTAAAATTCAGATGTGTACTTCCTTAATGTCAGAGCATAGTAGTACTGAGAAAGTAACTTTTTTGTCTTGATGAACTGAGGCATGAAACAACTTTAAACCTAGTCATATTCATCTGGGAAGTTAACCAAATGTGTTTGCATTAGGTTTGCAGTCAGGACTTTTGAGTACAATTGAAATGTATACTACTTTCATGTCAAAGCATTCTATTCACTGTGAAATCAACTTTTTTGTCTTTATGTGCACAGGTATGTAACAACTTTCAGACATCTCAGAATCATGTGGGAAGTTAACCTAAGGTGTTTCCATTAGGTTTGCAGTAAGTGCTTTGTAGTAGAATTGAAATGTATACTATTTGTATTGTCTAAGCATTGCATGCACTGAGATAACAACTTTTTTGTGTTGATGTGTACAGCCATGAAACAACTTTCAAACTACTCATAATCATGTGGAAAGTTAACCTAAGGTGTTTCCATTAGGTCTGCAGTAAATGCTTTGGTGTAAAATTGAAATGTATACTATTTGTATTGTAAAAGCATTGCATGCACTGAGAAAACAACTTTTTTGTCTTGATGTGCACAGGTATGAAACAACTTTCAGACATCTCAAAATCATGTGGGAAGTTACTCTAAGTTGTATCCATTAGGTTTGCAGTAAGTGGTTTGGTGTAAAATTGAAATGTATACTGTTTGTATTGTCTAAGCAGTGCATGCACTGAGATAACAACTTTTTTGTGTTGATGTGTACAGCCATGAAACAACTTTCAAACTACTTATAATCATGTGGGAAGTTAACCTAAGGTGTTTCCATTAGTTTGCAGTAAGTACTTTGGTGTAAAATTCAGATGTGTACTTCCTTAATGTCAGAGCATAGTAGTACTGAGAAAGTAACTTTTTTGTCTTGATGAACTGAGGCATGAAACAACTTTAAACCTAGTCATATTCATCTGGGAAGTTAACCAAATGTGTTTGCATTAGGTTTGCAGTCAGGACTTTTGAGTACAATTGAAATGTATACTACTTTCATGTCAAAGCATTCTATTCACTGTGAAATCAACTTTTTTGTCTTTATGTGCACAGGTATGTAACAACTTTCAGACATCTCAGAATCATGTGGGAAGTTAACCTAAGGTGTTTCCATTAGGTTTGCAGTAAGTGCTTTGTAGTAGAATTGAAATGTATACTATTTGTATTGTCTAAGCATTGCATGCACTGAGATAACAACTGATTTGTGTTGATGTGTACAGCCATGAAACAACTTTCAAACTACTCATAATCATGTGGAAAGTTAACCTAAAGTGTTTCCATTAGGTTTGCAGTAAGTACTTTGTTGTAAAATTGAAATGTATACTACTTTTATGTCAAAACATTCTATTCACTGTGAAATCAACTTTTTTGTCTTTATGTGCACAGGTATGAAACAACTTTCAGACATCTCAGAATCATGTGGGAAGGTAACCTAAAGTGTTTCCATTAGGTTTGCAGTAAGTACTTTGGTGTAAAGTGAGATGTATACTACCCTAATGTCAGAGCATAGTAGT
Source organism: Mobula birostris (assembly GCF_030028105.1). Taxonomy (NCBI): domain Eukaryota; kingdom Metazoa; phylum Chordata; class Chondrichthyes; order Myliobatiformes; family Myliobatidae; genus Mobula; species Mobula birostris. Next base: position 273,875 of record NW_027278248.1, read on the forward strand.
ACTGAGAAAGTAACTTTTTTGTCTTGATGAACTGAGGCATGAAACAACTTTAAACCTAGTCATACTCATCTGGGAAGTTAACCAAATGTGTTTGCATTAGGTTTGCAGTCAGGACTTTTGAGTACAAATGAAATGTATACTACTTTTATGTCAAAGCATTCTATTCACTGTGAAATCAACTTTTTTGTCTTTATGTGCACAGGTATGTAACAACTTTCAGACATCTCAGAATCATGTGGGAAGTTAACCTAAGGTGTTTCCATTAGGTTTGCAGTAAGTGCTTTGTAGTAAAATTGAAATGTATACTATTTGTATTGTCTAAGCATTGCATGCACTGAGATAACAACTTTTTTGTGTTGATGTGTACAGCCATGAAACAACTTTCAAACTGCTCATAATCATGTGGAAAGTTAACCTAAGGTGTTTCCATTAGGTCTGCAGTAAATGCTTTGGTGTAAAATTGAAATGTATACTATTTGTATTGTCTAAGCATTGCATGCACTGAGATAACAACTTTTTTGTGTTGACGTGTACAGCCATGAAACAACTTTCAAACTACTTATAATCATGTGGGAAGTTAACCTAAGGTGTTTCCATTAGTTTGCAGTAAGTACTTTGGTGTAAAATTGAGATGTGTACTTCCTTAATGTCAGAGCATAGTAGTACTGAGAAAGTAACTTTTTTGTCTTGATGAACTGAGGCATGAAACAACTTTAAACCTAGTCATATTCATCTGGGAAGTTAACCAAATGTGTTTGCATTAGGTTTGCAGTCAGGACTTTTGAGTACAATTGAAATGTATACTACTTTTATGTCAAAGCATTCTATTCACTGTGAAATCAACTTTTTTGTCTTTATGTGCACAGGTATGTAACAACTTTCAGACATCTCAGAATCATGTGGGAAGTTAACCTAAGGTGTTTCCATTAGGTTTGCAGTAAGTGCTTTGTAGTAAAATTGAAATGTATACTATTTGTATTGTCTAAGCATTGCATTCACTGAGATAACAACTTTTTTCTGTTGATGTGTACAGCCATGAAACAACTTTCAAACTACTCATAATCATGTGGAAAGTTAACCTAAGGTGTTTCCATTAGGTCTGCAGTAAATGCTTTGGTGTAAAATTGAAATGTATACTATTTGTATTGTAAAAGCATTGCATGCACTGAGAAAACAACTTTTTTGTCTTGATGTGCACAGGTATGAAACAACTTTCAGACATCTCAGAATCATGTGCGAAGTTAATCTAAGTTGTTTCCATTAGGTTTGCAGTAAGTGCTTTGGTGTAAAATTGAAATGTATACTATTTGTATTGTCTAAGCATTGCATGCACTGAGATAACAACTTTTTTGTGTTGATGTGTACAGCCATGAAACAACTTTCAAACTACTCATAATCATGTGGGAAGTTAACCTAAAGTGTTTCCATTAGTTTGCAATAAGTACTTTGGTGTAAAATTCAGATGTGTACTTCCTTAATGTCAGAGCATAGTAGTACTGAGAAAGTAACTTTTTTGTCTTGATGAACTGAGGCATGAAACAACTTTAAACCTAGTCATATTCATCTGGGAAGTTAACCAAATGTGTTTGCATTAGGTTTGCAGTCAGGACTTTTGAGTACAATTGAAATGTATACTACTTTTATGTCAAAGCATTCTATTCACTGTGAAATCAACTTTTTTGTCTTTATGTGCACAGGTATGTAACAACTTTCAGACATCTCAGAATCATGTGGGAAGTTAACCTAAGGTGTTTCCATTAGGTTTGCAGTAAGTGCTTTGTAGTAAAATTGAAATGTATACTATTTGTATTGTCTAAGCATTGCATTCACTGAGATAACAACTTTTTTGTGTTGATGTGTACAGCCATGAAACAACTTTCAAACTACTCATAATCATGTGGAAAGTTAACCTAAGGTGTTTCCATTAGGTCTGCAGTAAGTGCTTTGGTGTAAAATTGAAATGTATACTATTTGTATTGTAAAAGCATTGCATGCACTGAGAAAACAACTTTTTTGTCTTGATGTGCACAGGTATGAAACAACTTTCAGACATCTCAGAATCATGTGGGAAGTTAATCTAAGTTGTTTCCATTACGTTTGCAGTAAGTGCTTTGGTGTAAAATTGAAATGTATATTATTTGTATTGTCTAAGCATTGCATGCACTGAGATAACAACTTTTTTGTGTTGATGTGTACAGCCATGAAACAACTTTCAAACTACTCATAATCATGTGGGAAGTTAACCTAAGGTGTTTCCATTAGTTTGCAGTAAGTACTTTGGTGTAAAATTCAGATGTGTACTTCCTTAATGTCAGAGCATAGTAGTACTGAGAAAGTAACTTTTTTGTCTTGATGAACTGAGGCATGAATCAACTTTAAACCTAGTCATATTCATCTGGGAAGTTAACCAAATGTGTTTGCATTAGGTTTGCAGACAGGGCTTTTCAGTACAATTGAAATGTATACTACTTTTATGTCAAAGCATTCTATTCACTGTGAAATCAACTTTTTTGTCTTTATGTGCACAGGTATGTAACAACTTTCAGACATCTCAGAATCATGTGGGAAGTTAACCTAAGGTTTTTCCATTAGGTTTGCAGTAAGTGCTTTGTAGTAAAATTGAAATGTATACTATTTGTATTGTCTAAGCATTGCATTCACTAAGATAACAACTTTTTTCTGTTGATGTATACAGCCATGAAACAACTTTCAAACTACTCATAATCATGTGGAAAGTTAACCTAAGGTGTTTCCATTAGGTCTGCAGTAAATGCTTTGGTGTAAAATTGAAATGTATACTATTTCTATTGTAAAAGAATTGCATGCACTGAGAAAACAACTTTTTTGTCTTGATGTGCACAGGTATGAAACAACTTTCAGACATCTCAGAATTATGTGGGAAGTTAATCTAAGTTGTTTGCATTAGGTTTGCAGTAAGTCCTTTGGTGTAAAATTGAAATGTATACTATTTGTATTGCCTAGCATTGCATGCACTGAGATAACAACTTTTTTGTGTTGATGTGTGCAGCCATGAAACAACTTTCAAACTACTTATAATCATGAGGGAAGTTAACCTAAGGTGTTTCCATTAGTTTGCAGTAAGTACTTTGGTGTAAAATTGAGATGTGTACTTCCTTAATGTCAGAGCATAGTAGTACTGAGAAAGTAACTTTTTTGTCTTGATGAACTGAGGCATGAAACAACTTTAAACCTAGTCATATTCATCTGGGAAGTTAACCAAATGTGTTTGCATTAGGTTTGCAGTCAGGACTTTTGAGTACAATTGAAATGTATACTACTTTTATGTCAAAGCATTCTATTCACTGTGAAATCAACTTTTTTGTCTTTATGTGCACAGGTATGTAACAACTTTCAGACATCTCAGAATCATGTGGGAAGTTAACCTAAGGTGTTTCCATTAGGTTTGCAGTAAGTGCTTTGTAGTAAAATTGAAATGTATACTATTTGTATTGTCTAAGCATTGCATTCACTGAGATAACAACTTTTTTCTGTTGATGTGTACAGCCATGAAACAACTTTCAAACTACTCATAATCATGTGGAAAGTTAACCTAAGGTGTTTCCATTAGGTCTGCAGTAAATGCTTTGGTGTAAAATTGAAATGTATACTATTTGTATTGTAAAAGCATTGCATGCACTGAGAAAACAACTTTTTTGTCTTGATGTGCACAGGTATGAAACAACTTTCAGACATCTCAGAATCATGTGCGAAGTTAATCTAAGTTGTTTCCATTAGGTTTGCAGTAAGTGCTTTGGTGTAAAATTGAAATGTATACTATTTGTATTGTCTAAGCATTGCATGCACTGAGATAACAACTTTTTTGTGTTGATGTGTACAGCCATGAAACAACTTTCAAACTACTCATAATCATGTGGGAAGTTAACCTAAAGTGTTTCCATTAGTTTGCAATAAGTACTTTGGTGTAAAATTCAGATGTGTACTTCCTTAATGTCAGAGCATAGTAGTACTGAGAAAGTAACTTTTTTGTCTTGATGAACTGAGGCATGAAACAACTTTAAACCTAGTCATATTCATCTGGGAAGTTAACCAAATGTGTTTGCATTAGGTTTGCAAGCAGGACTTTTGAGTACAATTGAAATGTATACTACTTTTATGTCAAAGCATTCTATTCACTGAGAAATCAACTTTTTTGTCTTTATGTGCACAGGTATGTAACAACTTTCAGACATCTCAGAATCATGTGGGAAGTTAACCTAAGGTGTTTCCATTAGGTTTGCAGTAAGTGCTTTGTAGTAAAATTGAAATGTATACTATTTGTATTGTCTAAGCATTGCATTCACTGAGATAACAACTTTTTTGTGTTGATGTGTACAGCCATGAAACAACTTTCAAACTACTCATAATCATGTGGAAAGTTAACCTAAGGTGTTTCCATTAGGTCTGCAGTAAGTGCTTTGGTGTAAAATTGAAATGTATACTATTTGTATTGTAAAAGCATTGCATGCACTGAGAAAACAACTTTTTTGTCTTGATGTGCACAGGTATGAAACAACTTTCAGACATCTCAGAATCATGTGGGAAGTTAATCTAAGTTGTTTCCATTAGGTTTGCAGTAAGTGCTTTGGTGTAAAATTGAAATGTATATTATTTGTATTGTCTAAGCATTGCATGCACTGAGATAACAACTTTTTTGTGTTGATGTGTACAGCCATGAAACAACTTTCAAACTACTCATAATCATGTGGGAAGTTAACCTAAGGTGTTTCCATTAGTTTGCAGTAAGTACTTTGGTGTAAAATTCAGATGTGTACTTCCTTAATGTCAGAGCATAGTAGTACTGAGAAAGTAACTTTTTTGTCTTGATGAACTGAGGCATGAATCAACTTTAAACCTAGTCATATTCATCTGGGAAGTTAACCAAATGTGTTTGCATTAGGTTTGCAGACAGGGCTTTTCAGTACAATTGAAATGTATACTACTTTTATGTCAAAGCATTCTATTCACTGTGAAATCAACTTTTTTGTCTTTATGTGCACAGGTATGAAACAACTTTCAGACATCTCAGAATCATGTGGGAAGTTAATCTAAGTTGTTTCCATTAGGTTTGCAGTAAGTGCTTTGGTGTAAAATTGAAATGTATACTATTTGTATTGTCTAAGCATTGCATGCACTGAGATAACAACTTTTTTGTGTTGATGTGTACAGCCATGAAACAACTTTCAAACTACTCATAATCATGTGGGAAGTTTACCTAAGGTGTTTCCATTAGTTTGCAGTAAGTACTTTGGTGTAAAATTCAGATGTGTACTTCCTTAATGTCAGAGCATAGTAGTACTGAGAAAGTAACTTTTTTGTCTTGATGGACTGAGGCATGAAACAACTTTAAAACTAGTCATATTCATCTGGGAAGTTAACCAAATGTGTTTGCATTAGGTTTGCAGTCAGGACTTTTGAGTACAATTGAAATGTATACTACTTTTATGTCAAAGCATTCTATTCACTGTGAAATCAACTTTTTTGTCTTTATGTGCACAGGTATGTAACAACTTTCAGACATCTCAGAATCATGTGGGAAGTTAACCTAAAGTGTTTCCATTAGGTTTGCAGTAAGTGCTTTGGTGTAAAATTGAAATGTATACTATTTGTATTGTCTAAGCATTGCATGCACTGAGATAACAACTTTTTTGTGTTGATGTGTACAGCCATGAAACAACTTTCAAACTACTCATAATCATGTGGAAAGTTAACCTAAAGTGTTTCCATTAGGTTTGCAGTAAGTACTTTGTTGTAAAATTGAAATGTATACTACTTTTATGTCAAAGCATTCTATTAACTGTGAAATCAGCTTTTTTGTCTTTATGTGCACAGGTATGAAACAACTTTCAGACATCTCAGAATCATGTGGGAAGTTAACCTAAAGTGTTTCCATTAGGTTTGCAGTAAGTGCTTTGGTGTAAAATTGAAATGTATGCTATTTGTATTGTAAAAGCATTGCATGCACTGAGAAAACAACTTTTTTGTCTTTATGTGCACAGGTATGAAACAACTTTCAGTCATCTCAGAATCATGTGGGAAGTTAATCTAAGTTGTTTCCATTAGGTTTGCAGTAAGTGCTTTGGTGTAAAATTGAAATGTATACTATTTGTATTGTAAAAGCATTGCATGCACTGAGATAACAACTTTTTTGTGTTGATGTGTACAGCCATGAAACAACTTTCAAACTACTCATAATCATGTGGAAAGTTAACCTTAGGTGTTTCCATTAGGTTTGCAGTAAGTGCTTTGCTGTAAAATTGAAATGTATACTATTTGTATTGCCTAAGCATTGCAAGCACTGAGATAACAACTTTTTTGTGTTGATGTCTGCAGCCATGAAACAACTTTCAAACTACTCATAATCATGTGGAAAGTTAACATTAGGTGTTTCCATTAGGTTTGCAGTAAGTGCTTTGATGTAAAATTGAAATGTATACTATTTGTATTGTCTAAGCATTGCATTCACTGAGATAACTTTTTTGTGTTGATGTGTACAGCCATGAAACAACTTTCAAACTACTCATCATCATGTGGGAAGTTAACCTAAGGTGTTTCCATTAGATTTGCAGTCAGGACTTTTGAGTACAATTGAAATGTATACTACTTTTAAGTCAAAGCATTCTATTCACTGTGAAATCAACTTTTTTGTCTTTATGTGCACAGGTATGAAGCAACTTTCAGACATCTCAGAATCATGTGGAAAGTTAACCTAAGGTGTTTCCACTAGGTCTGCAGTAAGTGCTTTGGTGTAAAATTGAAATGTATACTATTTGTATTGTAAAAGCATTGCATGCACTGAGAAATCAACTTTTTTGTCTTGATGTGCACAGGTATGTAACAACTTTCAGACATCGCAGAATCATGTCGGAAGTTAACCTGAAGTGTTTCCATTAGGTTTGCAGTAAGTGCTTTGGTGTAAAATTGAAATGTATGCTATTTGTATTGTAAAAGCATTGCATGCACTGAGAAAACAAATTTTTTGTCTTGATGTGCACAGGTATGAAACAACTTTCAGACATCTCAGAATCATGTCGGAAGGTACCCTAAAGTGTTTCCATTAGGTTTGCAGTAAGTACTTTGTTGTAGAATTGAAATGTATACTACTTTTATGTCAAAGCATTCTATTCACCGTGAAATCAACTTTTTTGTCTATATGTGTACAGGTATGAAACAACTTTCAGACATCTCAGAATCATGTGGGAAGTTAACCTAAGGTGTTTCCATTAGGTTTGCAGTAAGTGCTTTGTAGTAAAATTGAAATGTATACTATTTGTATTGTCTAAGCATTCCATCACTGAGATAACAACTTTTTTCTGTTGATGTGTACAGCCATGAAACAACTTTCAAACTACTCATAATCATGTGGAAAGTTAACCTAAGGTGTTTCCATTAGGTCTGCAGTAAGTGCTTTGGTGTAGAATTGAAATGTATACTATTTGTATTGTAAAAGCATTGCACGCACTGAGAAAACAACTTTTTTGTCTTGATGTGCACAGGTATGAAACAACTTTCAGACATCTCAGAATCATGTGGGAAGTTAATCTAAGTTGTTTCCATTAGGTTTGCAGTAAGTGCTTTGGTGTAAAATTGAAATGTATACTATTTGTATTGTCTAAGCATTGCATGCACTGAGATAACAACTTTTTTGTGTTGATGTGTACAGCCATGAAACAACTTTCAAACTACTCATAATCATGTGGGAAGTTAACCTAAGGTGTTTCCATTAGTTTGCAGTAAGTACTTTGGTGTAAAATTCAGATGTGTACTTCCTTAATGTCAGAGCATAGTAGTACTGAGAAAGTAACTTTTTTGTCTTGATAAACTGAGGTATGAAACAACTTTAAACCTAGTCATATTCATCTGGGAAGTTAACCAAATGTGTTTGCATTAGGTTTGCAGTCAGGACTGTTGAGTACAATTGAAATGTATACTACTTTTATGTCAAAGCATTCTATTCACTGTGAAATCAACTTTTTTGTCTTTATGTGCACAGGTATGTAACAACTTTCAGACATCTCAGAATCATGTGGGAAGTTAACCTAAAGTGTTTCCATTAGGTTTGCAGTAAGTGCTTTGGTGTAAAATTGAAATGTATACTATTTGTATTGTCGAAGCATTGCATGCACTGAGATAACAACTTTTTTGTGTTGATGTGTACAGCCATGAAACAACTTTCAAACTACTCATAATCATTTGGAAAGTTAACCTAAAGTGTTTCCATTAGGTTTGCAGTAAGTACTTTGTTGTAAAATTGAAATGTCTACTACTTTTATGTCAAAGCATTCTATTCACTGTGAAATCAACTTTTTTGTCTTTATGTGCACAGGTATGAAACAACTTTCAGACATCTCAGAATCATGTGGGAAGTTAACCTAAGGTGTTTCCATTAGGTTTGCAGTAAGTGCTTTGTAGTAAAATTGAAATGTATACTATTTGTATTGTCTAAGCATTGCATGCACTGAGATAACAACTTTTTTGTGTTGATGTGTACAGCCATGAAACAACTTTCAAACTACTCATAATCATGTGGGAAGTTAACCTAAGGTGTTTCCATTAGTTTGCAGTAAGCACTTTGGTGTAAAATTGAAATGTATACTATTTGTATTGTAAAAGCATTGCATGCACTGAGAAAACAACTTTTTTGTCTTGATGTGCACAGATATGAAACAACTTTCAGATATCTCAGAATCATGTGGGAAGTTAATCTAAGTTGTTTCCATTAGGTTTGCAGTAAGTACTTTGGTGTAAAATTGAATTGTATACTATTTGTATTGTCTAAGCATTGCATGCACTGAGATAACAACTTTTTTGTGTTGATGTGTACAGCCATGAAACAACTTTCAAACTACTCATAATCCTGTGGGAAGTTAACCTAAGGTGTTTCCATTAGTTTGCAGTAAGTACTTTGGTGTAAAAGTGAGATGTATACTACCCTAATGTCAGAGCATAGTAGTACTGAGAAAGTAACTTTTTTGTCTTGATGAACTGAGGCATGAAACAACTTTAAACCTAGTCATACTCATCTGGGAAGTTAACCAAATGTGTTTTCATTAGGTTTGCAGTCAGGACTTTTGAGTACAATTGAAATGTATACTACTTTTATGTCAAAGCATTCTATTCACTGTGAAATCAACTTTTTTGTCTTTATGTGCAGAGGTATGTAACAACTTTCAGACATCTCAGAATCATGTGGGAAGTTAACCTAAAGTGTTTCCATTAGGTTTGCAGTAAGTGCTTTGGTGTAAAATTGAAATGTATGCTATTTGTATTGTAAAAGCATTGCATGCACTGAGAAAACAACTTTTTTGTCTTGATGTGCACAGGTATGAAACAACTTTCAGACATCTCATAATCATGTGGGAAGGTAACCTAAAGTGTTTCCATTAGGTTTGCAGTAAGTACTTTGGTGTAAAGTGAGATGTACACTACCCTAATGTCAGAGCATAGTAGTACTGAGAAAGTAACTTTTTTGTGTTGATGAACTGAGTCATGAAACAACTTTAAACCTAGTCATACTCATCTGGGAAGTTAACCAAATGTGTTTGCATTAGGTTTGCAGTCAGGACTTTTGAGTACAAATGAAATGTATACTACTTTTACGTGAAAGCATTCTATTCACTGTGAAATCAACTTTTTTGTCTTTATGTGCACAGGTATGAAACAACTTTCAGACATCTCAGAATCATGTGGGAAGTTAACCTAAAGTGTTTCCATTAGGTTTGCAGTAAGTGCTTTGGTGTAAAATTGAAATGTATACTATTTGTATTGTCTAAGCATTGCATGCACTGAGATTACAACTTTTTTGTGTTGATGTGTGCAGCCATGAAACAACTTTCAAACTACTCATAATCATGTGCAAAGTTAACCTAAGGTGTTTCCATTAGGTCTGCAGTAAGTGCTTTGGTGTAAAATTGAAATGTATACTATTTGTATTGTAAAAGCATTGCATGCACTGAGAGAACAACTTTTTTGTCTTGATGTGCACAGGTATGAAACAACTTTCAGACATCTCAGAATCATGTGGGAAGTTAATCTAAGTTGTTTCCATTAGGTTTGCAGTAAGTGCTTTGGTGTAAAATTGAAATGTATACTATTTGTATTGTCTAAGCATTGCATGCACTGAGATAACAACTTTTTTGTGTTGATGTGTACAGCCATGAAACAACTTTCAAACTACTCATGATCATGTGGGAAGTTTACCTAAGGTGTTTCCATTACTTTGCAGTAAGTACTTTGGTGTAAAATTCAGATCTGTACTTCCTTAATGTCAGAGCATAGTAGTACTGAGAAAGTAACTTTTTTGTCTTGATGAACTGAGGCATGAAACAACTTTAAAACTAGTCATATTCATCTGGGAAGTTAACCAAATGTGTTTGCATTAGGTTTGCAGTCAGGACTTTTGAGTACAATTGAAATGTATACTACTTTTATGTCAAAGCATTCTATTCACTGTGAAATCAACTTTTTTGTCTTTATGTGCACAGGTATGTAACAACTTTCAGACATCTCAGAATCATGTGGGAAGTTAACCTAAAGTGTTTCCATTAGGTTTGCAGTAAGTGCTTTGGTGTAAAATTGAAATGTATACTATTTGTATTTTCTAAGCATTGCATGCACTGAGATAACAACTTTTTTGTGTTGATGTGTACAGCCATGAAACAACTTTCAAACTACTCATAGTCATGTGGAAAGTTAACCTAAAGTGTTTCCATTAGGTTTGCAGTAAGTACTTTGTTGTAAAATTGAAATGTATACTACTTTTATGTCAAAGCATTCTATTCACTGTGAAATCAGCTTTTTTGTCTTTATGTGCACAGGTATGAAACAACTTTCAGACATCTCAGAATCATGTGGGAAGTTAACCTACGGTGTTTCCATTAGGTTTACAGTAAGTGCTTTGTAGTAAAATTGAAATGTATACTATTTGTATTGTCTAAGCATTGCATGCACTGAGATAACAACTTTTTTGTGTTGATGTGTACAGCCATGAAACAACGTTCAAACTACTCATAATCATGTGGGAAGTTAACCTAAGGTGTTTCCATTAGTTTGCAGTAAGTACTTTGGTGTAAAAGTGAGATGTACACTACCCTAATGTCAGAGCATAGTAGTACTGAGAAGGTAAATTTTTTGTCTTGATGAACTGAGGCATGAAACAACTTTAAACCTAGTCATACTCATCTGGGAAGTTAACCAAATGTGTTTGCATTATGTTTGCAGTCAGGACTTTTGAGTACAATTGAAATGTATACTACTTTTATGTCAAAGCATTCTATTCACTGTGAAATCAACTTTTTTGTCTTTATGTGCACAGGTATGTAACAACTTTCAGACATCTCAGAATCATGTGGGAAGTTAACCTAAAGTGTTTCCATTAGGTTTGCAGTAAGTACTTTGGTGTAAAGTGAGATGTATACTACCCTAATGTCAGAGCATAGTAGTACTGAGAAAGTAACTTTTTTGTCATGATGAACTGAGGCATGAAACAACTTTAAACCTAGTCATATTCATCTGGGAAGTTAACCAAATGTGTTTGCATTAGGTTTGCAGTCAGGACTTTTGAGTACAATTGAAATGTATACTACTTTTATGTCAAAGCATTCTACTCACTGTGAAATCAACTTTTTTGTCTTTATGTGCACAGGTATGTAACAACTTTCAGACATCTCAGAGTCATGTAGGAAGTTAACCTTAAGTGTTTCCATTAGGTTTGCAGTAAGTGCTTTGGTGTAAAATTGAAATGTATACTATTTGTATTGTCTAAGCATTGCATGCACTGAGATAACAACTTTTTTGTGTTGATGTGTACAGCCATGAAACAACTTGCAAACTACTCATAATCATGTGGAAAGTTAACCTAAAGTGTTTCCATTAGGTTTGCAGTAAGTGCTTTGGTGTAAAATTGAAATGTATGCTATTTGTATTGTAAAAGCATTGCATGCACTGAGAAAACAACTTTTTTGTCTTTATGTGCACAGGTATGAAACAACTTTCAGTCATCTCAGAATCATGTGGGAAGTTAATCTAAGTTGTTTCCATTAGGTTTGCAGTAAGTGCTTTGGTGTAAAATTGAAATGTATACTATTTGTATTGTAAAAGCATTGCATGCACTGAGATAACAACTTTTTTGTGTTGATGTGTACAGCCATGAAACAACTTTCAAACTACTCATAATCATGTGGAAAGTTAACCTTAGGTGTTTCCATTAGGTTTGCAGTAAGTGCTTTGATGTAAAATTGAAATGTATACTATTTGTATTGTCTAAGCATTGCATTCACTGAGATAACTTTTTTGTGTTGATGTGTACAGCCATGAAACAACTTTCAAACTACTCATCATCATGTGGGATGTTAACCTAAGGTGTTTCCATTAGATTTGCAGTCAGGACTTTTGAGTACAATTGAAATGTATACTACTTTTAAGTCAAAGCATTCTATTCACTGTGAAATCAACTTTTTTGTCTTTATGTGCACAGGTATGAACCAACTTTCAGACATCTCAGAATCATGTGGAAAGTTAACCTAAGGTGTTTCCATTAGGTCTGCAGTAAGTGCTTTGGTGTAAAATTGAAATGTATACTATTTGTATTGTAAAAGCATTGCATGCACTGAGAAATCAACTTTTTTGTCTTGATGTGCACAGGTATGTAACAACTTTCAGACATCCCAGAATCATGTGGGAAGTTAACCTAAGTTGTTTCCATTAGGTTTGCAGTAAGTGCTTTGGTGTAAAATTGAAATGTATACTATTTGTATTGTCTAAGCATTACATGCACTGAGATAACAACTTTTTTGTGTTGATGTGTACAGCCATGAAACAACTTGCAAACTACTCATAATCATGTGGAAAGTTAACCTAAAGTGTTTCCATTAGGTTTGCAGTAAGTGCTTTGGTGTAAAATTGAAATGTATGCTATTTGTATTGTAAAAGCATTGCATGCACTGAGAAAACAACTTTTTTGTCTTTATGTGCACAGGTATGAAACAACTTTCAGTCATCTCAGAATCATGTGGGAAGTTAATCTAAGTTGTTTCCATTAGGTTTGCAGTAAGTGCTTTGGTGTAAAATTGAAATGTATACTATTTGTATTGTAAAAGCATTGCATGCACTGAGATAACAACTTTTTTGTGTTGATGTGTACAGCCATGAAACAACTTTCAAACTACTCATAATCATGTGGAAAGTTAACCTTAGGTGTTTCCATTAGGTTTGCAGTAAGTGCTTTGATGTAAAATTGAAATGTATACTATTTGTATTGTCTAAGCATTGCATTCACTGAGATAACTTTTTTGTGTTGATGTGTACAGCCATGAAACAACTTTCAAACTACTCATCATCATGTGGGATGTTAACCTAAGGTGTTTCCATTAGATTTGCAGTCAGGACTTTTGAGTACAATTGAAATGTATACTACTTTTAAGTCAAAGCATTCTATTCACTGTGAAATCAACTTTTTTGTCTTTATGTGCACAGGTATGAACCAACTTTCAGACATCTCAGAATCATGTGGAAAGTTAACCTAAGGTGTTTCCATTAGGTCTGCAGTAAGTGCTTTGGTGTAAAATTGAAATGTATACTATTTGTATTGTAAAAGCATTGCATGCACTGAGAAATCAACTTTTTTGTCTTGATGTGCACAGGTATGTAACAACTTTCAGACATCTCAGAATCATGTGGGAAGTTAACCTAAGTTGTTTCCATTAGGTTTGCAGTAAGTGCTTTGGTGTAAAATTGAAATGTATACTATTTGTATTGTCTAAGCATTGCATGCACTGAGATAACAACTTTTTTGTGTTGATGTGTACAGCCATGAAACAACTTTCAAACTACTCATAATCATGTGGAAAGTTAACCTAAAGTGTTTCCATTAGGTTTGCAGTAAGTACTTTGTTGTAAAATTGAAATGTATACTACTTTTATGTCAAAGCATTCTATTCACTGTGAAATCAACTTTTTTGTCTTGATGTGCACAGGTATGAAACAACTTTCAGACATCTCAGAATCATGTGGGAAGTTACCCTACGGTATTTCCGTTAGGTTTGCAGTAAGTGCTTTGTAGTAAAATTGAAATGTATACTATTTGTATTGTCTAAGCATTGCATGCACTGAGATAACAACTCTTTTGTGTTGATGTGTACAGCCATGAAACAACGTTCAAAATACTCATAATCATGTGGGAAGTTAACCTAAGGTGTGTCCATTAGTTTGCAGTAAGTACTTTGGTGTAAAAGTGAGATGTATACTACCCTAATGTCAGAGCATAGTAGTACTGAGAAAGTAACTTTTTTGTCTTGATGAACTGAGGCATGAAACAACTTTAAACCTAGTCATACTCATCTGGGAAGTTAACCAAATGTGTTTGCATTAGGTTTGCAGTCAGGACTTTTGAGTACAATTGAAATGTATACTACTTTTATGTCAAAGCATTCTATTCACTGTGAAATCAACTTTTTTGTCTTTATGTGCACAGGTATGTAACAACTTTCAGACATCTCAGAATCATGTGGGAAGTTAACCTAAAGTGTTTCCATTAGGTTTGCAGTAAGTGCTTTGGTGTAAAATTGAAATGTATGCTATTTGTATTGTAAAAGCATTGCATGCACTGAGAAAACAACTTTTTTGTCTTGATGTGCACAGGTATGAAACAACTTTCAGACATCTCAGAATCATGTGGGAAGGTACCCTAAAGTGTTTCCATTAGGTTTGCAGTAAGTACTTTGTTGTAGAATTGAAATGTATACTACTTTTATGTCAAAGCATTCTATTCACCGTGAAATCAACTTTTTTGTCTTTATGTGTACAGGTATGAAACAACTTTCAGACATCTCAGAATCTTGTGGGAAGTTAACCTAAGGTGTTTCCATTAGGTTTGCAGTAAGTGCTTTGTAGTAAAATTGAAATGTATACTATTTGTATTGTCTAAGCATTGCATTCACTGAGATAACAACTTTTTTCTGTTGATGTGTACAGCCATGAAACAACTTTCAAACTACTCATCATCATGTGGGATGTTAACCTAAGGTGTTTCCATTAGACTTGCAGTCAGGACTTTTGAGTACAATTGAAATGTATACTACTTTTAAGTCAAAGCATTCTATTCACTGTGAAATCAACTTTTTTGTCTTTATGTGCACAGGTATGAACCAACTTTCAGACATCTCAGAATCATGTGGAAAGTTAACCTAAGGTGTTTCCATTAGGTCTGCAGTAAGTGCTTTGGTGTAAAATTGAAATGTATACTATTTGTATTGTAAAAGCATTGCATGCACTGAGAAATCAACTTTTTTGTCTTGATGTGCACAGGTATGTAACAACTTTCAGACATCTCAGAATCATGTGGGAAGTTAACCTAAGTTGTTTCCATTAGGTTTGCAGTAAGTGCTTTGGTGTAAAATTGAAATGTATACTATTTGTATTGTCTAAGCATTGCATGCACTGAGATAACAACTTTTTTGTGTTGATGTGTACAGCCATGAAACAACTTTCAAACTACTCATAATCATGTGGAAAGTTAACCTAAAGTGTTTCCATTAGGTTTGCAGTAAGTACTTTGTTGTAAAATTGAAATGTATACTACTTTTATGTCAAAGCATTCTATTCACTGTGAAATCAACTTTTTTGTCTTTATGTGCACAAGTATGAAACAACTTTCAGACATCTCAGAATCATGTGGGAAGTTACCCTACGGTATTTCCGTTAGGTTTGCAGTAAGTGCTTTGTAGTAAAATTGAAATGTATACTATTTGTATTGTCTAAGCATTGCATGCACTGAGATACCAACTTTTTTGTGTTGATGTGTACAGCCATGAAACAACGTTCAAAATACTCATAATCATGTGGGAAGTTAACCTAAGGTGTGTCCATTAGTTTGCAGTAAGTACTTTGGTGTAAAAGTGAGATGTATACTACCCTAATGTCAGAGCATAGTAGTACTGAGAAAGTAACTTTTTTGTCTTGATGAACTGAGGCATGAAACAACTTTAAACCTAGTCATACTCATCTGGGAAGTTAACCAAATGTGTTTGCATTAGGTTTGCAGTCAGGACTTTTGAGTACAATTGAAATGTATACTACTTTTATGTCAAAGCATTCTATTCACTGTGAAATCAACTTTTTTGTCTTTATGTGCACAGGTATGTAACAACTTTCAGACATCTCAGAATCATGTGGGAAGTTAACCTAAAGTGTTTCCATTAGGTTTGCAGTAAGTGCTTTGGTGTAAAATTGAAATGTATGCTATTTGTATTGTAAAAGCATTGCATGCACTGAGAAAACAACTTTTTTGTCTTGATGTGCACAGGTATGAAACAACTTTCAGACATCTCAGAATCATGTGGGAAGGTACCCTAAAGTGTTTCCATTAGGTTTGCAGTAAGTACTTTGTTGTAGAATTGAAATGTATACTACTTTTATGTCAAAGCATTCTATTCACCGTGAAATCAACTTTTTTGTCTTTATGTGTACAGGTATGAAACAACTTTCAGACATCTCAGAATCTTGTGGGAAGTTAACCTAAGGTGTTTCCATTAGGTTTGCAGTAAGTGCTTTGTAGTAAAATTGAAATGTATACTATTTGTATTGTCTAAGCATTGCATTCACTGAGATAACAACTTTTTTCTGTTGATGTGTACAGCCATGAAACAACTTTCAAACTACTCATAATCATGTGGAAAATTAACCTAAGGTGTTTCCATTAGGTCTGCAGTAAGTGCTTTGGTGTAGAATTGAAATGTATACTATTTGTATTGTAAAAGCATTGCACGCACTGAGAAAACAACTTTTTTGTCTTGATGTGCACAGGTATGAAACAACTTTCAGACATCTCAGAATCATGTGGGAAGTTAATCTAAGTTGTTTCCATTAGGTTTGCAGTAAGTGCTTTGGTGTAAAATTGAAATGTATACTATTTGTATTGTCTAAGCATTGCATGCACTGAGATAACAACTTTTTTGTGTTGATGTGTACAGCCATGAAACAACTTTCAAACTACTCATAATCATGTGGGAAGTTAACCTAAGGTGTTTCCATTAGTTTGCAGTAAGTACTTTGGTATAATATTCAGATGTGTACTTCCTTAATGTCAGAGCATAGCAGTACTGAGAAAGTAACTTTTTTGTCTTGATAAACTGAGGTATGAAACAACTTTAAACCTAGTCATATTCATCTGGGAAGTTAACCAAATGTGTTTGCATTAGGTTTGCAGTCAGGACTTTTGAGTACAATTGAAATGTATACTACTTTTATGTCAAAGCATTCTATTCACCGTAAAATCAACTTTTTTGTCTTTATGTGCACAGGTATGAAACAACTTTCAGACATCTCAGAATCATGTGGGAAGTTAATCTAAGTTGTTTCCATTAGGTTTGCAGTAAGTGCTTTGGTGTAAAATTGAGATTTGTACTACCTTAATGTCAGAGCATAGTAGCACTGAAAAGTAACTTTTTTGTCTTCATGAACTGAGGCATGAAACAACTTTAAACCTACTCATACTCATGTGGGAAGTTAACCAAAGGTGTTTCCATTAGGTCTGCAGTCAGGACTTTTGAGTACAATTGAAATGTATACTACTTTTAAGTCAAAGCATTCTATTCACTGTGAAATCAACTTTTTTGTCTTTATGTGCACAGGTATGAAACAACTTTCAGGCATCTCAGAATCATGTGGGAAGTTAACTTAAAGTGTTTCCATTAGGTTTGCAGTAAGTGCTTTGGTGTAAAATTGAAATGTATACTATTTGTATTGTCTAAGCATTGCATGCACTGAGATAACAACTTTTTTGTGTTGATGTCTACAGCCATGAAACAGCTTTCAAACTGCTCCTAATCATGTGGAAAGTTAACCTAAGGTGTTTCCATTAGGTTTGCAGTCAGGACTTTTGAGTATAATTGAAATGGAAACTACATTTATGTAAAAGCATACTATTCACTGAGAAATCAACTTTTTTGTCTTTATGTGCACAGGTAGGAAACAACTTTCAGACATCTCAGAATCATGTGGGAAGTTAATCTAAGTTGTTTCCATTAGGTTTGCAGTAAGTGCCTTGGTGTAAAATTGAAATGTATACTATTTGTATTGTCTAAGCATTGCATGCACTGAGATAACAACTTTTTTGTGTTGATGTGTACAGCCATGAAACAACTTTCAAACTACTCATAATCATGTGGGAAGTTAATCTAAGTTGTTTCCATTAGTTTTGCAGTAAGTGCTTTGGTGTAAAATTGAAATGTATACTATTTGTATTGTCTAAGCATTGCATGCACTGAGATAACAACTTTTTTGTGTTGATGTGTACAGCCATGAAACAACTTTCAAACTACTCATAATCATGTGGGAAGTTAACGTAAGGTGTTTCCATTAGGTTTGCAGTAAGTACTTTGGTGTAAAATTGAGATGTATACTACCTTAATGTCAGAGCATAGTAGCACTGAAAAGTAACTTTTTTGTCTTGATGAACTGAGCCATGAAACAACTTTAAACCTACTCATACTCATGTGGGAAGTTAACCAAAGGTGTTTCCATTAGGTCTGCAGTCAGGACTTTTGAGTACAATTGAAATGTATACTACTTTTAAGTCAAAGCATTCTATTCACTGTGAAATCAACTTTTTTGTCTTTATGTGCACAGGTATGAAACAACTTTCAGGCATCTCAGAATCATGTGGGAAGTTAACTTAAAGTGTTTCCATTAGGTTTGCAGTAAGTGCTTTGGTGTAAAATTGAAATGTATACTATTTGTATTGTCTAAGCATTGCATGCACTGAGATAACAACTTTTTTGTGTTGATGTGTACAGCCATGAAACAACTTTCAAACTACTCATAATCATGTGAAAAGTTAACCTAAGGTGTTTCCATTAGGTTTGCAGTCAAGACTTTTGAGTAGAATTGAAATGGAAACTGCATTTATGTCAAAGCATTCTATTCACTGAGAAATCAACTTTTTTGTCTTTATGTGCACAGGTATGAAACAACTTTCAGACATCTCAGAATCATGTGGGAAGTTAACTTAAAGTGTTTTCATTAGGTTTGCAGTAAGTGCTTTGGTGTAAAATTGAAATGTATACTATTTGTATTGTCTAAGCATTGCATGCACTGAGATAACAACTTTTTTGTGTTGATGTCTACAGCCATGAAACAGCTTTCAAACTGCTCCTAATCATGTGGAAAGTTAACCTAAGGTGTTTCCATTAGGTTTGCAGTCAGGACTTTTGAGTACAAATGAAATGTATACTACTTTTATGTCAAAGCATTCTATTCACTGAGAAATCAACTTTTTTGTCTTTATGTGCACAGGTATGAAACAACTTTCAGACATCTCAGAATCATGTGGGAAGTTAATCTAAGTTGTTTCCATTAGGTTTGCAGTAAGTGCTTTGGTGTAAAATTGAAATGTATACTATTTGTATTCTAAAAGCTTTGCATGCACTGAGAAAACTACTTTTTTGTCTTGATGTGCACAGGTATGAAACAACTTTCAGACATCTCAGAATCATGTGGGAAGTTAATCTAAGTTGTTTCCATTAGGTTTGCAGTAAGTGCTTTGGTGTAAAATTGAGATGTATACTACCTTAATGTCAGAGCATAGTAGCACTGAAAAGTAACTTTTTTGTCTTCATGAACTGAGGCATGAAACAACTTTAAACCTAGTCATACTCATGTGGGAAGTTAACCAAAGGTGTTTCCATTAGGTCTGCAGTCAGGACTTTTGAGTACAAATGAAATGTATACTACTTTTATGTCAAAGCATTCTATTCACTGAGAAATCAACTTTTTTGTCTTTATGTGCACAGGTATGAAACAATTTTCAGACATCTCAGAATCATGTGGGAAGTTAAACTAAGTTGTTTCCATTAGGTTTGCAGTAAGTGCTTTGGTGTTAAATTGAAATGTATACTATTTGTATTGTCTAAGCATTGCATGCACTGAGATAACAACTTTTTTGTGTTGATGTCTACAGCCATGAAACAGCTTTCAAACTGCTCCTAATCATGTGGAAAGTTAACCTAAGGTGTTTCCATTAGGTTTGCAGTCAGGACTTTTGAGTATAATTGAAATGGAAACTACATTTATGTAAAAGCATACTATTCACTGAGAAATCAACTTTTTTGTCTTTATGTGCACAGGTAGGAAACAACTTTCAGACATCTCAGAATCATGTGGGAAGTTAATCTAAGTTGTTTCCATTAGGTTTGCAGTAAGTGCCTTGGTGTAAAATTGAAATGTATACTATTTGTATTGTCTAAGCATTGCATGCACTGAGATAACAACTTTTTTGTGTTGATGTGTACAGCCATGAAACAACTTTCAAACTACTCATAATCATGTGGGAAGTTAATCTAAGTTGTTTCCATTAGTTTTGCAGTAAGTGCTTTGGTGTAAAATTGAAATGTATACTATTTGTATTGTCTAAGCATTGCATGCACTGAGATAACAACTTTTTTGTGCTGATGTGTATAGCCATGAAACAACTTTCAAACTACTCATAATCATGTGGGAAGTTAACGTAAGGTGTTTCCATTAGGTTTGCAGTAAGTACTTTGGTGTAAAATTGAGATGTATACTACCTTAATGTCAGAGCATAGTAGCACTGAAAAGTAACTTTTTTGTCTTGATGAACTGAGCCATGAAACAACTTTAAACCTACTCATACTCATGTGGGAAGTTAACCAAAGGTGTTTCCATTAGGTCTGCAGTCAGGACTTTTGAGTACAATTGAAATGTATACTACTTTTAAGTCAAAGCATTCTATTCACTGTGAAATCAACTTTTTTGTCTTTATGTGCACAGGTATGAAACAACTTTCAGGCATCTCAGAATCATGTGGGAAGTTAACTTAAAGTGTTTCCATTAGGTTTGCAGTAAGTGCTTTGGTGTAAAATTGAAATGTATACTATTTGTATTGTCTAAGCATTGCATGCACTGAGATAACAACTTTATTGTGTTGATGTGTACAGCCATGAAACAACTTTCAAACTACTCATAATCATGTGGAAAGTTAACCTAAGGTGTTTCCATTAGGTTTGCAGTCAAGACTTTTGAGTAGAATTGAAATGGAAACTGCATTTATGTCAAAGCATACTATTCACTGAGAAATCAACTTTTTTGTCTTTATGTGCACAGGTAGGAAACAACTTTCAGACATCTCAGAATCATGTGGGAAGTTAATCTAAGTTGTTTCCATCAGGTTTGCAGTAAGTGCTTTGGTGTAAAATTGAAATGCATACTATTTGTATTGTACAAGCATTGCATGCACTGAGAAAACAACTTTTTTGTCTTGATGTGCACACGTACGAAACAACTTTCAGACATCTCAGAATCATGTGGGAAGTTAATCTAAGTTGTTTCCATTAGGTTTGCAGTAAGTGCTTTGGTGTAAAATTGAAGTGTATACTATTTGTATTGTAAAAGCATTGCATGCACTGAGATAACAACTTTTTTGTGTTGATGTGTACAGCCATGAAACAACTTTCAAACTACTCATAATCATGTGGAAAGTTAACCTTAGGTGTTTCCATTAGGTTTGCAGTAAGTGCTTTGACGTAAAATTGAAATGTATACTATTTGTATTGCCTAAGCATTGCATGCACTGAGATAACAACTTTTTTGTGTTGATGTGTACAGCCATGAAACAACTTTCAAACTACTCATAATCATGTGGGAAGTTAATCTAAGTTGTTTCCATTAGTTTTGCAGTAAGTGCTTTGGTGTAAAATTGAAATGTATACTATTTGTATTGTCTAAGCATTGCATGCACTGAGATAACAACTTTTTTGTGCTGATGTGTATAGCCATGAAACAACTTTCAAACTACTCATAATCATGTGGGAAGTTAATGTAAGGTGTTTCCATTAGGTTTGCAGTAAGTACTTTGGTGTAAAATTGAGATGTATACTACCTTAATGTCAGAGCATAGTAGCACTGAAAAGTAACTTTTTTGTCTTGATGAACTGAGGCATGAAACAACTTTAAACCTACTCATACTCATGTGGGAAGTTAACCAAAGGTGTTTCCATTAGGTTTGCAGTCAGGACTTTTGAGTACAAATGAAATGTATACTACTTTTATGTCAAAGCATTCTATTCACTGAGAAATCAACTTTTTTGTCTTTATGTGCACAGGTATGAAACAATTTTCGGACATCTCAGAATCATGTGGGAAGTTAAACTAAGTTGTTTCCATTAGGTTTGCAGTAAGTGCTTTGGTGTAAAATTGAAATGTATACTATTTGTATTGTCTAAGCATTGCATGCACTGCGATAACAACTTTTTTGTGTTGATGTGTACAGCCATGAAACAACTTTCAAACTGCTCATAATCATGTGGAAAGTTAACCTTAGGTGTTTCCATTAGGTTTGCAGTAAGTCCTTTGGTGTAAAATTGAAGTGTATACTATTTGTATTGTAAAAGCTTTGCATGCACTGAGAAAACAACTTTTTTGTCTTGATGTGCACAGGTATGAAACAACTTTCAGACATCTCAGAATCATGTGGGAAGTTAATCTAAGTTGTTTCCATTAGGTTTGCAGTAAGTGCTTTGGTGTAAAATTGAAATGTATACTATTTCTATTGTCTAAGCATTGCATGCACTGAGATAACAACTTTTTTGTGTTGATGTGTACAGCCATGAAACAACTTTCAAACTGCTCATAATCATGTGGAAAGTTCACCTTAGGTGTTTCCTTTAGGTTTGCAGTAAGTGCTTTGGTGTAAAATTGAAATGTATACTATTTGTATTCTAAAAGCTTTGCATGCACTGAGAAAACAACTTTTTTGTCTTGATGTGCACAGGTATGAAACAACTTTCAGACATCTCAGAATCATGTGGGAAGTTAATCTAAGTTGTTTCCATTAGGTTTGCAGTAAGTGCTTTGGTGTAAAATTGAGATGTATACTACCTTAATGTCAGAGCATAGTAGCACTGAAAAGTAACTTTTTTGTCTTCATGAACTCAGGCATGAAACAACTTTAAACCTACTCATACTCATGTGGGAAGTTAACCAAAGGTGTTTCCATTAGGTCTGCAGTCAGGACTTTTGAGTACAAATGAAATGTATACTCCTTTTAAGTCAAAGCATTCTATTCACTGTGAAATCAACTTTTTTGTCTTTATGTGCACAGGTATGAAACAACTTTCAGGCTTCTCAGAATCATGTGGGAAGTTAACTTAAAGTGTTTCCATTAGGTTTGCAGTAAGTGCTTTGCTGTAAAATTGAAATGTATACTATTTGTATTGTCTAAGCATTGCATGCACTGAGATAACAACCTTTTTGTGTTGATGTGTACAGCCATGAAACAACTTTCAAACTACTCATAATCATGTGGAAAGTTAACCTAAGGTGTTTCCATTAGGTTTGCAGTCAAGACTTTTGAGTAGAATTGAAATGGAAACTGCATTTATGTCAAAGCATTCTATTCACTGAGAAATCAACATTTTTGTCTTTATGTGCACAGGTAGGAAACAACTTTCAGACATCTCAGAATCATGTGGGAAGTTAATCTAAGTTGTTTCCATTAGATTTGCAGTAAGTACTTTGGTGTAAAATTGAGATGTATACTATCTTAATGTCAGAGCAGAGTAGCACTGAAAAGTAACTTTTTTGTCTTGATGAAGTGAGGCATGAAACAACTTTAAACCTACTCAGACTCATGTGTGAAGTTAACCAAAGGTGTTTCCATTAGGTTTGCAGTCAGGACTTTTGAGTACAATTGAAATGGAAACTACTTTTATGAAAAAGCATTCTATTCACTGAGAAATCAACTTTTTTGTCTTTATGTGCACAGGTATGAAACAACTTTCAGACATCGCAGAATCATGTGGGAAGTTAATCTAAGTTGTTTCCATTAGTTTTGCAGTAAGTGCTTTGCTGTAAAATTGAAACGTATATTATTTGTATTGTCTAAGCATTGCATGCACTGAGATAACAACTTTTTTGTGTTGATGTGTACAGCCATGAAACAACTTTCAAACTACTCATAATCATGTGGGAAGTTAACGTAAGGTGTTTCCATTAGGTTTGCAGTAAGTGCTTTGGTGTAAAATTGAAATGTATACTATGTGTACTGTCTAAGCATTGCATGCACTGAGATAACAACTTTTTTGTGTTGATGTGTACAGCCATGAAACAACTTTCAAACTACTCATATTCATGTGGGAAGTTTAACGTAAGGTGTTTCCATTAGGTTTGCAGTGAGTACTTTGGTGTAAAATTGAGATGTATACTACCTTAATGTCAGAGCATAGTAGCACTGAAAAGTAACTTTTTTGTCTTGATGAAGTGAGGCATGAAACAACTTTAAACCTACTCATACTCATGTGGGAAGTTAACCAAAGGTGTTTCCATTAGGTTTGCAGTCAGGACTTTTGAGTACAAATGAAATGTATACTACTTTTATGTCAAAGCATTGAATTCACTGAGAAATCAACTTTTTTGTCTTTATGTGCACAGGTATGAAACAACTTTCAGACATCTCAGAATCATGTGGGAAGTTAAACTAAGTTGTTTCCATTAGGTTTGCAGTAAGTGCTTTGTGTAAAATTGAAATGTATACTATTTGTATTGTCTAAGCATTGCATGCACTGCGATAACAACTTTTTTGTGTTGATGTGTACAGCCATGAAACAACTTTCAAACTGCTCATAATCATGTGAAAGTTAACCTTAGGTGTTTCCATTAGGTTTGCAGTAAGTGCTTTGGTGTAAAATTGAAGTGTATACTATTTGTATTGTAAAAGTTTGCATGCACTGAGAAAACAACTTTTTTGTCTTGATGTGCACAGGTATGAAACAACTTTCAGACATCTCAGAATCATGTGGGAAGTTAATCTAAGTTGTTTCCATTAGGTTTGCAGTAAGTGCTTTGGTGTAAAATTGAAATGTATACTATTTGTACTGTCTAAGCATTGCAGGGCACTGAGATAACAACCTTTTTGTGTTGATATGTACAGCCATGAAACAACTTTCAAACTGCTCATAATCATGTGGAAAGTTAATCTAAGTTGTTTCCATTAGGTTTGCAGTAAGTGCTTTGGTGTAAAATTGAAATGTATTCTATTTGTACTGTCTAAGCATTGCATGCACTGAGATAACAACTTTTATGTGTTGATGTGTACAGCCATGAAACAACTTCCAAACTCCTCATAATCATGTGGAAAGTTAACCTTAGGTGTTTCCATTAGGTTTGCAGTAAGTCCTTTGGTGTAAAATTGAAGTGTATACTATTTGTATTGTAAAAGCTTTGCATGCACTGAGAAAACAACTTTTTTGTCTTGATGTGCACAGGTATGAAACAACTTTCAGACATCTCAGAATCATGTGGGAAGTTAATCTAAGTTGTTTCCATTAGGTTTGCAGTAAGTGCTTTGGTGTAAAATTGAAATGTATACTATTTCTATTGTCTAAGCATTGCATGCACTGAGCTGAGATAACAACTTTTTTGTGTTGATGTGTACAGCCATGAAACAACTTTCAAACTGCTCATAATCATGTGGAAAGTTCACCTTAGGTGTTTCCTTTAGGTTTGCAGTAAGTGCTTTGGTGTAAAATTGAAATGTATACTATTTGTATTCTAAAAGCTTTGAATGCACTGAGAAAACAACTTTTTTGTCTTGATGTGCACAGGTATGAAACAACTTTCAGACATCTCAGAATCATGTGGGAAGTTAATCTAAGTTGTTTCCATTAGGTTTGCAGTAAGTGCTTTGGTGTAAAATTGAGATGTATACTACCTTAATGTCAGAGCATAGTAGCACTGAAAAGTAACACTTTTGTCTTGATGAACTGAGGCATGAAACAACTTTAAACCTAATCATACTCATGTGGGAAGTTAACCAAAGGTGTTTCCATTAGGTTTGCAGTCAGGACTTTTTAGTACAATTGAAATGTTATACTTCTTTTAAGTCAAAGCATTCTATTCACTGTGAAATCAACTTTTTTGTCTTTATGTGTACAGGTATGAAACAACTTTCAGACATCTCAGAATCATGTGGGAAGTTAACTTAAAGTGTTTCCATTAGGTTTGCAGTAAGGCTTTGGTGTAAAATTGAAATGTATACTATTTGTATTGTCTAAGCATTCCATGCACTGAGATAACAACTTTTTTGTGTTGAGTGTACAGCCATGAAACAACTTTCAAACTACTCATAATCATGTGGAAAGTTAACCTAAGGTGTTTCCATTAGGTTTGCAGTCAAGACTTTTGAGTAGAATTGAAATGGAAACTGCATTTATGTCAAAGCATTCTATTCACTGAGAAATCAAACTGTTTTGTCTTATCTGCACAGGTATGAAACAACTTTCAGACATCTCAGAATCATGTGGGAAGTTAACTTAAAGTGTTTTCATTAGGTTTGCAGTAAGTGCTTTGGTGTAAAATTGAAATGTATACTATTTGTATGGTCTAAGCATTGCGTGCACTGAGAGTAACAACTTTTTTGTGTTGATGTCTACAGCCATGAAAACAGCTTTCAAACTACTCCTAATCATGTGGAAAGTTAACCTAAGGTGTTTCTATTAGTTTGCAGTCAAGACTTTTGAGTATAATTGAAATGAAAACTACATTTATGTAAAAGCATACTATTCACTGAGAAATCAACTTTTTTGTCTTATGTGCACAGGAAGGAAACAACTTTCAGACATCTCAGAATCATGTGGGAAGTTAATTTAAGTTGATTCCATTAGGTTTGCAGTAAGTGCATTGGTGTAAAATTGAAATGTATACTATTTGTATTGTAAAAGCATTGCATGCACTGAGAAAACAACTTTTTTGTCTTGATGTGCACAGGTATGAAACAACTTTCAGACATCTCAGAATCATGTGGGAAGTTAATCTAAGTTGTTTCCATTAGGTTTGCAGTAAGTGCTTTGGTGTAAAATTGAAATGTATTCTATTTGTATTGTAAAAGCATTGCATGCACTGAGATAACAACATTTTTGTGTTGATGTGTACAGCCATGAAACAACTTTCAAACTACTCATAATCATGTGGAAAGTTAACCTTAGGTGTTTCATTAGGTTTGCAGTAAGTGCTTTGATGTAAAATTGAAATGTATACTATTTGTATTGCCTAAGCATTGCATGCACTAGGATAACAACTTTTTTGTGTTGATGTGTACAGCCATGAAACAACTTTCAATCTACTCATAATCATGTGGAAAGTTAACATTAGGTGTTTCCATTAGGTTTGCAGTAAGTGCTTTGATGTAAAATTGAAATGTATACTATTTGTATTGTCTAAGCATTGCATTCACTGAGATAACAACTTTTTTGTGTTGATGTGTACAGCCATGAAACAACTTTCAAACTACTCATCATCATGTGGGAAGTTAACCTAAGGTGTTTCCATTAGATTTGCAGTAAGTACTTTGGTGTAAAATTGAGATGTATACTATCTTAATGTCAGAGCAGAGTAGCACTGAAAAGTAACTTTTTGTCTTGATGAAGTGAGGCATGAAACAACTTTAACCTATTCATACTCATGTGTGAAGTTAACCAAAGGTGTTTCCATTAGGTTTGCAGTCAGGACTTTTGAGTACAATTGAAATGGAAACTACTTTTATGAAAAAGCATTCTATTCACTGAGAAATCAACTTTTTTGTCTTTATGTGCACAGGTATGAAACAACTTTCAGACATCGCAGAATCATGTGGGAAGTTAATCTAAGTTGTTTCCATTAGTTTTGCAGTAAGTGCTTTGCTGTAAAATTGAAAACGTATACTATTTGTATTGTCTAAGCATTGCATGCACTGAGATAACAACTTTTTTGTGTTGATGTGCACAGCCATGAAACAACTTTCAAACTACTCATAATCATGTGGGAAGTTAACGTAAGGTGTTTCCATTAGGTTTCCAGTAAGTGCTTTGGTGTAAAATTGAAATGTATACTATGTGTACTGTCTAAGCATTGCATGCACTGAGATACAACTTTTTTGTGTTGATGTGTACAGCCATGAACAACTTTTTAACTACTCATAATCATGTGGGAAGTTAATCTAAGTTGTTTCCATTAGGTTTGCAGTAAGTACTTTGGTATAAAATTGAGATGTATGCTACCTTAATGTCAGAGCATAGTAGCACTGAAAAGTAACTCTTTTGTCTTGATGAACTGAGGCATGAAACAACTTTAAACCTAATCATACTCATGTGGGAAGTTAACCAAAGTGTTTCCATTAGGTTTGCAGTCAGGACTTTTTAGTACAATTGAAATGTATACTACTTTTAAGTCAAAGCATTCTATTCACTGTGAAATCAACTTTTTTGTCTTTATGTGCACAGGTATGAAAAAACTTTCAGACAACTCAGAATCATGTGGGAAGTTAACTTAAAGCGTTTCCATTAGGTTTGCAGTAAGTGCTTTGGTGTAAAATTGAAATGTATACTATTTGTATTGTCTAAGCATTGCATGCACTGAGATAACAACTTTTTTGTGTTGATGTGTACAGCCATGAAACAACTTTCAAACTACTCATAATCATGTGTAAAGTTAACCTAAGGTGTTTCCATTAGTTTTGCAGTCAGGACTTTTGTGTAGAATTGAAATGGAAACTGCATTTATGTCAAAGCATTCCATTCACTGAGAAATCAACGTTTTTGTCTTTATGTGCACAGGTATGAAACAACTTTCAGACATCTCAGAATCATGTGGGAAGTTAACCTAAGGTGTTTCCATTAGGTTTGCAGTAAGTACTTTGGTGTAAAATTGAGATGTATACTACCTTAATGTCAGAGCATAGTAGCACTGAAAAGTAACTTTTTTGCCTTGATGAACTGAGGCATGAAACAACTTTAAACCTACTCATACTCATGTGGGAAGTTAACCAAAGGTGTTTCCATTAGGTTTGCAGTCAGGACTTTTGAGTACAATTGAAATGTATACTACTTTTAAGTCAAAGCATTCTATTCACTGTGAAATCAACTTTTTTGTCATTATGTGCACAGGTATGAAACAACTTTCAGACATCTCAGAATCATGTGGGAAGTTAACTTAAAGTGTTTCCATTATGTTTGCAGTAAGTGCTTTGGTGTAAAATTGAAATGTATACTATTTGTACTGTCTAAGCATTGCATGCACTGAGATAACAACTTTTTTGTGTTGATGTGTAAAGCCATGAAACAACTTACAAACTACTCATAATGATGTGGGAAGTTAACCTAAGGTATTTCCATTTAGTTTCCAGTAAGTACTTTGGTGTAAAATTGAGATGTATACTACCTTAATGTGAGAGCATAGTAGCACTGAAAAGTAACTTTTTTGTCTTGATGAACTGAGGCATGAAACAACTTTAAACCTAGTCATACTCATGTGGGAAGTTAACCAAAGGTGTGTCCATTAGGTCTGCAGTCAGGACTTTTGAGTACAATTGAAATGTACACTACTTTTAAGTCAAAGCATTCTATTCACTGTGAAATCAACTTTTTTGTCTTTATGTGCACAGGTATGTAACAACTTTCAGACATCTCAGAATCATGTGGTAAGTTAATCTAGGTTGTTTCCATTAGGTTTGCAGTAAGTGCTTTGGTGTAAAATTGAAATGTATACTATTTGTATTGTAAAAGCATTGCATGCACTGAGATAACAACTTTTTTGTGTTGATGTGTACAGCCATGAAACAACTTTCAAACTACTCATAATCATGTGGAAAGTTAACCTTAGGTGTTTCCATTAGGTTTGCAGTAAGTGCTTTGATGTAAAATTGAAATGTATACTATTTGTATTGCCTAAGCATTGCATGCACTGAGATAACAACTTTTTTGTGTTGATGTGTACAGCCATGAAACAACTTTCAAACTACTCATAATCATGTGGAAAGTTAACATTAGGTGTTTCCATTAGGTTTGCAGTAAGTTCTTTGATGTAAAATTGAAATGTATACTATTTGTATTGTCTAAGCATTGCATTCACTGAGATAACTTTTTTGTATTGATGTGTACAGCCATGAAACAACTTTCAAACTACTCATCGTCATGAGGGAAGTTAACCTAAGGTGTTTCCATTAGATTTGCAGTCAGGACTTTTGAGTACAAATGAAATGTATACTACTTTTAAGTCAAAGCATTCTATTCACTGTGAAATCAACTTTTTTGTCTTTATGTGCACAGGTATGAAGCAACTTTCAGACATCTCAGAATCATGTGGGAAGTTAACCTAAGGTGTTTCCATTAGGTTTGCAGTAAGTACTTTGGTATAAAATTGAGATGCATGCTACCTTAACGTCAGAGCATAGTAGCACTAAAAAGTAACTTATTGTGTTCATGAACTGAGGCATGAAACAACTTTAAACCTACTCATACTCATGTGGGAAGTTAACCAAAGGTGTTTCCATTAGGTCTGCAGTCAGGACTTTTGAGTACAATTGCAATGTATACTACTTTTAAGTCAAAGCATTCTATTCACTGTGAAATCAACTTTTTTGTCTTTATGTGCACAGGTATGAAACAACTTTCAGGCATCTCAGAATCATGTGGGAAGTTAACTTAAAGTGTTTCCATTAGGTTTGCAGTAAGTGCTTTGGTGTAAAATTGAAATGTATACTATTTGTATTGTCTAAGCATTGCATGCACTGAGATAACAACTTTATTGTGTTGATGTGTACAGCCATGAAACAACTTTCAAACTACTCATAATCATGTGGAAAGTTAACCTAAGGTGTTTCCATTAGGTTTGCAGTCAAGACTTTTGAGTAGAATTGAAATGGAAACTGCATTTATGTCAAAGCATACTATTCACTGAGAAAT
This sequence comes from Mobula birostris, assembly GCF_030028105.1. Taxonomy (NCBI): domain Eukaryota; kingdom Metazoa; phylum Chordata; class Chondrichthyes; order Myliobatiformes; family Myliobatidae; genus Mobula; species Mobula birostris. The sequence goes on from NW_027278248.1 coordinate 304,618, forward strand.
CAACTTTTTTGTCTTTATGTGCACAGGTAGGAAACAACTTTCAGACATCTCAGAATCATGTGGGAAGTTAATCTAAGTTGTTTCCATCAGGTTTGCAGTAAGTGCTTTGGTGTAAAATTGAAATGCATACTATTTGTATTGTACAAGCATTGCATGCACTGAGAAAACAACTTTTTTGTCTTGATGTGCACACGTACGAAACAACTTTCAGACATCTCAGAATCATGTGGGAAGTTAATCTAAGTTGTTTCCATTAGGTTTGCAGTAAGTGCTTTGGTGTAAAATTGAAGTGTATACTATTTGTATTGTAAAAGCATTGCATGCACTGAGATAACAACTTTTTTGTGTTGATGTGTACAGCCATGAAACAACTTTCAAACTACTCATAATCATGTGGAAAGTTAACCTTAGGTGTTTCCATTAGGTTTGCAGTAAGTGCTTTGACGTAAAATTGAAATGTATACTATTTGTATTGCCTAAGCATTGCATGCACTGAGATAACAACTTTTTTGTGTTGATGTGTACAGCCATGAAACAACTTCAAACTACTCATAATCATGTGGGAAGTTAATCTAAGTTGTTTCCATTAGTTTTGCAGTAAGTGCTTTGGTGTAAAATTGAAATGTATACTATTTGTATTGTCTAAGCATTGCATGCACTGAGATAACAACTTTTTTGTGCTGATGTGTATAGCCATGAAACAACTTTCAAACTACTCATAATCATGTGGGAAGTTAATGTAAGGTGTTTCCATTAGGTTTGCAGTAAGTACTTTGGTGTAAAATTGAGATGTATACTACCTTAATGTCAGAGCATAGTAGCACTGAAAAGTAACTTTTTTGTCTTGATGAACTGAGCATGAAACAACTTTAAACCTACTCATACTCATGTGGGAAGTTAACCAAAGGTGTTTCCATTAGGTTTGCAGTCAGGACTTTTGAGTACAAATGAAATGTATACTACTTTTATGTCAAAGCATTCTATTCACTGAGAAATCAACTTTTTTGTCTTTATGTGCACAGGTATGAAACAATTTTCGGACATCTCAGAATCATGTGGGAAGTTAAACTAAGTTGTTTCCATTAGGTTTGCAGTAAGTGCTTTGGTGTAAAATTGAAATGTATACTATTTGTATTGTCTAAGCATTGCATGCACTGCGATAACAACTTTTTTGTGTTGATGTGTACAGCCATGAAACAACTTTCAAACTGCTCATAATCATGTGGAAAGTTAACCTTAGGTGTTTCCATTAGGTTTGCAGTAAGTCCTTTGGTGTAAAATTGAAGTGTATACTATTTGTATTGTAAAAGCTTTGCATGCACTGAGAAAACAACTTTTTTGTCTTGATGTGCACAGGTATGAAACAACTTTAAGACATCTCAGAATCATGTGGGAAGTTAATCTAAGTTGTTTCCATTAGGTTTGCAGTAAGTGCTTTGGTGTAAAATTGAAATGTATACTATTTCTATTGTGTAAGCATTGCATGCACTGAGATAACAACTTTTTTGTGTTGATGTGTACAGCCATGAAACAACTTTCAAACCGCTCATAATCATGTGGAAAGTTCACCTTAGGTGTTTCCTTTAGGTTTGCAGTAAGTGCTTTGGTGTAAAATTGAAATGTATACTATTTGTATTCTAAAAGCTTTGCATGCACTGAGAAAACAACTTTTTTGTCTTGATGTGCACAGGTATGAAACAACTTTCAGACATCTCAGAATCATGTGGGAAGTTAATCTAAGTTGTTTCCATTAGGTTTGCAGTAAGTGCTTTGGTGTAAAATTGAGATGTATACTACCTTAATGTCAGAGCATAGTAGCACTGAAAAGTAACTTTTTTGTCTTCATGAACTCAGGCATGAAACAACTTTAAACCTACTCATACTCATGTGGGAAGTTAACCAAAGGTGTTTCCATTAGGTCTGCAGTCAGGACTTTTGAGTACAATTGAAATGTATACTCCTTTTAAGTCAAAGCATTCTATTCACTGTGAAATCAACTTTTTTGTCTTTATGTGCACAGGTATGAAACAACTTTCAGGCTTCTCAGAATCATGTGGGAAGTTAACTTAAAGTGTTTCCATTAGGTTTGCAGTAAGTGCTTTGCTGTAAAATTGAAATGTATACTATTTGTATTGTCTAAGCATTGCATGCACTGAGATAACAACCTTTTTGTGTTGATGTGTACAGCCATGAAACAACTTTCAAACTACTCATAATCATGTGGAAAGTTAACCTAAGGTGTTTCCATTAGGTTTGCAGTCAAGACTTTTGAGTAGAATTGAAATGGAAACTGCATTTATGTCAAAGCATTCTATTCACTGAGAAATCAACATTTTTGTCTTTATGTGCACAGGTAGGAAACAACTTTCAGACATCTCAGAATCATGTGGGAAGTTAATCTAAGTTGTTTCCATTAGATTTGCAGTAAGTACTTTGGTGTAAAATTGAGATGTATACTATCTTAATGTCAGAGCAGAGTAGCACTGAAAAGTAACTTTTTTGTCTTGATGAAGTGAGGCATGAAACAACTTTAAACCTACTCATACTCATCTGTGAAGTTAACCAAAGGTGTTTCCATTAGGTTTGCAGTCAGGACTTTTGAGTACAATTGAAATGGAAACTACTTTTATGAAAAAGCATTCTATTCACTGAGAAATCAACTTTTTTGTCTTTATGTGCACAGGTATGAAACAACTTTCAGACATCGCAGAATCATGTGGGAAGTTAATCTAAGTTGTTTCCATTAGTTTTGCAGTAAGTGCTTTGCTGTAAAATTGAAACGTATATTATTTGTATTGTCTAAGCATTGCATGCACTGAGATAACAACTTTTTTGTGTTGATGTGTACAGCCATGAAACAACTTTCAAACTACTCATAATCATGTGGGAAGTTAACGTAAGGTGTTTCCATTAGGTTTGCAGTAAGTGCTTTGGTGTAAAATTGAAATGTATACTATGTGTACTGTCTAAGCATTGCATGCACTGAGATAACAACTTTTTTGTGTTGATGTGTACAGCCATGAAACAACTTTCAAACTACTCATAATCATGTGGGAAGTTAACGTAAGGTGTTTCCATTAGGTTTGCAGTGAGTACTTTGGTGTAAAATTGAGATGTATACTACCTTAATGTCAGAGCATAGTAGCACTGAAAAGTAACTTTTTTGTCTTGATGAAGTGAGGCATGAAACAACTTTAAACCTACTCATACTCATGTGGGAAGTTAACCAAAGGTGTTTCCATTAGGTTTGCAGTCAGGACTTTTGAGTACAAATGAAATGTATACTACTTTTATGTCAAAGCATTGAATTCACTGAGAAATCAACTTTTTTGTCTTTATGTGCACAGGTATGAAACAACTTTCAGACATCTCACAATCATGTGGGAAGTTAAACTAAGTTGTTTCCATTAGGTTTGCAGTAAGTGCTTTGGTGTAAAATTGAAATGTATACTATTTGTATTGTCTAAGCATTGCATGCACTGCGATAACAACTTTTTTGTGTTGATGTGTACAGCCATGAAACAACTTTCAAACTGCTCATAATCATGTGGAAAGTTAACCTTAGGTGTTTCCATTAGGTTTGCAGTAAGTGCTTTGGTGTAAAATTGAGATGTATACTACCTTAATGTCAGAGCATAGTAGCACTGAAAAGTAACTCTTTTGTCTTGATGAACTGAGGCATGAAACAACTTTAAACCTAATCATACTCATGTGGGAAGTTAACCAAAGGTGTTTCCATTAGGTTTGCAGTCAGGACTTTTTAGTACAATTGAAATGTATACTTCTTTTAAGTCAAAGCATTCTATTCACTGTGAAATCAACTTTTTTGTCTTTATGTGTACAGGTATGAAACAACTTTCAGACATCTCAGAATCATGTGGGAAGTTAACTTAAAGTGTTTCCATTAGGTTTGCAGTAAGTGCTTTGGTGTAAAATTGAAATGTATACTATTTGTATTGTCTAAGCATTCCATGCACTGAGATAACAACTTTTTTGTGTTGATGTGTACAGCCATGAAACAACTTTCAAACTACTCATAATCATGTGGAAAGTTAACCTAAGGTGTTTCCATTAGGTTTGCAGTCAAGACTTTTGAGTAGAATTGAAATGGAAACTGCATTTATGTCAAAGCATTCTATTCACTGAGAAATCAACTGTTTTGTCTTTATCTGCACAGGTATGAAACAACTTTCAGACATCTCAGAATCATGTGGGAAGTTAACTTAAAGTGTTTTCATTAGGTTTGCAGTAAGTGCTTTGGTGTAAAATTGAAATGTATACTATTTGTATGGTCTAAGCATTGCGTGCACTGAGATAACAACTTTTTTGTGTTGATGTCTACAGCCATGAAACAGCTTTCAAACTACTCCTAATCATGTGGAAAGTTAACCTAAGGTGTTTCTATTAGGTTTGCAGTCAAGACTTTTGAGTATAATTGAAATGAAAACTACATTTATGTAAAAGCATACTATTCACTGAGAAATCAACTTTTTTGTCTTTATGTGCACAGGAAGGAAACAACTTTCAGACATCTCAGAATCATGTGGGAAGTTAATTTAAGTTGATTCCATTAGGTTTGCAGTAAGTGCTTTGGTGTAAAATTGAAATGTATACTATTTGTATTGTAAAAGCATTGCATGCACTGAGAAAACAACTTTTTTGTCTTGATGTGCACAGGTATGAAACAACTTTCAGACATCTCAGAATCATGTGGGAAGTTAATCTAAGTTGTTTCCATTAGGTTTGCAGTAAGTGCTTTGGTGTAAAATTGAAATGTATTCTATTTGTATTGTAAAAGCATTGCATGCACTGAGATAACAACTTTTTTGTGTTGATGTGTACAGCCATGAAACAACTTTCAAACTACTCATAATCATGTGGAAAGTTAACCTTAGGTGTTTCCATTAGGTTTGCAGTAAGTGCTTTGATGTAAAATTGAAATGTATACTATTTGTATTGCCTAAGCATTGCATGCACTAGGATAACAACTTTTTTGTGTTGATGTGTACAGCCATGAAACAACTTTCAATCTACTCATAATCATGTGGAAAGTTAACATTAGGTGTTTCCATTAGGTTTGCAGTAAGTGCTTTGATGTAAAATTGAAATGTATACTATTTGTATTGTCTAAGCATTGCATTCACTGAGATAACAACTTTTTTGTGTTGATGTGTACAGCCATGAAACAACTTTCAAACTACTCATCATCATGTGGGAAGTTAACCTAAGGTGTTTCCATTAGATTTGCAGTAAGTACTTTGGTGTAAAATTGAGATGTATACTATCTTAATGTCAGAGCAGAGTAGCACTGAAAAGTAACTTTTTTGTCTTGATGAAGTGAGGCATGAAACAACTTTAAACCTATTCATACTCATGTGTGAAGTTAACCAAAGGTGTTTCCATTAGGTTTGCAGTCAGGACTTTTGAGTACAATTGAAATGGAAACTACTTTTATGAAAAAGCATTCTATTCACTGAGAAATCAACTTTTTTGTCTTTATGTGCACAGGTATGAAACAACTTTCAGACATCGCAGAATCATGTGGGAAGTTAATCTAAGTTGTTTCCATTAGTTTTGCAGTAAGTGCTTTGCTGTAAAATTGAAACGTATACTATTTGTATTGTCTAAGCATTGCATGCACTGAGATAACAACTTTTTTGTGTTGATGTGCACAGCCATGAAACAACTTTCAAACTACTCATAATCATGTGGGAAGTTAACGTAAGGTGTTTCCATTAGGTTTCCAGTAAGTGCTTTGGTGTAAAATTGAAATGTATACTATGTGTACTGTCTAAGCATTGCATGCACTGAGATAACAACTTTTTTGTGTTGATGTGTACAGCCATGAAACAACTTTTTAACTACTCATAATCATGTGGGAAGTTAATCTAAGTTGTTTCCATTAGGTTTGCAGTAAGTACTTTGGTATAAAATTGAGATGTATGCTACCTTAATGTCAGAGCATAGTAGCACTGAAAAGTAACTCTTTTGTCTTGATGAACTGAGGCATGAAACAACTTTAAACCTAATCATACTCATGTGGGAAGTTAACCAAAGGTGTTTCCATTAGGTTTGCAGTCAGGACTTTTTAGTACAATTGAAATGTATACTACTTTTAAGTCAAAGCATTCTATTCACTGTGAAATCAACTTTTTTGTCTTTATGTGCACAGGTATGAAAAAACTTTCAGACAACTCAGAATCATGTGGGAAGTTAACTTAAAGTGTTTCCATTAGGTTTGCAGTAAGTGCTTTGGTGTAAAATTGAAATGTATACTATTTGTATTGTCTAAGCATTGCATGCACTGAGATAACAACTTTTTTGTGTTGATGTGTACAGCCATGAAACAACTTTCAAACTACTCATAATCATGTGTAAAGTTAACCTAAGGTGTTTCCATTAGTTTTGCAGTCAGGACTTTTGTGTAGAATTGAAATGGAAACTGCATTTATGTCAAAGCATTCCATTCACTGAGAAATCAACGTTTTTGTCTTTATGTGCACAGGTATGAAACAACTTTCAGACATCTCAGAATCATGTGGGAAGTTAACCTAAGGTGTTTCCATTAGGTTTGCAGTAAGTACTTTGGTGTAAAATTGAGATGTATACTACCTTAATGTCAGAGCATAGTAGCACTGAAAAGTAACTTTTTTGCCTTGATGAACTGAGGCATGAAACAACTTTAAACCTACTCATACTCATGTGGGAAGTTAACCAAAGGTGTTTCCATTAGGTTTGCAGTCAGGACTTTTGAGTACAATTGAAATGTATACTACTTTTAAGTCAAAGCATTCTATTCACTGTGAAATCAACTTTTTTGTCATTATGTGCACAGGTATGAAACAACTTTCAGACATCTCAGAATCATGTGGGAAGTTAACTTAAAGTGTTTCCATTATGTTTGCAGTAAGTGCTTTGGTGTAAAATTGAAATGTATACTATTTGTACTGTCTAAGCATTGCATGCACTGAGATAACAACTTTTTTGTGTTGATGTGTAAAGCCATGAAACAACTTACAAACTACTCATAATGATGTGGGAAGTTAACCTAAGGTATTTCCATTTAGTTTCCAGTAAGTACTTTGGTGTAAAATTGAGATGTATACTACCTTAATGTGAGAGCATAGTAGCACTGAAAAGTAACTTTTTTGTCTTGATGAACTGAGGCATGAAACAACTTTAAACCTAGTCATACTCATGTGGGAAGTTAACCAAAGGTGTGTCCATTAGGTCTGCAGTCAGGACTTTTGAGTACAATTGAAATGTACACTACTTTTAAGTCAAAGCATTCTATTCACTGTGAAATCAACTTTTTTGTCTTTATGTGCACAGGTATGTAACAACTTTCAGACATCTCAGAATCATGTGGTAAGTTAATCTAGGTTGTTTCCATTAGGTTTGCAGTAAGTGCTTTGGTGTAAAATTGAAATGTATACTATTTGTATTCTAAAAGCATTGCATGCACTGAGATAACAACTTTTTTGTGTTGATGTGTACAGCCATGAAACAACTTTCAAACTACTCATAATCATGTGGAAAGTTAACCTTAGGTGTTTCCATTAGGTTTGCAGTAAGTGCTTTGATGTAAAATTGAAATGTATACTATTTGTATTGCCTAAGCATTGCATGCACTGAGATAACAACTTTTTTGTGTTGATGTGTACAGCCATGAAACAACTTTCAAACTACTCATAATCATGTGGAAAGTTAACATTTGGTGTTTCCATTAGGTTTGCAGTAAGTTCTTTGATGTAAAATTGAAATGTATACTATTTGTATTGTCTAAGCATTGCATTCACTGAGATAACTTTTTTGTATTGATGTGTACAGCCATGAAACAACTTACAAGCTACTCATAATGATGTGGGAAGTTAACCTAAGGTGTTTCCATTAGGTTTGCAGTAAGTACTTTGGTGTAAAATTGCGATGTATACTACCTAAATGTCAGAGCATAGTAGCAGTGAAAAGTAACTTTTTTGTCTTGATGAACTGAGGCATGAAACAACTTTTAACCTACTCATACTCATGTGGGAAGTTAACCAAAGGTGTTTCCATTAGGTTTGCAGTCAGGACTTTTTAGTACAATTGAAATGTATACTACTTTTAAGTCAAAGCATTCTATTCACTGTGAAATCAACTTTTTTGTCTTTATGTGCACAGGTATGAAACAACTTTCAGACAACTCAGAATCATGTGGGAAGTTAACTTAAAGTGTTTCCATTAGGTTTGCAGTAAGTGCTTTGGTGTAAAATTGAAATGTATACTATTTGTATTGTCTAAGCATTGCATGCACTGAGATAACAACTTTTTTGTGTTGATGTCTACAGCCATGAAACAGCTTTCAAACTACTCCTAATCATGTGGAAAGTTAACCTAAGGTGTTTCTATTAGGTTTGCAGTCAAGACTTTTGAGTATAATTGAAATGAAAACTACATTTATGTAAAAGCATACTATTCACTGAGAAATCAACTTTTTTGTCTTTATGTGCACAGCTAGGAAACAACTTTCAGACATCTCAGAATCATGTGGGAAGTTAATTTAAGTTGTTTCCATTAGGTTTGCAGTAAGTGCTTTGGTGTAAAATTGAAATGTATACTATTTGTATTGTAAAAGCATTGCATGCACTGAGAAAACAACTTTTTTGTCTTGATGTGCACAGGTATGAAACAACTTTCAGACATCTCAGAATCATGTGGGAAGTTAATCTAAGTTGTTTCCATTAGGTTTGCAGTAAGTGCTTTGGTGTAAAATTGAAATGTATTCTATTTGTATTGTAAAAGCATTGCATGCACTGAGATAACAACTTTTTTGTGTTGATGTGTACAGCCATGAAACAACTTTCAAACTACTCATAATCATGTGGAAAGTTAACCTTAGGTGTTTCCATTAGGTTTGCAGTAAGTGCTTTGATGTAAAATTGAAATGTATACTATTTGTATTGCCTAAGCATTGCATGCACTAGGATAACAACTTTTTTGTGTTGATGTGTACAGCCATGAAACAACTTTCAATCTACTCATAATCATGTGGAAAGTTAACATTAGGTGTTTCCATTAGGTTTGCAGTAAGTTCTTTGATGTAAAATTGAAATGTATACTATTTGTATTGTCTAAGCATTGCATTCACTGAGATAACTTTTTTGTATTGATGTGTACAGCCATGAAACAACTTTCAAACTACTCATCGTCATGAGGGAAGTTAACCTAAGGTGTTTCCATTAGATTTGCAGTCAGGACTTTTGAGTACAAATGAAATGTATACTACTTTTAAGTCAAAGCATTCTATTCACTGTGAAATCAACTTTTTTGTCTTTATGTGCACAGGTATGAAGCAACTTTCAGACATCTCAGAATCATGTGGGAAGTTAACTTAAAGTGTTTCCATTAGGTTTGCAGTCAGGACTTTTGAGTACAATTGAAATGTATACTACTTTTAAGTCAAACCATTCTATTCACCGTAAAATCAACTTTTTTGTCTCTATGTGCACAGGTATGAAACAACTTTCAGACATCTCAGAATCATGTGGGAAGTTAACTTAAAGTGTTTCCATTAGGTTTGCAGTAAGTGCTTTGGTGTAAAATTGAAATGTATACTATTTGTATTGTCTAAGCATTGCATGCACTGAGATAACAACTTTTTTGTGTTGATGTGTACAGCCATGAAACAACTTACAAGCTACTCATAATGATGTGGGAAGTTAACCTAAGGTGTTTCCATTAGGTTTGCAGTAAGTACTTTGGTGTAAAATTGCGATGTATACTACCTAAATGTCAGAGCATAGTAGCAGTGAAAAATAACTTTTTTGTCTTGATGAACTGAGGCATGAAACAACTTTTAACCTACTCATACTCATGTGGGAAGTTAACCAAAGGTGTTTCCATTAGGTTTGCAGTCAGGACTTTTTAGTACAATTGAAATGTATACTACTTTTAAGTCAAAGCATTCTATTCACTGTGAAATCAACTTTTTTGTCTTTATGTGCACAGGTATGAAACAACTTTCAGACAACTCAGAATCATGTGGGAAGTTAACTTAAAGTGTTTCCATTAGGTTTGCAGTAAGTGCTTTGGTGTAAAATTGAAATGTATACTATTTGTATTGTCTAAGCATTGCATGCACTGAGATAACAACTTTTTTGTGTTGATGTCTACAGCCATGAAACAGCTTTCAAACTACTCCTAATCATGTGGAAAGTTAACCTAAGGTGTTTCTATTAGGTTTGCAGTCAAGACTTTTGAGTATAATTGAAATGAAAACTACATTTATGTAAAAGCATACTATTCACTGAGAAATCAACTTTTTTGTCTTTATGTGCACAGCTAGGAAACAACTTTCAGACATCTCAGAATCATGTGGGAAGTTAATTTAAGTTGTTTCCATTAGGTTTGCAGTAAGTGCTTTGGTGTAAAATTGAAATGTATACTATTTGTATTGTAAAAGCATTGCATGCACTGAGAAAACAACTTTTTTGTCTTGATGTGCACAGGTATGAAACAACTTTCAGACATCTCAGAATCATGTGGGAAGTTAATCTAAGTTGTTTCCATTAGGTTTGCAGTAAGTGCTTTGGTGTAAAATTGAAATGTATTCTATTTGTATTGTAAAAGCATTGCATGCACTGAGATAACAACTTTTTTGTGTTGATGTGTACAGCCATGAAACAACTTTCAAACTACTCATAATCATGTGGAAAGTTAACCTTAGGTGTTTCCATTAGGTTTGCAGTAAGTGCTTTGATGTAAAATTGAAATGTATACTATTTGTATTGCCTAAGCATTGCATGCACTAGGATAACAACTTTTTTGTGTTGATGTGTACAGCCATGAAACAACTTTCAATCTACTCATAATCATGTGGAAAGTTAACATTAGGTGTTTCCATTAGGTTTGCAGTAAGTGCTTTGATGTAAAATTGAAATGTATACTATTTGTATTGTCTAAGCATTGCATTCACTGAGATAACAACTTTTTTGTGTTGATGTGTACAGCCATGAAACAACTTTCAAACTACTCATCATCATGTGGGAAGTTAACCTAAGGTGTTTCCATTAGATTTGCAGTAAGTACTTTGGTGTAAAATTGAGATGTATACTACCTAAATGTCAGAGCATAGTAGCAGTGAAAAGTAACTTTTTTGTCTTGATGAACTGAGGCATGAAACAACTTTTAACCTACTCATACTCATGTGGGAAGTTAATCAAAGGTGTTTCCATTAGGTTTGCAGTCAGGACTTTTTAGTACAATTGAAATGTATACTACTTTTAAGTCAAAGCATTCTATTCACTGTGAAATCAACTTTTTTGTCTTTATGTGCACAGGTATGAAACAACTTTCAGACAACTCAGAATCATGTGGGAAGTTAACTTAAAGTGTTTCCATTAGGTTTGCAGTAAGTGCTTTGGTGTAAAATTGAAATGTATACTATTTGTATTGTCTAAGCATTGCATGCACTGAGATAACAACTTTTTTGTGTTGATGTCTACAGCCATGAAACAGCTTTCAAACTACTCCTAATCATGTGGAAAGTTAACCTAAGGTGTTTCTATTAGGTTTGCAGTCAAGACTTTTGAGTATAATTGAAATGAAAACTACATTTATGTAAAAGCATACTATTCACTGAGAAATCAACTTTTTTGTCTTGATGTGCACAGGTATGAAACAACTTTCAGACATCTCAGAATCATGTGGGAAGTTAATCTAAGTTGTTTCCATTAGGTTTGCAGTAAGTGCTTTGGTGTAAAATTGAAATGTATTCTATTTGTATTGTAAAAGCATTACATGCACTGAGATAACAACTTTTTTGTGTTGATGTGTACAGCCATGAAACAACTTTCAAACTACTCATAATCATGTGGAAAGTTAACCTTAGGTGTTTCCATTAGGTTTGCAGTAATTGCTTTGATGTAAAATTGAAATGTATACTATTTGTATTGCCTAAGCATTGCATGCACAAGGATAACAACTTTTTTGTGTTGATGTGTACAGCCATGAAACAACTTTCAGACATCTCAGAATCATGTGGGAAGTTAATCTAAGTTGTTTCCATTAGGTTTGCAGTAAGTGCTTTGGTGTAAAATTGAGATGTATACTACCTTAATGTCAGAGCATAGTAGCACTGAAAAGTAACTTTTTTGTCTTCATGAACTGAGGCATGAAACAACTTTAAACCTAGTCATACTCATGTGGGAAGTTAACCAAAGGTGTTTCCATTAGGTCTGCAGTCAGGACTTTTGAGTACAAATGAAATGTATACTACTTTTATGTCAAAGCATTCTATTCACTGAGAAATCAACTTTTTTGTCTTTATGTGCACAGGTATGAAACAATTTTCAGACATCTCAGAATCATGTGGGAAGTTAAACTAAGTTGTTTCCATTAGGTTTGCAGTAAGTGCTTTGGTGTTAAATTGAAATGTATACTATTTGTATTGTCTAACCATTGCATGCACTGCGATAACAACTTTTTTGTGTTGATGTGTACAGCCATGAAACAACTTTCAAACTACTCATAATCATGTGGAAAGTTAACCTTAGGTGTTTCCATTAGGTTTGCAGTAAGTGCTTTGATGTAAAATTGAAATGTATACTATTTGTATTGCCTAAGCATTGCATGCACAAGGATAACAACTTTTTTGTGTTGATGTGTACAACCATGAAACAACTTTCAGACATCTCAGAATCATGTGGGAAGTTAATCTAAGTTGTTTCCATTAGGTTTGCAGTAAGTGCTTTGGTGTAAAATTGAGATGTATACTACCTTAATGTCAGAGCATAGTAGCACTGAAAAGTAACTTTTTTGTCTTCATGAACTGAGGCATGAAACAACTTTAAACCTATTCATACTCATGTGGGAAGTTAACCAAAGGTGTTTCCATTAGGTCTGCAGTCAGGACTTTTGAGTACAAATGAAATGTATACTACATTTATGTCAAAGCATTCTATTCACTGAGAAATCAACTTTTTTGTCTTTATGTGCACAGGTATGAAACAACTTTCAAACTGCTCATAATCATGTGGAAAGTTAACCTTAGGTGTTTCCATTAGGTTTGCAGTAAGTGCTTTGGTGTAAAATTGAAGTGTATACTATTTGTATTGTAAAAGCTTTGCATGCACTGAGAAAACAACTTATTTGTCTTGATGTGCACAGGTATGAAACAACTTTCAGACATCTCAGAATCATGTGGGAAGTTAATCTAAGTTGTTTCCATTAGGTTTGCAGTAAGTGCTTTGGTGTAAAATTGAAATGTATACTATTTGTATTGTAAAAGCATTGCATGCACTGAGAAAACAACTTTTTTGTCTTGATGTGCACAGGTATGAAACTACTTTCAAACTACTCATAATCATGTGGAAAGTTAACCTTATGTGTTTCCATTAGGTTTGCAGTAAGTGCTTTGGTGTAAAATTGAAATGTATACTATTTCTATTGCAAAAGCCTTGCATGCACTGAGAAAACAACTTTTTTGTCTTGATGTGCACAGGTATGAAACAACTTTCAGACATCTCAGAATCATGTGGGAAGTTAATCTAAGTTGTTTCCATTAGGTTTGCAGTAAATGCTTTGGTGTAAAATTTAAATTTATACTATTTGTATTGTCTAAGCATTGCAAGCACTGAGATAACAACTTCTTTGTGTTGATGTCTACTGCCATCAAACAGCTTTCAAACTACTCCTAATCATGTGGAAAGTTAACCTAAGGTGTTTCCATTAGGTTTGCAGTCAGGACTTTTGAGTGTAATTGAAATGAAAACTACATTTATGTAAAAGCATACTATTCACTGAGAAATCAACTTTTTTGTCTTTATGTGCACAGGTAGAAAGCAACTTTCAGACATCTCAGAATCATGTGGGAAGTTAATCTAAGTTGTTTCCATTAGGTTTGCAGTAAGTGCTTTGGTGTAAAATTGAAATGTATACTATTTGTATTGTAAAAGCATTGCATGCACTGAGATAACCACTTTTTTGTGTTGATGTGTACAGCCATGAAACAACTTTCAAACTACTCATAATCATGTGGAAAGTTAACCTTAGGTGTTTCCATTAGGTTTGCAGTAAGTGCTTTGATGTAAAATTGAAATGTATACTATTTGTATTGCCTAAGCATTGCATGCACTAGGATAACAACTTTTTTGTGTTGATGTGTACAGCCATGAAACAACTTTCAAACTACTCATAATCATGTGGGAACTTACCCTAAGGTGTTTCCATTAGGTTTGCAGTAAGTACTTTGGTATAAAATTGAGATGTATGCTACCTTAACGTCAGAGCATAGTAGCACTGAAAAGTAACTTTTTTGTCTTCATGAACTGAGGCATGAAACAACTTTAAACCTACTCATACTCATGTGGGAAGTTAACCAAAGGTGTTTCCATTAGGTCTGCAGTCAGGACTTTTGAGTACAATTGAAATGTATACTACTTTTAAGTCAAAGCATTCTATTCACTGTGAAATCAACTTTTTTGTCTTTATGTGCACAGGTATGAAACAACTTTCAGGCATCTCAGAATCATGTGGGAAGTTAACTTAAAGTGTTTCCATTAGGTTTGCAGTAAGTGCTTTGGTGTAAAATTGAAATGTATACTATTTGTATTGTCTAAGCATTGCATGCACTGAGATAACAACTTTATTGTGTTGATGTGTACAGCCATGAAACAACTTTCAAACTACTCATAATCATGTGGAAAGTTAACCTAAGGTGTTTCCATTAGGTTTGCAGTCAAGACTTTTGAGTAGAATTGAAATGGAAACTGCATTTATGTCAAAGCATACTATTCACTGAGAAATCAACTTTTTTGTCTTTATGTGCACAGGTAGGAAACAACTTTCAGACATCTCAGAATCATTTGGGAAGTTAATCTAAGTTGTTTCCATCAGGTTTGCAGTAAGTGCTTTGGTGTAAAATTGAAATGCATACTATTTGTATTGTACAAGCATTGCATGCACTGAGAAAACAACTTTTTTGTCTTGATGTGCACACGTACGAAACAACTTTCAGACATCTCAGAATCATGTGGGAAGTTAATCTAAGTTGTTTCCATTAGGTTTGCAGTAAGTGCTTTGGTGTAAAATTGAAGTGTATACTATTTGTATTGTAAAAGCATTGCATGCACTGAGATAACAACTTTTTTGTGTTGATGTGTACAGCCATGAAACAACTTTCAAACTACTCATCATCATGTGGAAAGTTAACCTTAGGTGTTTCCATTAGGTTTGCAGTAAGTGCTTTGACGTAAAATTGAAATGTATACTATTTGTATTGCCTAAGCATTGCATGCACTGAGATAACAACTTTTTTGTGTTGATGTGTACAGCCATGAAACAACTTTCAAACTACTCATAATCATGTGGGAAGTTAATCTAAGTTGTTTCCATTAGTTTTGCAGTAAGTGCTTTGGTGTAAAATTGAAATGTATACTATTTGTATTGTCTAAGCATTGCATGCACTGAGATAACAACTTTTTTGTGCTGATGTGTATAGCCATGAAACAACTTTCAAACTACTCATAATCATGTGGGAAGTTAACGTAAGGTGTTTCCATTAGGTTTGCAGTAAGTACTTTGGTGTAAAATTGAGATGTATACTACCTTAATGTCAGAGCATAGTAGCACTGAAAAGTAACTTTTTTGTCTTGATGAACTGAGGCATGAAACAACTTTAAACCTACTCATACTCATGTGGGAAGTTAACCAAAGGTTTTTCCATTAGGTTTGCAGTCAGGACTTTTGAGTACAAATGAAATGTATACTACTTTTATGTCAAAGCATTCTATTCACTGAGAAATCAACTTTTTTGTCTTTATGTGCACAGGTATGAAACAATTTTCGGACATCTCAGAATCATGTGGGAAGTTAAACTAAGTTGTTTCCATTAGGTTTGCAGTAAGTGCTTTGGTGTAAAATTGAAATGTATTCTATTAGTATTGTCTAAGCATTGCATGCACTGCGATAACAACTTTTTTGTGTTGATGTGTACAGCCATGAAACAACTTTCAAACTGCTTATAATCATGTGGAAAGTTAACCTTAGGTGTTTCCATTAGGTTTGCAGTAAGTCCTTTGGTGTAAAATTGAAGTGTATACTATTTGTATTGTAAAAGCTTTGCATGCACTGAGAAAACAACTTTTTTGTCTTGATGTGCACAGGTATGAAACAACTTTCAGACATCTCAGAATCATGTGGGAAGTTAATCTAAGTTGTTTCCGTTAGGTTTGCAGTAAGTGCTTTGGTGTAAAATTGAAATGTATACTATTTCTATTGTCTAAGCATTGCATGCACTGAGATAACAACTTTTTTGTGTTGATGTGTACAGCCATGAAACAACTTTCAAACTGCTCATAATCATGTGGAAAGTTCACCTTAGGTGTTTCCTTTAGGTTTGCAGTAAGTGCTTTGGTGTAAAATTGAAATGTATACTATTTGTATTCTAAAAGCTTTGCATGCACTGAGAAAACAACTTTTTTGTCTTCATGTGCACAGGTATGAAACAACTTTCAGACATCTCAGAATCATGTGGGAAGTTAATCTAAGTTGTTTCCATTAGGTTTGCAGTAAGTGCTTTGGTGTAAAATTGAGATGTATACTACCTTAATGTCAGAGCATAGTAACACTGAAAAGTAACTTTTTTGTCTTCATGAACTCAGGCATGAAACAACTTTAAACCTACTCATACTCATGTGGGAAGTTAACCAAAGGTGTTTCCATTAGGTCTGCAGTCAGGACTTTTGAGTACAATTGAAATGTATACTCCTTTTAAGTCAAAGCATTCTATTCACTGTGAAATCAACTTTTTTGTCTTTATGTGCACAGGTATGAAACAACGTTCAGGCTTCTCAGAATCATGTGGGAAGTTAACTTAAAGTGTTTCCATTAGGTTTGCAGTCAGTGCTTTGGTGTAAAATTGAAATGTATACTATTTGTATTGTCTAAGCATTGCATGCACTGAGATAACAACTTTTTTGTGTTGATGTGTACAGCCATGAAACAACTTTCAAACTACTCATAATCATGTGGAAAGTTAACCTAAGGTGTTTCCATTAGGTTTGCAGTCAAGACTTTTGAGTAGAATTGAAATGGAAACTGCATTTATGTCAAAGCATTCTATTCACTGAGAAATCAACATTTTTGTCTTTATGTGCACAGGTAGGAAACAACTTTCAGACATCTCAGAATCATGTGGGAAGTTAATCTAAGTTGTTTCCATTAGATTTGCAGTAAGTACTTTGGTGTAAAATTGAGATGTATACTATCGTAATGTCAGAGCAGAGTAGCACTGAAAAGTAACTTTTTTGTCTTGATGAAGTGAGGCATGAAACAACTTTAAACCTACTCATACTCATGTGTGAAGTTAACCAAAGGTGTTTCCATTAGGTTTGCAGTCAGGACTTTTGAGTACAATTGAAATGGAAACTACTTTTATGAAAAAGCATTCCATTCACTGAGAAATCAACTTTTTTGTCTTTATGTGCACAGGTATGAAACAACTTTCAGACATCGCAGAATCATGTGGGAAGTTAATCTAAGTTGTTTCCATTAGTTTTGCAGTAAGTGCTTTGCTGTAAAATTGAAACGTATACTATTTGTATTGTCTAAGCATTGCATGCACTGAGATAAGAACTTTTTTGTGTTGATGTGTACAGCCATGAAACAACTTTCAAACTACTCATAATCATGTGGGAAGTTAACGTAAGGTGTTTCCATTAGGTTTGCAGTAAGTGCTTTGGTGTAAAATTGAAATGTATACTATGTGTACTGTCTCAGCTTTGCATGCACTGAGATAACAACTTTTTTGTGTTGATGTGTACAGCCATGAAACAACTTTCAAACTACTCATACCATGAAACAACTTTCAAACTACTCATAATCATGTGGGAAGTTAACGTAAGGTGTTTCCATTAGGTTTGCAGTAAGTACTTTGGTGTAAAATTGAGATGTATACTACCTTAATGTCAGAGCATAGTAGCACTGAAAAGTAACTTTTTTGTCTTGATGAAGTGAGGCATGAAACAACTTTAAACCTACTCATACTCATGTGGGAAGTTAACCAAAGGTGTTTCCATTAGGTTTGCAGTCAGGACTTTTGAGTACAAATGAAATGTATACTACTTTTATGTCAAAGCATTCTATTCACTGAGAAATCCACTTTTTTGTCTTTATGTGCACAGGTATGAAACAACTTTCAGACATCTCAGAATCATGTGGGAAGTTAAACTAAGTTGTTTCCATTAGGTTTGGAGTAAGTGCTTTGGTGTAAAATTGAAATGTATACTATTTGTATTGTCTAAGCATTGCATGCACTGCAATAACAACTTTTTTGTGTTGATGTGTACAGCCATGAAACAACTTTCAAACTGCTCATAATCATGTGGAAAGTTAACCTTAGGTGCTTCCATTAGGTTTGCAGTAAGTGCTTTGGTGTAAAATTGAAGTGTATACTATTTGTATTGTAAAAGTTTGCATGCACTGAGAAAACAACTTTTTTGTCTTGATGTGCACAGGTATGAAACAACTTTCAGACATCTCAGAATCATGTGGGAAGTTAATCTAAGTTGTTTCCATTAGGTTTGCAGTAAGTGCTTTGGTGTAAAATTGAAATGTATACTATTTGTACTGTCTAAGCATTGCAGAGCACTGAGATAACAACCTTTTTGTGTTGATGTGTACAGCCATGAAACAACTTTCAAACTGCTCATAATCATGTGGAAAGTTAATCTAAGTTGTTTCCATTAGGTTTGCAGTAAGTGCTTTGGTGTAAAATTGAAATGTATTCTATTTGTACTGTCTAAGCATTGCATGCACTGAGATAACAACTTTTTTGTGTTGATGTGTACAGCCATGAAACAACTTTCAAACTACTCATAATCATGTGGGAAGTTACCCTAAGGTGTTTCCATTAGGTTTGCAGTAAGTACTTTGGTATAAAATTGAGATGTATGCTACCTTAATGTCAGAGCATAGTAGCACTGAAAAGTAACTCTTTTGTCTTGATGAACTGAGGCATGAAACAACTTTAAACCTAATCATACTCATGTGGGAAGTTAACCAAAGGTGTTTCCATTAGGTTTGCAGTCAGGACTTTTTAGTACAATTGAAATGTATACTACTTTTAAGTCAAAGCATTCTATTCACTGTGAAATCAACTTTTTTGTCTTTATGTGTACAGGTATGAAACAACTTTCAGACATCTCAGAATCATGTGGGAAGTTAACTTAAAGTGTTTCCATTAGGTTTGCAGTAAGTGCTTTGGTGTAAAATTGAAATGTATACTATTTGTATTGTCTAAGCATTCCATGCACTGAGATAACAAATTTTTTTGTGTTGATGTGTACAGCCATGAAACAACTTTCAAACTGCTCATAATCATGTGGAAAGTTCACCTTAGGTGTTTCCTTTAGGTTTGCAGTAAGTGCTTTGGTGTAAAATTGAAATGTATACTATTTGTATTCTAAAAGCTTTGCATGCACTGAGAAAACAACTTTTTGTCTTGATGTGCACAGGTATGAAACAACTTTCAGACATCTCAGAATCATGTGGGAAGTTAATCTAAGTTGTTTCCATTAGGTTTGCAGTAAGTGCTTTGGTGTAAAATTGAGATGTATACTACCTTAATGTCAGAGCATAGTAACACTGAAAAGTAACTTTTTTGTCTTCATGAACTCAGGCATGAAACAACTTTAAACCTACTCATACTCATGTGGGAAGTTAACCAAAGGTGTTTCCATTAGGTCTGCAGTCAGGACTTTTGAGTACAATTGAAATGTATACTCCTTTTAAGTCAAAGCATTCTATTCACTGTGAAATCAACTTTTTTGTCTTTATGTGCACAGGTATGAAACAACGTTCAGGCTTCTCAGAATCATGTGGGAAGTTAACTTAAAGTGTTTCCATTAGGTTTGCAGTCAGTGCTTTGGTGTAAAATTGAAATGTATACTATTTGTATTGTCTAAGCATTGCATGCACTGAGATAACAACTTTTTTGTGTTGATGTGTACAGCCATGAAACAACTTTCAAACTACTCATAATCATGTGGAAAGTTAACCTAAGGTGTTTCCATTAGGTTTGCAGTCAAGACTTTTGAGTAGAATTGAAATGGAAACTGCATTTATGTCAAAGCATTCTATTCACAGAGAAATCAACATTTTTGTCTTTATGTGCACAGGTAGGAAACAACTTTCAGACATCTCAGAATCATGTGGGAAGTTAATCTAAGTTGTTTCCATTAGATTTGCAGTAAGTACTTTGGTGTAAAATTGAGATGTATACTATCGTAATGTCAGAGCAGAGTAGCACTGAAAAGTAACTTTTTTGTCTTGATGAAGTGAGGCATGAAACAACTTTAAACCTACTCATACTCATGTGTGAAGTTAACCAAAGGTGTTTCCATTAGGTTTGCAGTCAGGACTTTTGAGTACAATTGAAATGGAAACTACTTTTATGAAAAAGCATTCCATTCACTGAGAAATCAACTTTTTTGTCTTTATGTGCACAGGTATGAAACAACTTTCAGACATCGCAGAATCATGTGGGAAGTTAATCTAAGTTGTTTCCATTAGTTTTGCAGTAAGTGCTTTGCTGTAAAATTGAAACGTATACTATTTGTATTGTCTAAGCATTGCATGCACTGAGATAAGAACTTTTTTGTGTTGATGTGTACAGCCATGAAACAACTTTCAAACTACTCATAATCATGTGGGAAGTTAACGTAAGGTGTTTCCATTAGGTTTGCAGTAAGTGCTTTGGTGTAAAATTGAAATGTATACTATGTGTACTGTCTCAGCTTTGCATGCACTGAGATAACAACTTTTTTGTGTTGATGTGTACAGCCATGAAACAACTTTCAAACTACTCATACCATGAAACAACTTTCAAACTACTCATAATCATGTGGGAAGTTAACGTAAGGTGTTTCCATTAGGTTTGCAGTAAGTACTTTGGTGTAAAATTGAGATGTATACTACCTTAATGTCAGAGCATAGTAGCACTGAAAAGTAACTTTTTTGTCTTGATGAAGTGAGGCATGAAACAACTTTAAACCTACTCATACTCATGTGGGAAGTTAACCAAAGGTGTTTCCATTAGGTTTGCAGTCAGGACTTTTGAGTACAAATGAAATGTATACTACTTTTATGTCAAAGCATTCTATTCACTGAGAAATCAACTTTTTTGTCTTTATGTGCACAGGTATGAAACAACTTTCAGACATCTCAGAATCATGTGGGAAGTTAAACTAAGTTGTTTCCATTAGGTTTGGAGTAAGTGCTTTGGTGTAAAATTGAAATGTATACTATTTGTATTGTCTAAGCATTGCATGCACTGCGATAACAACTTTTTTGTGTTGATGTGTACAGCCATGAAACAACTTTCAAACTGCTCATAATCATGTGGAAAGTTAACCTTAGGTGCTTCCATTAGGTTTGCAGTAAGTGCTTTGGTGTAAAATTGAAGTGTATACTATTTGTATTGTAAAAGTTTGCATGCACTGAGAAAACAACTTTTTTGTCTTGATGTGCACAGGTATGAAACAACTTTCAGACATCTCAGAATCATGTGGGAAGTTAATCTAAGTTGTTTCCATTAGGTTTGCAGTAAGTGCTTTGGTGTAAAATTGAAATGTATACTATTTGTACTGTCTAAGCATTGCAGGGCACTGAGATAACAACCTTTTTGTGTTGATGTGTACAGCCATGAAACAACTTTCAAACTGCTCATAATCATGTGGAAAGTTAATCTAAGTTGTTTCCATTAGGTTTGCAGTAAGTGCTTTGGTGTAAAATTGAAATGTATTCTATTTGTACTGTCTAAGCATTGCATGCACTGAGATAACAACTTTTTTGTGTTGATGTGTACAGCCATGAAACAACTTTCAAACTACTCATAATCATGTGGGAAGTTACCCTAAGGTGTTTCCATTAGGTTTGCAGTAAGTACTTTGGTATAAAATTGAGATGTATGCTACCTTAATGTCAGAGCATAGTAGCACTGAAAAGTAACTCTTTTGTCTTGATGAACTGAGGCATGAAACAACTTTAAACCTAATCATACTCATGTGGGAAGTTAACCAAAGGTGTTTCCATTAGGTTTGCAGTCAGGACTTTTTAGTACAATTGAAATGTATACTACTTTTAAGTCAAAGCATTCTATTCACTGTGAAATCAACTTTTTTGTCTTTATGTGTACAGGTATGAAACAACTTTCAGACATCTCAGAATCATGTGGAAGTTAACTTAAAGTGTTTCCATTAGGTTTGCAGTAAGTGCTTTGGTGTAAAATTGAAATGTATACTATTTGTATTGTCTAAGCATTCCATGCACTGAGATAACAAATTTTTTTGTGTTGATGTGTACAGCCATGAAACAACTTTCAAACTACTCATAATCATGTGGAAAGTTAACCTAAGGTGTTTCCATTAGGTTTGCAGTCAAGACTTTTGAGTAGAATTGAAATGGAAACTGCATTTATGTCAAAGCATTCTATTCACTGAGAAATCAACTTTTTTGTCTTTATCTGCACAGGTATGAAACAACTTTCAGACATCTCAGAATCATGTGGGAAGTTAACTTAAAGTGTTTTCATTAGGTTTGCAGTAAGTGCTTTGGTGTAAAATTGAAATGTATACTATTTGTATGGTCTAAGCATTGCATGCACTGAGATAACAACTTTTTTGTGTTGATGTCTACAGCCATGAAACAGCTTTTCAAACTACTCCTAATCATGTGGAAAGTTAACCTAAGGTGTTTCTATTAGGTTTGCAGTCAAGACTTTTGAGTATAATTGAAATGAAAACTACATTTATGTAAAAGCATACTATTCACTGAGAAATCAACTTTTTTGTCTTTATGTGCACAGGAAGGAAACAACTTTCAGACATCTCAGAATCATGTGGGAAGTTAATTTAAGTTGTTTCCATTAGGTTTGCAGTAAGTGCTTTGGTGTAAAATTGAAATGTATACTATTTGTATTGTAAAAGCATTGCATGCACTGAGAAAACAACTTTTTTGTCTTGATGTGCACAGGTATGAAACAACTTTCAGACATCTCAGAATCATGTGGGAAGTTAATCTAAGTTGTTTCCATTAGGTTTGCAGTAAGTGCTTTGGTGTAAAATTGAAATGTATTCTATTTGTATTGTAAAAGCATTGCATGCACTGAGATAACAACTTTTTTGTGTTGATGTGTACAGCCATGAAACAACTTTCAAACTACTCATAATCATGTGGAAAGTTAACCTTAGGTGTTTCCATTAGGTTTGCAGTAAGTGCTTTGATGTAAAATTGAAATGTATACTATTTGTATTGCCTAAGCATTGCATGCACTAGGATAACAACTTTTTTGTGTTGATGTGTACAGCCATGAAACAACTTTCAATCTACTCATAATCATGTGGAAAGTTAACATTAGGTGTTTCCATTAGGTTTGCAGTAAGTGCTTTGATGTAAAATTGAAATGTATACTATTTGTATTGTCTAAGCATTGCATTCACTGAGATAACAACTTTTTTGTGTTGATGTGTACAGCCATGAAACAACTTTCAAACTACTCATCATCATGTGGGAAGTTAACCTAAGGTGTTTCCATTAGATTTGCAGTAAGTACTTTGGTGTAAAATTGAGATGTATACTATCTTAATGTCAGAGCAGAGTAGCACTGAAAAGTAACTTTTTTGTCTTGATGAAGTGAGGCATGAAACAACTTTAAACCTATTCATACTCATGTGTGAAGTTAACCAAAGGTGTTTCCATTAGGTTTGCAGTCAGGACTTTTGAGTACAATTGAAATGGAAACTACTTTTATGAAAAAGCATTCTATTCACTGAGAAATCAACTTTTTTGTCTTTATGTGCACAGGTATGAAACAACTTTCAGACATCGCAGAATCATGTGGGAAGTTAATCTAAGTTGTTTCCATTAGTTTTGCAGTAAGTGCTTTGCTGTAAAATTGAAACGTATACTATTTGTATTGTCTAAGCATTGCATGCACTGAGATAACAACTTTTTTGTGTTGATGTGTACAGCCATGAAACAACTTTCAAACTACTCATAATCATGTGGGAAGTTAACGTAAGGTGTTTCCATTAGGTTTCCAGTAAGTGCTTTGGTGTAAAATTGAAATGTATACTATGTGTACTGTCTAAGCATTGCATGCACTGAGATAACAACTTTTTTTGTGTTGATGTGTACAGCCATGAAACAACTTTTTAACTACTCATAATCATGTGGGAAGTTAATCTAAGTTGTTTCCATTAGGTTTGCAGTAAGTACTTTGGTATAAAATTGAGATGTATGCTACCTTAATGTCAGAGCATAGTAGCACTGAAAAGTAACTCTTTTGTCTTGATGAACTGAGGCATGAAACAACTTTAAACCTAATCATACTCATGTGGGAAGTTAACCAAAGGTGTTTCCATTAGTTTGCAGTCAGGGACTTTTGAGTACAATTGAAATGTATACTACTTTTAAGTCAAAGCATTCTATTCACTGTGAAATCAACTTTTTTGTCTTTATGTGCACAGGTATGAAAAAACTTTCAGACAACTCAGAATCATGTGGGAAGTTAACTTAAAGTGTTTCCATTAGGTTTGCAGTAAGTGCTTTGGTGTAAAATTGAAATGTATACTATTTGTATTGTCTAAGCATTGCATGCACTGAGATAACAACTTTTTTGTGTTGATGTGTACAGCCATGAAACAACTTTCAAACTACTCATAATCATGTGTAAAGTTAACCTAAGGTGTTTCCATTAGGTTTGCAGTCAGGACTTTTGTGTAGAATTGAAATGGAAACTGCATTTATGTCAAAGCATTCCATTCACTGAGAAATCAACGTTTTTGTCTTTTTGTGCACAGGTATGAAACAACTTTCAGACATCTCAGAATCATGTGGAAGTTAACCTAAGGTGTTTCCATTAGGTTTGCAGTAAGTACTTTGGTGTAAAATTGAGATGTATACTACCTTAATGTCAGAGCATAGTAGCACTGAAAAGTAACTTTTTTGCCTTGATGAACTGAGGCATGAAACAACTTTAAACCTACTCATACTCATGTGGGAAGTTAACCAAAGGTGTTTCCATTAGGTTTGCAGTCAGGACTTTTGAGTACAATTGAAATGTATACTACTTTTAAGTCAAAGCATTCTATTCACTGTGAAATCAACTTTTTTGTCATTATGTGCACAGGTATGAAACAACTTTCAGACATCTCAGAATCATGTGGGAAGTTAACTTAAAGTGTTTCCATTATGTTTGCAGTAAGTGCTTTGGTGTAAAATTGAAATGTATACTATTTGTACTGTCTAAGCATTGCATGCACTGAGATAACAACTTTTTTGTGTTGATGTGTAAAGCCATGAAACAACTTACAAACTACTCATAATGATGTGGGAAGTTAACCTAAGGTATTTCCATTTAGTTTCCAGTAAGTACTTTGGTGTAAAATTGAGATGTATACTACCTTAATGTGAGAGCATAGTAGCACTGAAAAGTAACTTTTTTGTCTTGATGAACTGAGGCATGAAACAACTTTAAACCTAGTCATACTCATGTGAGAAGTTAACCAAAGGTGTGTCCCTTAGGTCTGCAGTCAGGACTTTTGAGTACAATTGAAATGTATACTACTTTTAAGTCAAAGCATTCTATTCACTGTGAAATCAACTTTTTTGTCTTTATGTGCACAGGTATGAAAACAACTTTCAGGCATCTCAGAATCATGTGGGAAGTTAACTTAAAGTGTTTCCATTAGGTTTGCAGTAAGTGCTTTGGTGTAAAATTGAAATGTATACTATTTGTATTGTCTAAGCATTGCATGCACTGAGATAACAACTTTTTTGTGTTGATGTGTACAGCCATGAAACAGCTTTCAAACTACTCATAATCATGTGTAAAGTTAACCTAAGGTGTTTCCATTAGGTTTGCAGTCAGGACTTTTGTGTAGAATTGAAATGGAAACTGCATTTATGTCAAAGCATTCCATTCACTGAGAAATCAACGTTTTTGTCTTTTTGTGCACAGGTATGAAACAACTTTCAGACATCTCAGAATCATGTGGGAAGTTAACCTAAGGTGTTTCCATTAGGTTTGCAGTAAGTACTTTGGTGTAAAATTGAGATGTATACTACCTTAATGTCAGAGCATAGTAGCACTGAAAAGTAACTTTTTTGCCTTGATGAACTGAGGCATGAAACAACTTTAAACCTACTCATACTCATGTGGGAAGTTAACCAAAGGTGTTTCCATTAGGTTTGCAGTCAGGACTTTTGAGTACAATTGAAATGTATACTACTTTTAAGTCAAAGCATTCTATTCACTGTGAAATCAACTTTTTTGTCATTATGTGCACAGGTATGAAACAACTTTCAGACATCTCAGAATCATGTGGGAAGTTAACTTAAAGTGTTTCCATTATGTTTGCAGTAAGTGCTTTGGTGTAAAATTGAAATGTATACTATTTGTACTGTCTAAGCATTGCATGCACTGAGATAACAACTTTTTTGTGTTGATGTGTACAGCCATGAAACAACTTTCAAACTACTCATAATCATGTGGAAAGTTAACCTTAGGTGTTTCCATTAGGTTTGCAGTAAGTGCTTTGATGTAAAATTGAAATGTATACTATTTGTATTGCCTAAGCATTGCATGCACTGAGATAACAACTTCTTTGTGTTGATGTGTACAGCCATGAAACAACTTTCAAACTACTCATAATCATGTGGAAAGTTAACATTAGGTGTTTCCATTAGGTTTGCAGTAAGTGCTTTGATGTAAAATTGAAATGTATACTATTTGTATTGTCTAAGCATTGCATTCACTGAGATAACTTTTTTGTGTTGATGTGTACAGCCATGAAACAACTTTCAAACTACTCATCGTCATGAGGGAAGTTAACCTAAGGTGTTTCCATTAGATTTGCAGTCAGGACTTTTGAGTACACAATGAAATGTATACTACTTTTAAGTCAAAGCATTCTATTCACTGTGAAATCAACTTTTTTGTCTTTATGTGCACAGGTATGAAGCAACTTTCAGACATCTCAGAATCATGTGGGAAGTTAACTTAAAGTGTTTCCATTAGGTTTGCAGTCAGGACTTTTGAGTACAATTGAAATGTATACTACTTTTAAGTCAAACCATTCTATTCACCGTAAAATCAACTTTTTTGTCTCTATGTGCACAGGTAAGAAACAACTTTCAGACATCTCAGAATCATGTGGGAAGTTAACTTAAAGTGTTTCCATTAGGTTTGCAGTAAGTGCTTTGGTGTAAAATTGAAATGTATACTATTTGTATTGTCTAAGCATTGCATGCACTGAGATAACAACTTTTTTGTGTTGATGTGTACAGCCATGAAACAACTTTCAAACTACTCATAATCATGTGTAAAGTTAACCTAAGGTGTTTCCATTAGGTTTGCAGTCAGGACTTTTGAGTAGAATTGAAATGGATACTACTTTTAAGTCAAAGCATTCTATTCACTGTGAAATCAACTTTTTTGTCTTTTTGTGCACAGGTATGAAACAACTTTCAGACATCTCAGAATCATGTGGGAAGTTAACTTAAAGTCTTTCCATTAGGTTTGCAGTAAGTGCTTTGGTGTAAAATTGAAATGTATACTACTTTTATGTCAAAGCATTCTATTCACTGTGAAATCAACTTTTTTGTCTTTATGTGCACAAGTATGAAACAACTTTCAGACATCTCAGAATCATGTGGGAAGTTACCCTACGGTATTTCCGTTAGGTTTGCAGTAAGTGCTTTGTAGTAAAATTGAAATGTATACTATTTGTATTGTCTAAGCATTGCATGCACTGAGATACCAACTTTTTTGTGTTGATGTGTACAGCCATGAAACAACGTTCAAAATACTCATAATCATGTGGG